>NC_092589.1:91722500-92055000 GCF_047663525.1 Anas platyrhynchos
TATCCAGATCCCTCTGCAAGGCCTTTCCACCCTCATTCGAGTCCACAACTCCTCCAAGTTTGGTGTCATCAGCAAACTTGCTCAAAATACCTTCTATTCCTACATCCAGATCGTTTATAAAAATATTGAAAAGTCCCTAAAATGGAGCCTTGAGGGACCCCACTGGTGACCGCCCGCCAGCCTGATGCAGCCCCATTTACCATAACCCTTTGGGCCCTGCCCGTTAGCCAATCGCTCACCCATCGTATGATGTTTTTTTTTAGCTGTATGGTGGACATTTTGTCCAGTAGGATCCTATGGGAAACCGTGTCAAAAGCCTTGCTGAAGTCCAAAAAAATCACATCAGTTGGTTTCCCTTGGTCCACCATACGGGTGATCTTATCATAAAAGGAAATCAGGTTAGTTAGGCAGGACCTACCCTTCACAAACCCATGCTGACTGGGACCAATGACTGCTTTGTCCCCCAGGTGTGCCTCAGTAAGTTCGAGAACCATCTTCTCCATGATTTTACCAGGTACTGACGTGAGACTGACAGGCCTGTAATTGCTAGGGTCTTCTTTCTGACCCTTCTTGAAAATCGGCACAACATTTGCCAGCTTCCAGTCTACCGGGACCTCTCCAGATTCCCAGGATCATTGAAAAATAATTGAGAGAGGTTCCGCGATGACGTCCGCCAGCTCTTTCAGCACCCGGGGATGAATCCCATCCGGACCCATGGACTTGTAGGGATCCAGGTGGAGAAGCAAATCCCACACACGTTCAGGGTCAGTTGGGAGTTTGTCATCCCCACCGTCCCGGTCTTCCAGTTCAGGGCACCCTGAGTCCCGAAGCCCATCATCGGCATTGAAGACAGAGGCAAAGAAGGCGTTAAGCGTCTCTGCTTTGCCTACGTCATTGTCTGTGAGGAGACCTTCCCTATCAAGGAGCGGCCCTATGTATTCTTTAGTTCTCCTTTTTCCATTCACATATCTAAAAAAACCCTTTTTATTTTCTCTCACAGACACAGCCAGCTTCAACTCTAGGTGTGCTTTAGCCACATGAATTTTCTCCCTACAAACACGAACAGCATCCCTGTATTCTTTCCATGATACCTGGCCCTCCTTCCAGTAGCGAAACACTCTCTGTTTCCGCCTAATCTCCATTAGAATGTTCCTGGTCAGCCACGCCGGCCTCCTGCCCCACCTGCCTGACTTGCGATATTTAGGAATTGCCTGATCTTGTGCTTCTAGGAGGCATCGCTTAAAGAATGACCAGCACTGGTGGGCATCGAGGCCTTCAAGAACAGTTTCCCAGGGGACCTTGCTGACTAGTTCCCTGAGCAGCCTGAAGTCCGCTTTCCCCATATCTAAGGATGAGGTTTTGGTGGCACTTTTCCTTCTGTCACCGTAAATTTTGAACTCAACCACTTCATGGTCGCTATGACCGAGGCGGCCACCAATCACCACATCTCCCACCAGACCCTCTCTGTTTTCTAGCAACAGGTCTAGGAGGGCACCTTTCCTAGTTGGCTCCGTTAGTACCTGCACCAAGAAGTTATCATCTAGGTGCTTCATGAACCTCCTGGACTTGCTCGTGTCAGCCGTGTGGCACTCCCAGTTAACGTCTGGCAAGTTGAAGTCCCCCATAAGGACAAGGGGAGTTAATCTCGAGGCCTCTCTTAGTTCTGTAAAGAATAATGTATCGGCGCTATCGTCCTGGCCAGGCGGTCTGTAATAGACTCCCACAACGACATCCCCTTTATTCGTTCGTCCCTTGATCCTTACCCAGAGGCTCACAACTTTGCCATCGCCGACCTGAAGTTGCACACAGTCCAGCCCCTACTTCACATACATCGCCACCCCACCACCTCGCCTACCCTGCCTGTCCCTCCTGAAGAGCCTGTAACCATCTATCACAACACCCCAGTCACAGGACTCATCCCACCAGGTTTCGCTTATGCCGATGATGTCGTAGTTGCGGGACTGGGCCAGTACTTCTAGCTTATCCATTTTATTCCTCATACTGCGTGAGTTCGTGTAGAAGCATTTCAGGTGCGTCTCCTTACACTCAGTACCTTGTGGATCTAACCAAAGGACCTCAATGGCACACAGCCCCTCTGATTCTAGCGTACCATCCCTTAGGTCTTCACCGGCGTGCCTGGTTTAAGCCCCTTCCCCCTTCGACTCTAGTTTAAAGCCCTATCTATCAGCCCTGCCAACTCCTGACCAAAGATCCTTACCCCTCTCCAAGAGAGGCGCATCCCATTCGGTGCCATCAGGCCCGGTGTAGCATAGACCTTCCCGTGATCAAAGAACCCAAAGTTCTGCCGGTCACACCAGTCTCGAAGCCACGAGTTTATGTGAACAGCACACCTTTCAGCCTCGATCCCCCCTATCGGAAGGACAGAGGCAAACACAACCTGCGCCCCTGATCCTCCAAATAGCTGCCCCAAATCCCTAAAGTCTCTTTTGATTGCCTTCGGACTTCTTGTTGCTACTTCATCGCTACCAGCCTGAAAGACCAGTAGCGGGTAGTAGTCAGTGGGCCATACCAGGCGCTTGACTTTCTTGGCAAAGTCTCTCACCCGAGCCCCAGGGAGGCAGCAGACTTCCCTACAGGTAGGGTCAGGCCAACAAATAGGGCCCTCTGTTCCCCTAAGGATAGAGTCTCCCACAACAATAACCCTCCTGTCTTTCTTGATGGAGGCAGTCCTGAGGCGTGGAGTCAACCTCCTCGCCTTAGGCATCCTCCTGGGAACACTTGCTACCTCTTCCTCAGTTACTGGTCTGTCAAGCTCCAGGGCCTCAAACCTGTTTCATAAGGGCACCTGGGAAGGTGGGGCCGGAAGGGGAGGGCATCGCCTGCCATGTCGCGCAGGGACCTGTCTCCACTCCTCCTCAACTCCCAGATCCCTTCCCTCTGCCCGACAGCGACAGGGCAGGGGGTCCACCCCCATTTGGGGTGTCTCACCTCAATACCTCTCCTTGAGGCCCTGCAGGGAGTTACTCCACCAGTCTATCTCCCGCTCACACTCCCTGATGGCCCTCAACCTCTCCACCTCCTCCTTGAGCTCCGCCACCATGCGGATCAGGTCATCCACCTGCTCGCACCTCACGCATGCAGTGTCTCTGCCTCCCGCCAATGGCAGCAGCAGGCTCTGACACTCGCTGCATCCGGTGACCTGAACTGCTGCATTCTTTAACAGGTAGTCGGTCTGGGTGTATACCGACCTCCTGGAGAGCACACCGTGCCTGGTGGAGACCATTATCGCCTAGCTAACGGCTGTCGTTAAGAGGTGTTCGTGTGGGCAGGGGGTTGCTCTCCGCCCTTCCTGCTCGCCCTGCCTGCTTGCACTGCCGCGCTAACTGCAGCGCCACTCCCTTCTGACGCGCCACGCCCTGTTTGCCCGTCCTGTTCGCTGTGCTCCTGGTCACTTGCGCTCCCTAGGGGCTGCTTTTGAACGGCCGGGGAGGGGGCGCTGCTGGCTCCGCCTTCGCCTCATCAGCCTCCCTCACGAGGGCTGCCGGGTTCTGGCGGCTCCCTGAAGTAGGCTCGATGCCGGAAAATTAGCCCTGCCTGGCCCGATCCCCCGCTCCGCTGCAGAACACATCTGCCCCAGAGCCGATCGCCTCGGCAAATGGCATTTTGAGGTCATCTATTTTTTTTGCACTACTGTTTTCATAACTGGGAAAAAAAACTTATTTATGCAATGTGTTTGGTTCCTGTAACACCGCCTTTTATGATCTCTGCCTCACTCACATTTCCTTTCCTTTCCTCTTTCTTAATTTCAGTTCTTATATTTTATCCAAGACTATACGTATTTTCAGAACAAACAGAATAAACTGTCATGGACTCTATTATCTCAAGTTGGAATGGCTATTTCTCTCTTCCTTTTTCCTCTTATTCCTCATCTTAGATTACTTCAAGATTCAGAGTACTTGAAATGGTCACTCTTACATTTCTATCTTTTCTCCAAGAATGACATTCTGACGAATCTGAAGTCAAGGTGAGTTTAGTTACTAGCTTCACTGGAAACAGACATTCACTAGAAATAATTCTTTGTTTGTAAAGGTTTATTCACTAAGGTTTGCACTGCTTAAAATGAATTTTTGATTCTGAATGCTTTGTGTGTCTGTAGTGGGTTTACGTGGCAAGGTTTTGGTAGCAGGGAGCTATAGGGGTGGCTTCTACGAGAAGAATTTTTTGTAGCTCTCATTCACTACAATTGAGATATGAGATTAACAAAGGGCTAACAGTGAATAGAGATTTAGAAATACGGAAATTTTACCTTTCCTCTTCAATGGTATTTAAACATTTTTATTTTCTCTCCTGTCCCCTCCCGTCCCCTCCCCTCCCGTCCCCTCCCCTTCCGTCCCCTCCCGTCCCCTCCCCTCCCCTCCCATCCCCTCCCCTCCCCTCCCCTCCCCTCCCCTATAGATTTTTTTTCCCTATAGGTTATTTTTTTTAACCTATTACAAATTTAAAGTAAAAAGTACAAACACTCTAATGAAAAGGGATTAATAACAGTCAAACTCAAAAATTCTACCTAAACTTTTTATTTCTTCCTGTTCTCTGTTTTCCTCTGAGAGCTTTATCAGAAAATTAACTGTTTGCAATAAAAAATATGAATTTATATGCAGTGTAATCTAGATTCTTGTGGGATTTAGTTATTCATGTGTCTTTGGGTAACATATTTTTAGGTGACAAAAGACCTGATGGTCATTGTGGGAATATTTGATGTTTTCAATAGCCTTCCACAAGTCAAGAAGAGAAAACTAAAATATAGATTAAGAGAATTTCATTTATTCTGGTATGTGAAACATAAGCAATATGTTTTTTAAGTGCACAATGAAAAGAAAGATAAAAACAAAGACTTTATGACTAAGCTAGCTTTTGACTAATACAAGGTGAGTAAGCCAATTCAAACTCATGGCAAAAGCCAGCTCATTTGTTTTAAACATAACAGGCCACTCATCTGATTTTACATCTTGTGAAATACAGACTGCATTCTGACACTGTGAACATTACTTCACATCCTAAATAGAAATGGAAAATAATTCTAAGGCATCAAAGTGTGCAGAGATTCAAGTTACAGTTCAACAGACAACAAGAAAGCACATATAATTGCATGGTGGCAGAAGTGGTATAAACCAAGAGAGTGTCCAGTAAGAAAGGCAGTGAGAACTACAGTAATTTATTTATTTATTTATTTATTTATTTATTTATTTATTTATTTATTTTTCCCTGCAAGAATTTGCAAATGCCATGAGAGTATGGCAAGCAGGAAAAAGAGGATCTAGGTGATATCGTTAGTTTGGAGGGGGAATACATAACAACAATACACAACATTTTTTTATCAAACTATCAGCCTGAAAGAAAATTAGATATTTGTTTCAAAGTTTGACACAGATGCATAAATTGATGTGTTACCAAAACCAATAACATTAGCAATAAATGGAACAGAGAAAAGGTAAGGCTTCCACTAGAAGAGCATGTGAATTAATGGGTATATAAATCCTTCATTAGAGGAAGGGTTTTAGAGAATTAAGGGATCTGACAGAACGAGGAAGATATGAAAGTTTTCAACATAGTGCAGAGCTGAAAGAAAACAACCACTCTTTCACATTTATTAATTTTTTTCTTACCCTAAGACAAGCATTAAAAGATTGAATAAATCAATTTCCTACTCTAGATATCATATAGCAAGAAGAGTATGTTAGCAGCAAGAGGGAAAAATTGAGACATTCACTTATATACAGACTCAAAAGAACATATTCTGAGAATATATGCCTGTTGAAAATTTATGCCTACAAATTTATACATATATCTCTTTTGCTTTGCATGTCAGCATATACACATTTAAAAATACAGGATGTGTTCATGCGCAGTGAATGCACACAGGGCATGTCTTTAGAGACTGTAACACAACTTGCATTCTGCACATGGGATACTTAACTAGAAACTACATTTTGGATCATATAAATAGCACTAAGATTTATGGGGATTTTTGTTTTTCCTGTGGCAAAACCAGAAAAGATAAAATGAAGAACTTTTTCAAAGTGACTTGGGAAAAAATGAATTAAAGATGAACAAAAGTGTGATGTGCAATAGAAAGAAAACTGGGTCTAGGGACTAGTTATAGAATCATAGAATCATAGAATATCCTGAGTTGGAAGGGACCCTTAAGGATCATCAAGTCCAACTCTTGACACCGCACAGGTCTACCCAAAAGTTCAGACCATGTGACTAAGTGCACAGTCCAATCTCTTCTTAAATTCAGACAGGCTCGGTGCAGTGACCACTTCCCTGGGGAGCCTGTTCCAGTGTGCAACCACCCTCTCTGTGAAGAACTTCCTCCTGATGTCAAGCCTAAACTTCCCCTGCCTCAGCTTAACCCCGTTCCCGCGGGTCCTGTCGCTGGTGTTAATGGAGAAAAGGTCTCCTGCCTCTCGACACCCCCTTACAAGGAAGTTGTAGACTGCGATGAGGTCTCCCCTCAGCCTCCTCTTCTCCAGGCTGAACAGGCCCAGTGCCCTCAGCCGTTCCTCGTACGTCTTCCCCTCCAGGCCTTTCACCATCTTCGTAGCCCTCCTACAGGTTGACACCCCAAAATGAGGAAGATAATCAAAGTAAAACTGTGAATATCACCAGCCTGCTTTCTGAAAGAGGTAAAGGGATAATGAGTTTTCTCTGTATTGGGAACTAAATAGGGTTACTTGCGTTGCATCTGAAGGAATCTTCAAGACAGGGAAACTATTATGCAGAGCTGTTAAATAGAGAAAAGCTTACATTTATAACATGGGTTTGAAAAGCCACAGTTAATCAAACTACAGTGGAAGCTAGCAAAAACTGAATGCCAATGTTTAATAGAGAATGATTTTTTGGCTTTCATTCTTAGATATAAAAACGTAATTACTTTTTTTTTTTTTTTTTTTTTTTTGTGAATGAAATTTATGTTACCAGAAACTGACTCCAAAACACTAACATTATAAAAACAGGTTTAGCAAACAAGAAGAGATTACTTTTTATCAGCACTTTTCTCAATTTACTTAGAAGATCACAGAATCACAGAATGGGTGGGGCTGGAAGGGACCTCTGAACATCATCTAGTCCAACACCACTGCAGAGCAGGATCACCTAGTGCAGGATGGCATCCAGGCAGGTTTTGAGTATCTCCAGAGGAGACTCCAAAACCTCTCTGGGCAGCCTGTTTCAGTGCTCTGTCACCCTCACAGTAAAGTGCCCCCTCATATTGAGCCAGAACCTCCTGTGCTTCGGTTTGTGCCCATTAACTTGTCCTCTCACTGGGCACAACTGTAAAGGGACCAGCTCCATCCTCACAACACCCTCCCCTCAGATGTTTATATAGGTCTTCTCTTTTCCAGGCTAAACAGGCCCAGTTTTCTCAGCCTGTCCTCGTATAATAAGTGCTCCAGTCTTCTAATCATATTAGTAGCCCTCCTCTGAACTTGCTCCACTAGTTCTATGTCCCTCTTGTACTGGGGAGCCCAGTACCACATGGTTAAGGATTGAATATACTCTTTGTGGCATTACATGTAAGTATAGTGGAATGAAATACAGACCTAAACATTGTACAGATAGGTGTAATAAGAGAGATCTCTTGGGTTTGGGGTTTGATGTAAATGGAAGAACCACAGGTACTGCAGGGTATTCAGTGTATGTCTCCGCTAGCAAACAAAACAGTACCAGGCTCTGGATTGCTCCTGTTTGCTGGACCATGTCTTCCCTGTACCATGTCTTTCCTGTTTAGTTGTTAGAGTGGACCTGGCCTTGGGCTTTGCCAGCTAGCACTCTTAAGGCACACCTTGTGCATAAATCAGGAGCCTGACCAGGGACAAACACAAATGCATTTTGGATGTGGAGTACACTGGCTATGAGGGTGTGAGCAAATTTCCTGTATGATTTCCTCTAAGAAACTTTTAAAACTTTTTGTTGTTGTTGTTGTTGTTGCATTTTTAAGAACCTAGGTATGACAAAGACTGTATAATGCTGTATTATATTACTGTATTATAGATTACATTATTAAAATTATATTAATAATAATATATTAAAATACATTATGTGTATCACTACGTAAGTGAAGCCATTGGACTTTGATAGGGTGAGGTCAGTTAGGGAAGAAATGGGAAGAGACCTTCATCACAATAAGAAAAAAGATTGCTCAGTGATTGTGTATGTGTGTACATATATTAAACTAAAAGGATCTGTATTAGGTTTATTTCAAATGTAATGCATATGTGATTTAAAAAAAAAAAATCTGAATCAATATCCTTTTGTTCAGTCTTGCAACAGTCATCTGGCATCCAAAACTGTCTTCAAAATGAGTTCATTAATGATAAGGCCAAAGGAAGTATTACAAACATCATATCTGACATTCTGCAAAGCAAAGGACAGAACTTTAAGAACAATTTCACACAACAATTCATATAAACCTCTGAAGGAGAACACTTTTCTCTGGTGAACGTGCAGAAAACTGACATTGGATATCTCTGTAGACCTGGTAGGGCATTTTATTTTGTTTGCAATGCTTACTTTGGCTTATAATACTGTTTCTTTAAAATTCATGCCTTGTCTGACTTTGGTATATCAGTCTTTTTTTAACCATTCCCCTAAATAAGACAGTGAAATTATTTACTACCAAGAAGGAAAGTAGATGACAATCACATTAAAGGTGCTGGCTGCTTTGAAATAAAAGCAAATATCTTTCTCATAAAATTCAGTCTATGCAAATTAAACCATTTCTACACAGTTATATTTACAAATATAAATTTGTAAAGCACCTAGAAAAGGAATATGGTTAAATGACTCATGGTTATAATTGCATCACCTTCATTAATGTATGATTTTTTCTTGTTTCTACGGCAATTACTGTAGACCCCACACTATTCCCTTCAGCTGTCTTTTTCCTTCACATGAGCCAAATATACTTGTCTGCCTTGCTGTTACACCATGCCTATGTACTGTAGCTGTAGAATTATCTTTGTCTTTAATGTGTAATTTCTTTTGCAGTCAAGTGGAATAATTAGTTCCTTTTCTTCAACAGATGAGTCTTGTCTCATACTCACTACTTTAAAATGGAGTTCTCTCTAGCTAAAAATGCCGTCTTGACTGATCGTAGAGTCCTTGGTTGTTCCACAGCTCTGCAGAACACAGAATCACAGAATTTCTAGGTTGGAAGAGACCTCAAGATCACTGAGTCCAAGCTCTGACCTAACGCTAACAGTCCCCACTAAACCATATTCCTAAGCTCTACATCTAAATGTCTTTTAAAGTCTTCCAGGGATGGTGAATCCACCACTTCCCTGGGCAGCCTGTTCCAATGCCTAATAACCCTTTCGGTAAAGAAGTTCTTCCTAACATCCAACCTAAAACTCCCCTGGCGCAACTTAAGCCCATTCCCCCTTGTCCTGTCACCAGGCACGTGGGAGAATAGACCGACTCCCACCTCACTACAGCCTCCTTTAAGGTATCTGTAGAGAGCGATAAGGTCGTCCCTGAGCCTCCTCTTCTCCAGGCTGAACAAGCCCAGCTCCCTCAGCCGCTCCTCGTAGGACTTGTTCTCCAGGCCCCTCACCAGCTTAGTCGCCCTTCTCTGGACCCGCTCAAGCACCTCGATGTCCTTCTTGTAGCGAGGGGCCCAAAACTGAACACAGTACTCGAGGTGTGGCCTCACCAGAGCTGAGTACAGGGGGACGATTACCTCCCTAGCCCTGCTGGTCACACTGTTTCTGATACAAGCCAGGATGCCAGGATGCCACCGGCCCCAGCACCGAGCCCTGGGGGACGCTTATAATATGAAGATTTCTCATCTCAATGAATATGAGTTTTTTTAAATATTTATTGATTTATTTTCGTCACTAATATTCTGAAGATCTTAGCAACTAAAAAACTTTAGTTTGGAATATTTATAGAATTATTTCAGTTGTGATTGTCAGGTGTATAAGCTTTGGTTTTATCTTTGTTCCTAATGGTTCCTTCCTTACTCTCAAAGAGTTACGCTACACTGTTTGCACTTTGAAAAGTATGTCGTTTATAAATAACATTGAATTTAAATCAGTTATACCTATCACTGGGATAAAGTACTCCAGAAATGCAACAGAAGAATGTTACATCCGGCATAAGGGATGTTGCTGAAAATTTCAAATAGATTAGAATTAATTTTCATGCCAGAACCATTAATGAAATTAGAAGTCCTACTCAGGCAAGTAAAGATTTGTTGAATGTGGCCAAAATCTTATCTGCATCTACCTTGTTTCAGGAAAGAAAAGGGGTGTCGGTGACTTACTGTAACTGAATGAAATTTAGACTCTGCACACAGAAAAAGATGAAATAACTGTCTGAATTTCAAAGTTATCAGGCTGCTGGCACATACTGTAGGCAGGCAAATACCTAGATCAGGACAGGCTCTAACTAACAAGCAAACTGCTAGTATTACCTTAGCAATGAAACATTTTCTACCCTGGTGGACTGCTGAGCTCTACCACAACTGTTCTCTCACTCCTCATCCTCAAAGGGAAAGGGCTCAGATGGAAATATGATGGAAAAGAGTTCAAGGGTTGAGACAAGGGCAGGAAAATCACTACAATTATTGCCACGTGCAAAACAAACTCAGCATAGGGAGATTAATATAATGTATTGCCTATCACTAGCAGACTAGGAGGGTGAGAAAATAAAGGGAAATTAAAAGTACCTTCCCCCATCCACCCTCTTCTTACCTATTTCTCTTGGGCAGTACAAGGGAATGGGGATTGCTGCCAGTCCCTAATGCTTTGTCCCCACCGCTCCTTCACAGTCACTCTTTGCCCCTGCTCCACGTGGGGTCCCTCCCACGGGATGCCCTCCTTCCTGAACTTATGCTGCAGGGGCTGCCCACAGGCAGCAGTTCTTCAAGAGCTGCTCCCACATACCTCCGTACAACGGGGTCCATCCGTCAGGAGCAAACTGCTCCAGTATGGGCCCCCACATGTGGACAGCAGCTGCCCCCAGACCCCCTGCTCCTGCGTGGGCTCCTCTCCAAGGGCTGCAGCTCCGGCCCGGGGCCTGCTCCTGCAGGGGATCTCCATGGGCCGCAGCCTCCTCCAGGCCACATCCACCTGCTCCACCGGGGGCCTCTCCACAGGCTGCAGGGGAACTTCTGCTGTGTGCCTGGAGCACCTTCTGCCCTCCCGCTGCACTGACCTTGAGGTTTGCCCGGCTACTTCTCTCTTGTCACCCCTCTTTCCCATCTATAGCACAGCAGATTTTCCCTTTCTTTAATCTGCTCTCACAGACGTCCATTCAGCGTTGTTCATAGCTTGGCTTTGGCCAGTGGCTGGAGCTGGCTCTGATCTGATATGGGACAGATGCTGGGATCTGCTCACAGAGGCCACCTCTGCAGCCACCTGCTACCAAAACCTTGCCATGTAAATGTCATGTACAGCATAATACTCACCTTCGCACCCTCAGTCCAGTGTTACCATTAGGTAATCAGCAGAGGAAGCCCAAAATAACGAAAATAATATAAAAGCCAAATTTAATATAATGAGAAAAAAAAATCTTTCTCTGCATGAAAACTGAAGACAGATTGCTATTTGCAAATTCATAGATAGATTCTTCGCTTTCAGGAGAAAAATAAATAAATCCACCAAGAAAATTTCAGAAAGAATTCAACTGAACAAGTTGATATGATCAAGTTAAGGATATGATCTTGAGTTTACCTGTTACTAGTTGAACTATTTAAGTAAACATTATAAGAAATCTCTCTAAATGAATATATCCTGAGTATACTTCTGAAACAAAAGAACAACATCATTCTCAAATCAATGTGAATTGTGAATGGCACAGACTGCATTTTCAACCATACCAAAATAAATTATATTCACAATAAACATATTTAACATTTAATCAGATTATATTGTAGATTCTGCAATTATCATGTCAATATATCAACAAAGAGATGGAATGCGGTAAGCCATGGGAGATATTAATTAAAAATCATTTCATAATTGTATGGTAAAAAGTGTAAGGCAGCCGCTACTTTCCTTAAGGCAGACAGAGGATTGTATTTATAATTCAGGCATGGACAGGCGCCCAGATTTTAGCTTATCTATCATTTGCTACATGCTGGGTTTGTTGCATACAAGCTGCCATTACTAATAGTTTGGGAAACTGCCATGAAATTTCAAGTACTGTATATTTCAGGTCAGAGCACAATCTAGTTAGTGTCAGATGAAATATGTCCACCATTTTTCTGCTTAATAAAGAGTACTGGTGATCAGCTGAACTACAATATCAATTTACTTCCATATGCTCTTTTTTTTTTTTTTTTCCTGCATGTTAAAAGTATTTTTGCATATATTGTAGAAACACAGCTTGTTTCTTGTCTAGAATCCTTTAATTTCTTGTATGTTCATCATTACATTTTCCATGTCACTCTTCACTCATACTGTCCAGGTTACACACACTCTGCAGTATGCAATCACACAGATGGTAGAAAAAAATAGCCTTCATTTCAAATAATGCATCATGATCCGATAAAAAATCTGCTCTATGTTCAGCATCAAGTCTTTTTAAATATAGGTTACAACACATCTAGTTTGGGGATTTTCACATATAGGACTGAAGGAACATTGCAATGGATCACTGCAAGGAGGCTTGGATACTACAAATAATGCTCTTTGCCAAGCAATTCAGAATTTCCATTTGAACTTTAAGGCCAGTAAATTGCTGGCTTGCTTAGCAAGTGAAGAACTGGTATTACTGTAACGACAATTTCAGCATGGAGAGAAGGAATGTAGCACTTCTTTGCACAAAATCTATTTGGAAGTGTGGGGTGTAGTGTGTGTGTATGTTTATAAACCTTAACAACATAATAGAGAATTCTCAAAGCCATAACACTGAAGAACTGAGATTATTTTATATATTTTTCTACCTTGCAAAGTATGTTTTTTGCTATTACTTTGCTTCCACTTGAATTTGTCAAATTTGAAAGATAAGAGCTGAGAAGCTAAAGATTTGGAATAGTTTCAACTGTTTTCATAGATGCTGTAAGTTTTTATTTGTCTCTTATATTGTATCATATTAGAAACAGCAATTTCTCATTTATACTAGCAAATGGAATAATTCAATAAGAAAGTATTAACAACCTTGATTAAAAGTAATTACACATTGCAAGTCAAGAATTTTTAATTTACCAAAACCTGGAATTATTGCATGAACTTCCTAAACAATACTTAAGTAATTAATTTTCTATCATCTACAAATGTATATCCATTTTTATCTTAAACATACTTTGAGAACCCAAATTGTACTGTTTCATACTAGCAAGTATCTCCAGTATATCTTTTTTCTGACTGTGGTACTGTAGTACACACAAGTAATTTTAGGCGCTAAATTGGGATGTGTCTATTATTTTCATTATTATTTTCACCTGATTATGGAAGAATTTGCAACCCTTTTTCTTTTTTTTTTTTTTTTTTTTTTTTTTTTTTGTTACCTGAAGCTCTGGAGGACTGGCAGGTTCTTTTAGGGATCCTTTTCAGTATGAGACTGGCCACAAGGCTGTGGTTATAATTAAAGACATTATTATTACATAAACATTTTTAAACATCACTGTAGCTTATTATCAGAAATTTCTAGAATTTAGAAATTTCTTTGTGCTTACCATTACAAAAAAAAATTAAAAAATCTAGAATTCTCAGTTACACAGACTTTTCAGTCACCTGGAACCTCTGCAAATTGGGGTAATTTCTTATTAATTGGTCTGTGATAGTATAATCACAACCTAGACTCAGACTTTAGGTATAAGACCACAAGTCACTCATTCAATCCTCAAAGAGAAGGCAGTGATGGAAGAACTTGGGCCCCCAGGGTTCATGGGTTTTGCTGTCCAGCAGCAGTTCTGGTCTAAGTCCTAACTAAAACTTGCTGCTGCTGCTTGATTTTATAGACAGTGCTGTTTAGACTGCCCTGCTCCTTGACCACAATATGGGTGATAATGCTAATGGACACAGTGAGTGTCACCACCCCTCTTGGTGAACCAGCACTTGGGTCTTGATAATGCTAATGGCCTTACCAACGTATTAATAGCTAAGTCCACATGCTGACACCAGAGAGGTATAGAGAGAAGGCAGTACAGTGATACATTACCCCAGATGTTCACCTTATGGTTATGCTAACCATATTACCAGGGGACAGGAGGCTGTTGTACAAGCCACAAACTTGTAAAGCCCATTTTAGAACAGGTCACTAAATAAAGTGTGGTTACGAAATGCTTCCTCTGGTTTTATAGAGCACATTAAGAAATAACTTGTCTTACTTTCCCCTAGACTTCTTTGATATATAGCTATCAATATATGATATATATATGTATATACATGTATGAGCTAATAGATATGTAGAGGACCCACTGAAGACTTCAGCCTTTAGGAAATACTGATCAAAGGCCCGTTTTGTATCCTAGTCCATCTAAAGCTATATGTGCTTATGCTAGAGCAGATTCATAAGACATTTATTCAGAAAACAGAACAACTTGCCCATACCAAAAAAAAAAAAAAAAAGATTTTGTTTAGAAACACGGTTAATAAGAGGCTAGGCTACTATAACTGAGTGAGATATTGGATTTACATTGGTGACAACTGATTCTTATTGGCAGGTAAGAAATGTTATCACTGTGCCATGCAGTGATAACATTATTAAGCTTAGGTCCGTCTTATCACACACAACCACTGTCTTTCTAAAACTAAAACTTCATAGAGTGACAATAAATGACTACATAATTTATTTCCATTTCTACTTTTTGCCTCTTCAATATTAAAGGAATATATTTTATTAACATTAAAATAACACTGTTAGTCATAAACAGTATATAGGTAGCGTGTTAAAGTTATAACAAACATCCAGATACTAAGCTAGCATATTTTCTTTGATGATAAAAGTAGTGATCCTAAGCATTGATGACTCAGTCTGGCCAAAATTAAATCCTCTTATGATCTGTCTAATATGTACATACTATCAGGAGTTCCTGAGGAGACATTAGAAATTAATTTAGCCTTTAGACTTTTCTCGCACATACACATCCAACCCTGCTGCCTTGCTGTGAATCATCTTTTGAATATTTAGACCTATGGCAAACTAGTGTCATTTTATACTTTGTTGCAGGTTTAGGAACCTTTGGCCTCTTGTGGCGGCGTGACCTTGACTAAGGAACGAAATTCCCACCAAACCACTTGCCCTCTGCCCTCCCTCAGTGGGACAGGGTGGGGAGAAAATAGGAAGAAAAGAAAGAAAGCTCATGGGTTGGAATAAAGACAGAAAGACCACTCACTAATTGCTTTCATGGGCAACACAATTTGACTTGGGGATTTAATTAAAATAAAAATGTAATTATTTATTCAGGTAGTGGGAAACAAAACAAAACAGTAATAACAGCAACAAAATATCATTAAACAACACTTTTCCATGCCCCTCCTCTAAACAACTTCACTCCTTCACTCTAAACTCCGCTAGTCTAACTCCAACTGGTGCAGGGGGATGAGGGGGTGCAGTCAGTCTAAAACAGATATTCTCTGCCACTCCTTCTCATGTGACGAAGCTGGTGAGGGGCCTGGAGAACGAGTCCTACGAGGAGCGGCTGAGGGAACTGGGCTTGTTGAGCCTGGAGAAAAGGAGGCTCAGGGGTGACCTTATCACTCTCTACAGGTACCTCAAAGGAGGCTGTAGCAAGGTGGGGATTGATGTTTTCTCCCACGTGCCTGATGACAGGACAAGGGGGAATGGGCTTAAGTTGCGCCAGGGGAGTTTTAGGTTAGATGTTAGTAAGAACTTCTTTACCGAAAGGGTTGTTAGATATTGGAACAGGCTGCCCAGGGAAGTGGTGGAGTCACCATCCGTGGAAGTCTTTAAAAGACGTTTAGATGTAGAGCTTAGGAATATGGTTTAGTGGGGACTGTTAGTGTTAGGTCAGAGGTTGGACTCGATGATCTTGAGGTCTCTTCCAACCTAGAAATTCTGTGATTCTTTGATTCTGTGATTCTGTGAAAGACAGGGATCTCCTGGAAAGAGTCCAGCGGAGGGCCACAAAGATGATACGGGGCCTGGAGCATCTTCCCTATGAAGAAAGGCTGAGAGAACTGGGTCTGTTCAGCCTGGAGAAGACTGAGAGGGGATCTCCTCAGTGTATATAAATATCTGAGAGGTGGGGGACAGAAGGATGTAGCCAACCTCTTCTCAGTGGTTTGTGGGGATAGGACAAGGGGCAATAGCTGCAAGTTAGAACACAGAAAGTCCTGCATTGACATGCAAAAGAACTTCTTCACAGTGAGGGTGATGGACCATTGGAACAGGCTGCCCAGGGAGGTTGTGGAGTCTCCTTCTCTGGAGATATTCAAGGCCTGTCTGAATGCCTACCTGGGCAGCCTGCTCTGAGGAACCTGCTTTGGCAGGGTGGTTGGACCCAATGATCTTTTGAGGTCCCTTCCAACCCCTACAATTCTGCGATTCTGTGATTTCTTTTTGCCCCCTCCTCCATGGGCCTGTCTGCCTTATTTTCTCCTGTTTCTTTAATACATAGAGGTTTCTTTAATACCAAGAGGTGCCACCACCTTGGCTGCTGGGCCCAGCTGTGCCCTGTGGTGGGGTGGTTTGAGCCAGCAGTGTGCTCAGGTGGCCAAGAAGGCCAACGGCATCCTGGCTTGTATCAGAAACAGTGTGACCAGCAGGGCTAGGGAGGTGATCGTCCCCCTGTACTCAGCTCTGGTGAGGCCGCACCTCGAGTACTGTGTTCAGTTTTGGGCCCCTCGCTACAAGAAGGACATCGAGGTGCTTGAGCGGGTCCAAAGAAGGGCGACGAAGCTGGTGAGGGGCCTGGAGAGCAAGTCCTATGAGGAGCGGCTGAAGGAGCTGGGCTTGTTCAGCCTAGAGAAGAGGAGGCTCAGGGGTGACCTTATTACTCTGTATAAGTACATTAAAGGAGGCTGTAGCGAGGTGGGGGTTGGCCTGTTCTCCCATGTGCCTGGTGACAGGACGAGGGGGAATGGGCTAAAGTTACGCCAGGGGAGTTTTAGGTTAGATGTTAGGAGGAATTTCTTTACTGAAAGGGTTGTGAGGCATTGGAACGGGCTGCCCAGGGAAGTGGTGGAGTCACCATCCCTGGAAGTCTTCAAAAGACGTTTAGATGTAGAGCTTAGGGATATGGTTTAGTGGGGACTGTTAGTGTTAGGTCAGAGGTTGGACTCGATGATCTTGAGGTCTCTTCCAACCTAGAAATTCTGTGTGATTCTGTGATTCTGTGAGCCAGTTGGAACTGGCTGGGGCTGGCATGGGGTGTCCCCGGCCTCTCCTCACCTCTGCAGCAACCTGCTGCCAACACCATGACACCTGCACCCAGTATAACCTCTTATCATAAAATTACTTGTAGAAGTAAAGAATTTTTGTTCGTTTGTTTGTTGTACTTCTTCTGGATTGTTTTTTGTTCTTATGCAGCTGAACAAATTGTACTAATTAGTGTGGCTCCATATCTAGGTGTAACTCACTTTTCTAGGATCGTAGCCTTTTGGATTTTGTAAGTTTCTGGACACTCAAAATACATAGAAAAAATATCAAAGTATAACTTCCACGTGATATATATCATCATCTAAAATAAAGCATAGGTTACTATCAGTGACTTTTATGTCATCATTTTATAGTTTGGTATAAAAAGATATGCTTGATACAAAACAGCAGATGATGTAAGAAACCACTGACAGAAGAGAAAACAGAACCAGCCTCCTTACAATGTTTAGTCCTGTATTCTACACGATAATCCACAATTATTATTAAAATTTATTCTCCATCAAAGCAGCTGAAACACCTCCATACCAAGCCCACATGGGAGTGAGTGCGCTGCAGAAAGCACAGTACTACATTGTTAAGCCATTTAGAAGTTTCCATTTCCAAAAGAAAACTGTTCATTTTTATTGCTATTCTGGATCATATTACATTGCATTTCAACAAAATTGAACTAAATCTTTTTCTTGTCTTAAGCCAAAGTTCTATACAGACTGATCACTAAAAAGCTGGATGGAAATTAGATGTTCCTCTGAAACACTTTATTTATCTCATTGAAATAACAAGCCCTGATAAATTTAGAGTAAGACTGCAGTCTGATCACTGATCCTTCTGGACTTCACAACTTAAACCCATTAAGGTATCATAACTTACTGAACATGCCTGGGGAGCCTTGGATCCGTCTGTGGTAGATGCCAGGGAAAACTAAATCAGCAGCTGCTACTTCTTCATCTTCATGCTTGGCTGCTGTCAAAACAATCCCTACATAAAATGGGATTTTCCGGCCAGGTGGCCACCAGGAACAGTAGGTCTCATAGGCACTCTGAAGTCAGTACTTATACCATTCAATTACGACAGTATTTCACAATGTTTTATAGCCCTTTGGTGATGGAATTATATCCATGTTATCAGTGAAGTTTCTTTATATTGCTTTAATTGCTTACCCTAAGGTTGAAACTGCTGTGAAGTAACTGTTTTATGGAAATGTTAGCATGTATTTTATTTCCAATCATACGGATTGGACAGTAGGTAGGTAACATCTTATATATATCAACATTATTGGCATTGACAGGTAAGTAGAAATCCAAAATACCTGGCAACTCTTTTTGTGAAATCAACTCAAGTTTATTCCTGAAAAAGAAACATTTAAAGACATGTTTCCTAGCTTCAAAGAATGTTTCACATCAATTACAAAATGAGACATTGTTTTGTTTTTGTAGAAAGTCACTATACCAATAATCATAGTTTATTTTTCATGAAAAGATATGTATAGCATACAAGCTGATTGCAGCTGATATACTATATGCAGTACCTGCTTTTCCCCAAGTAAGGCAAGTGCAGGAAAATAAATTATATTAACTTTTCTTTTTCTTTTTCTTTTTCTTGCCAAATTTAACTACAGTGCAATTAAAGAAATATGCAAAAAAGTGTGGCTTTTATAGCATTCCCAAAAGAGTTAGCTTTAATAGCAAAACTCTAATCCATTAATAAGAGAAATGTTATACATACAGACATTTTGAAATGTTTTAAATCAGGATGACAAACATGGTATTGTATTTAAAAAACATCCAACCAACCGAACAAAACCAAAACAAACAAACAGACACAAATATCTGCTAAGTTGAAGTGCTTAGTTAAAAATAGCAAAAATATACTTTTTATGTACATGGGTGAATAAGGTAGAACAATGGAGTTTAAACTCATTAAGCCACACTGAGGTCATTAAGACAATGAAGGATCAGATCACCAGAACATGATAAATGCTAATGTAAATTTATAAATACTATAGCTTCCCTTAAAATAAATTTATTTTTCCTCAACCTGAAGATTAACTGATGCCAGCTTAGTTTATTCTTTTTTGTTTCATTTAGTCTGGGACCTTGCATACAAACATATATTACTCCTCATCTTTATAACCATATAATATCCAGAGACTGATGAAAATCTCTACATAAAATTCTCAAGAACATTAATATGAGAGACTGATTTAAAAGGTTCATGAATTACCTTTTTTTATCCCCTAATAGAAGTCTTAAATCTGTGAGCTTGTGAGACAGAGCTTACATCATGATGCTATGTGAAATGCTGTTTTGTGGTTTTCTGTTTAAGGAAACAGAGAAATGTACAAAACCCCCAAAGTCAGTTACAGAATCATAGAATCATAAAATGGTTTGGGTTGGAAGGGACCTTAAAGATCACCTAATTCCACCCCCCTGCCATGTACAGGGTCACCTTCCACTAGACCAGGTTGCTCATATTATTGTTTTAATAAAAATAATAATTATTATATTTTTCCATTCATTTTCTGTCCTATCATACTGTCTTTATCTCAAGCCACAAGTTTTGCCATTTTCCAGTTTTCGCCCTGACCTCACTGGGGAATAGTGAGCAAACAGTCTAAGCCACAATAGTCCTTTTGATGCCCAGCGTGGGGCTTGAAGGCATTGGGATAACAGTAGATCTCACCAGATAGTGTTAGAGAGAACGAATTTGCTTACTGTATTTATTTAATAGTTGCTGGCCATAATGGTGATGTGTTTGCTCTCAGAGCTGTTGTATTTACTCTCAGAATTGTGTTGTATAACCCCTTACTTGCTGAATATGCTCCCTGATTTGCTGTTTATCATCTCTGGAGTCTGTTTTAAGGTTGCTTTCTTGTTTTATCACTTTGCTGTATTGTGTAATACTGTCTTATGGTATGATAAAATTACTGGTCATGAGCCCAATCTAGTACTTGAACTCATCATTGCCTCATCTTCATACTTCAGGAATAATTTCTTGGAAACTGTTAGCCATTACTCTCTATGTTTTCTCCTTCAGAGAGTCAGTCTCTGAGGGAGACTAGGAAGGGCACTTTCCTCCACTAGCAGGGCAATATGAGAGTTTTAAAAGTCCTTAATGTCCTTAACTGCTCAGCAACAACTAAAACATGAATGTATTATCAACATTATTTTTCTCCTAAATCCAAAACATAGCACCCTACCACTCACTATGAAGAAAATTAACTCTATCACAACTGAAACCAGGATAGCAGTGAAAGTATTTGCAGGTTTTAAAGCTATGTTGACTGGTCCAATAGCAAGCTTAATGCTTATTAGGAAATATTTAATGCAATCAAATGCTCAACTAAGGTAGCGTTAAATACTTTAGAAGTTTATTTGCCTGCCAATGTGTAGGTAGATTTTTTTTGCTCTCATGGAAGAATCAATAAATTTATAGGGCACTGGTTTTCAAAGTTATTTCTATTGGATTTTAATAGCCCTACCTCCTTTCTTCCTGTCCTTTACTTCCAGTTCCATCATCTAAAATATAGGTTGTTTTAAAATAATTTTTAAGGAGAAGAAAAAAAAAAAAAAGTTAAATACTTCTAAAATCCACATAAAAAATCCATACATAAAAAGAAATATCGTTTCATTTTTTCTCTTTTTTTTTTTTTTTTTGCCATTTACATCTTAGTGATGAATCTTACCAATCAATCCACTCCAGATTATTTTATTTCCCTGATTTTCTTCTTCCAGCATGTAGATTTTCTATCTGATTTCTATCCAATATTAATATCAGCTATGCAGAAAATTAAACTTGCCAGGCAATCAAAAACTGCCACACTGGTTAAATGAAATGAATTCTTTAGTTAGAAAGCATATCTGAATACACTAGTCATTTTGGTATATTCTCTAACCACCCAGAAATATCTTTGCTTGATGATGAGTACTAGTGTGACAAGCTTGATGATGAATATTAGTGTGACAAGCTTGATTTCCAGAAACAATTTTGTTTCAAATATAGATAAAGACTGCTGTAGAAATGTTGGTACTGTGTATACAGTCATAGCTCATTTTCTGTTCACCTTTCTGTTGGAAACTACTTATGTAGGGACAACAACAAATAATACTCATGCTATTTCTTTCAGTTTTGCTCAAATCTTTATTTTTATTCTTATTTTAATAAGGAAACAATACCAGGAAAGAAGTTAAGGCATCAGAAAATGAGACCCTATAGATATTAAGGCCAGTTATCTCAATACTTTTGTTTTCAAAAGTTGTGTTCATGAGTACAATGTAGAATTTTCTAATGTTTTATACAACCGCCTTTTTTTTTAAAAAAAAAAAAAAAACTACCTACACCTTCTCTAGTATTTCAGAGGCTATTTGATTGTCATGTCAAACTTCTCCTCTAATACCAGAACTGAACAAAAAAAATTAGTGAGTTTAGATGAACCATGGTGAACTTAGATGAACCATTTATGAATCAAGGTGCTTCTCAAAATTGTGTTCTGCTGCTGCTTATTATATTTGAAGTAGTTCATATTTAGTGGCAATTATAATTGGTTACTGTGAAAATAACAACTTGGTCAGAAATGAAAAATTAGCACTTTATTTGTCAAATAAGCAGCAGAAACAGGTGAGCTGTTAGAAACAAAGATCCTGTTCCTTTATGAATGGGTTTAGCAATTAAGAAAGAGAACAGGAAAATATTTTGCATTTTACAGTTCAGTGGACAATTTTCAATATGTTTTGTAAACTTTAATAAGCCATGCAACAACATTATAAGTAATGTATAATTATGCCCGTTAGAAAAGAATAACAGTCTAATGTTAGATCTTTGGTTTTCAAAAGAGTTGCATTACCATAAGTAGGACTGCTGTTTCTATGTATGGAACATTTATTGCAGAAATGCAGTAATACAAAGTTTCTTGTATCATTTAGCAGATGTGACACTGAACTGACAAACCCACTTATACAACTCAGTCTCTGACCACCAGCCAATGCTATTCAGAAAGACGCCTAAAATAAAAGGAACCTGCTTTAAGACCTTTGGTGGTTTTACTGGGCAGCTGAACTCCACCACAACTGCTCTCTCACTCCCCCTCCTCAAAGGGAAAGGGGGAGAAAATATGATGAAAAGGGCTCAGGGGTTGAGATAACGACAAGGAGAACATGGGTCCCCCATGGGTGGCAGCTCCGCCCAGACCCCCTGCTCCTGCGTGGGCTCCTGTCCATGGGCTGCAGCTCTGGCCTGGAACCCGCTCCTGCAGGGCCTCTCCATGGGCCGCAGCCTCCTCCAGGCCACATCCACCTGCTCCACCGGGGGCTCCTCCACGGGGGGGCTGCAACATGGAGATCTGCGCCGTGTGGGATCCATGAGGTTTAGGGGGACAGCCTGCCCCACTGGCTTCGGGGGAACTTCAGCACTGGCACCTGGAGCACCTCCTGCCCTCCTTCTGCACTGACCTTGGTGTCTGCAGGACTGGTTCTCACTCCTCATTCTCCCAGCTGCTGTACTGTAGCATTATTTCCCAGGCACACCTGCCCCTCCCCACCACCCCGCCCCCCGCTTCTTAAGTATGCTCTCACAGAGGAGCAAACAACATTGCTTATTGGCTTGGCTCTGTCCAGCCACAGGTACCTGTGGAGCTGCCTGGAGCTGACTCTGATGTGACATGGGGCAGCTGCTGGGCTCTGCTCACAGAGGCCACCCTTTCAGCCCCCCACTACCAAAACTTTGCTGTGTAAAGCCAATACAGCACTGCTCTAAATTTCATTCTTTTAAGCTCTGCAGCAGAATCTATCTAACTCACCTACATTCCCGGTAGGAAATGCAGGGACTGAAGCATCTCATTATGGGATTCATAGCAGTCAGCACTGTGTAAACAAAGAGCTGACGGAAGAAATGCATCTTAATCCCAGACTCGGTATATTCATTTATTTATGTGACATTTTTGAAATCTGTTCCCACTAGATGGCTATAGCAGTACCAACTCTATAATCAGAGAAGCAACTGTGTCTAATCGTTGACACTGGAAAGACCTACCTTCCTAAAGTTTTCATTTTTTCGCTACCCAGAAATACATATTCAAGAATCTCAGGATCATGAAAAACCATTGCTATGGAGACATGTAAGAGGATTTCCATATATAGCCCTGAGCACTAAGGTTGTAATTTATTTTTCTTTCTCTAAGAACAACATAAAAAATGCAACCTACATTTCTAAAGTGGTCTGAGAGTTTCTCCAGGGGGGAGAAAAATACAACCAAGAGAGAAAACACATAAAGAGGACAGAGGAATAACAGAGAGGGTGTAAAGGAAAGTAGAGCCTGACAGGCAGGACAGAGTAGAAAAATGGAAATAAAAGTTTAGAATGAATACAACAACAAGAAGTGAAGAAAAGGAATCATATTCATAGTAGAGAATTTACAAAAATGCACAAATCCATGTTTTAAGGTGTCAACAGTGTTGGGCTTGCTTACCAGCTGCTTAGAACAGAAATCTGAAAGTTTCTGTATAATTCTTATGGTTTCCAAGTAGTAACAGGCTGTGCATTAGGTCTACACTTTTAATGCATTTTTCAGTCTTGGTGTAAATGATCTGATTAGCTCCCTGGTACCCTGTTCCCAAAGAGTTCCATAAAGCCATGGTAAAATATTCCTTCAAACCCTGCTAATGGTTTATTTTTACCATGTTCTTTCAGGAATATTCCCAAACAGTTTCAACTGCTGCTAAAATAATAATAGCTTTTTATTATTAATATTATTTTAAACATAATTATCTGTCACACGACAGATATAATTGCTATCCCTAATCCCAGGCCACTTCAGTGACATTAACTACCAGATACTTTTAATCTACACATCATCAGTGTAAGTCACTCTCATGGATGGAGAGAAAGATCATTGAAAGAGGACAAAGGTAAGAAGCAGCAAGGAGACTGACAGCTAATCATGAGCCTGAGGTGGAAACAGTGTCTATAACTTTGTGCCTAACAGCAAAGGTGCATGTTGTGAAGGGATGTTCTTTAATGAGCACAGGTAAGATAGGATGGTTGTCTGAAATTTTACATTAGTAGTTGTAAATGATGGAATTTTTTTTTTTCTTCTTCTCCTTCTTTTTTTAAGCTTCTTAAAAAAAAATAAAGAAAATAAAATGTTCATTGTGAATTACAACCTGATATTAGTCCTCTCACTCAATATAGCTTGCAAGTGTCCAAACACATTAATAGTATCCACCATCAACAGTGAACTTAAAAGAGTAAACTGAAGATCTTGGAGTCCCACACCAAAGACACACACAACTTTTTCAGCTGATTCTTATGGTATGTTGACCAAGATGGCTTATCAGGCAATCTGCATGCATGATGTTACGAAAAATAAATCAGTATGCTCAGGGGAAATAAATAAATAAATAAATAAAAATTATGCATTGTAGTCAAGTAATCTAATAAAAAATACTTTTTTAGTACACTACTTGACTTTCAGTGCAAGAGAAGGAACATTGAAAAATAGTCTTTGTGAATATATCTTTGATGTTGCCGCACAAAAGATTTTTCCGAATGTGAGGAACTAAGAGGACTAAAATAAGTCACGACTAAGGGGGATTTACAGGTCTAGGATTCTTTTCTTCACAATTAGCATAGCTTATTGTGTTGTGCACTCCCTACCAGGTTGCAGGCCAAACAGTTACAAGCCTCATATCAAACCACGTTGAAGATTGCATCTAAATCCCCATGAAACCAAAAGAATAACTGAAACAGATTTGGTCATCATGTACTATTTTATTGCTGTACATATCCAATTTTGTCCATCTGGTACTTGAAGATAAATAGTGAGGCAACTGCACTTATAAAATGCATATGAAAAATTCCTTTGTGGACTAGTTCTTTAGTTCACAAAAGGTTTCAAAGTGCCTTTACCAAAGAAATAATTTTCCTGGCAGCATGACCTTCAACTGTAGCCTCTTGTATTGAGCACCCATTGGAAAGCACAGGCTAATCAGTCCTCTCATTTTATCATGAAGAGACCTGCAGGAAGCATACATCTGCAGTAAAAATATTTTCTGAAAGGGTATCTGAACATTCACTTCTTAATATTAAGATACTTTTAGAAATGAATTCTTAAAAGCTAGCATTTTAGAACTTTTGAAAATAGAAAGGCGAAAAATAAGAAAAGACTATCACAAACTGGACTCTCATAGTAATGAAGACAGAAAAAAAAAAATGCCAGAAATAAATGTTCTCTCTCTGTAGTGTTTGTTTTTCATTAAGATGTTAATGAAAATGACGAGTAAGGAAATACTCAGGTGTTTACTCAGGTCACTATTTCATTGTACTGGTGTAATGGAAGCATGCAAAGGAAGACAGAACTGAAACAAAGAGTTTACAAGCAGAAACATGAGAAAAGGTAGTGAAAAGGGATATCACATGGCAAAAAAGAAACCCGTAGAATGGTACAAAGAAAAAGCAGATGGAGCTTATAACATCAGAGAAGGAAAAGGCAGGGATAAATGCTGAGAAAGAAGATAAAAATATCATTAAAGAGGATAGAAATAAGTGTGAAGCATGTAAATGAATGTACAGTGGAGGCCTGGAGGAAATTCAAGGAAGAGAAAGGAGAAATCAGCCAAGAGGGATAAAGAGAGAAACCTAATTGAAGAAGTCAATAAGAGATCTTTAAAGACAGTTGAAATTCTCAGCCATCTTACTGCTTTCCTTGGCACAGAACCCAAAAGTTTGCTTCCAGAGCTAGGTTGGTAGTCCAATGTGTAATGTCATCTCCTCATCTTCTAGAAGCTTCCTCACAGCAAATCTGAAATGGCCAACTTATTCTTAATTTGTTTTGTGAAGCAATGAGTGTAGATGTGATATACTGTCTGATTACAACAAGAGGGCAGAAAGAAGGGAGTGACTTTGGAGCAGAAGATTGTCAATTAGAACATTTATCTGCTTAACATAGGCATTTAGTGATGCAGACATTGATAGTATAGCTAAATATAAGTGGATTTGCATGAACAGCAGTCTCATTTATTTCTACGTGCTAATATATGGTCAAATCATTATTATTATTTATTCTTTATAAACATCTCTCTTACCCATTTTAGTAGCAGTGACACTTTGTGGGAGAAACTCCTCACTGTGACAAAATGTCCCTCTAAGTCTCTTTCTTTAATGGGAATCCATTCAATTGGGTTCTGCTTTATTAGTATTGCCTTTGTTAGGTGCTGTACATAACAGTGCTATTCCTTAGTTGGAAGTGCATATGAATGCACTTTAGTCAAGTAAACAAAAAGAAGGACCCCGTTCACCTTGACTTTTCTGCTGTCATGGTACTTCAGTCATAAAACTAAATTTAATTCAAATTAAACTGCCCTCAATTATAGTAAATGGGGATGTAAATGATGCTATTGTATAACAGAATATCCATTACACTGAAAAAATTGTAGATGACCTACTTTGTACCAGAGTGTGGAATAACTGCCAAAGCTGCATAAAGAATTAGATTTTTTTTAGTTATGCTCAATTTTGCAAATCAGAATGTGCAATCTTTATCTTAATGAAACTGGCAGAGATGCTTCATCTAGAGAGAAATGCAGCTAAGTCAGGTCCCTCTCCCGAAGACTGCACTTCTAACTTCTTCCCAGAAAAAACAAGGTTAATCTAGGACAGAAATAAGATGTAAGTAAATAAGATAATAATAAGGCTGACTTTTTTTATACATTCACAATTACAGTTGTTAAACCCAACACAGAATTGTAACTCTGCATTAGATTCATTACTTTATGTTACTTGCTTGTTGTGAGTTCTTTAAAATCTTGTAATTACAAAACCTCCTGGTTTACTGGTATAGCCTGAGCTGACACTTACATCCTGTCTTTTCCCAAACAGCAGTTTAAAAGCTTTAAATAATTTAGCATTTTCCTGTTAACACTTCTGTCTGGCAAGTCTAGAAGAGAATTGATGGAGTCACAATTTGACAGTCCCCTTAGCTATGGGAGTAGAGATGCTTTCTATCATACTTTTACCAACAGAATCAATTACCAATGACAATTTTTCTTTTAGAAAAATATAAAAAACAACCTTAAATGCCAACAACATTTTAAGAGAAAAATCTAGATTATCACTTGTCCCTGCCATCCTTCCTTTGCATTTAATGAAAGAACATATAATCCATCAGGATTGGAAAGAACATGGTGTTTATCACTAATAGGTGCTGATATTTTTATATGTCAAACATCCCAGTCATGTTAATCTTTTACAATTGTGGTGACAACTGTTCGAATTTTAACATCAGACCAAGTGTTTGAAAGCAGTCAAAAGGCTAAAGGGTTTAAAATTCAATTTCCTTTGTTGATGAAATAAAATTTGTAAATTAATCAATAGCATTTTTTTATTATTATTATTTTTTCTTACTGCTTGAGTTCTCATCCAAGTCCTCGTCAAAATTGTCTTAACTATATTATGAAAGTGTTGAGAGCTGATCAGCAGTTGAGTAAATATTTTGGTTGAAATCTTGAGTCACAAACAACACGTAGTAAAAAGTGAGGAATAAGTACATATTACACATCATTTTGCAAATGACCTTACTCCACATTATTTGAAATAACGTGATCTTTGAAAGATCACATTAGAATATTTTATCCAACGCTATTATTACGTATAAATTTATGATACCGATAAACTATTAATGAATCATTAACTGAGTTGCTAGAATATTCAGGCTTCTGTTTATAAGTATTTCACAGTTTTATTCACTTCCATATAGTTAATGCAGTTGCTTAATGAAAATACTAGACAGTGGTACAACTTTTAAAGGATCCTAAGTAAACAAGGGCCTAGTGCTGACAAAAATTAGAAATTATTGCTGAATGTATGCTGAAATTATTGCTGATCTGTTTTGATAAATTTTTAAAGTAATACATGTATTTATGAAGTTAATATATCAAAATCTATTAAAATTACATATTTTACAAAATTCATAGAATCATAGAATATCCGAAGTTGGAAGGGACCCATAAGGATCATCGAGTCCAACTCCTGGCATCACACAGGTCTACACAAAATTTTTGACCATGTGACTAAGTGCACAGTCCAAATGCTTCTTGAACTCCAACAGGCTTGGGTCAGTGACTACTTCACTGGGGAGCCTATTCCAGTGTGCGACCACCCACTCAGTGAAGAACCTCTTCCTGATGTCTAGCCTAAACCTCCCCTGACTCAGCTCGACACCATTTCCTCGGTTCCTATCACTGGTGACTCAAGAGAGTAAATCGGTGCCCTTCCCTCCACTCCCTCTTGTGAAAAAGCTGTAGAATTTTTTCAATACTTTAGAAAAATAAGGAGGTATTTGGAGAGGTAGATATAGGTAAAAATAGATGCAAATGAGAGGATGAAGGCAAAGCTAGCCATGAACCTAATGACAAACAATACAGAAACAACAAAAACTCCATTTTTAAGATATTCAGAAAGTTTTCCTTTAACTTGTATTTTGTGGCAAAATATACTATGAGCTTGTCATAGGTATGTAAGAACCGTATTAGGGGATAAGATTGTATTCTAGTATTTTTGGCTGTGCTCAGGAATAAATGTCTATGAGAAATTTGAAATGTCTCGTGTTATGACATGAGAAATGTCTATGTGTATGAGAATGGGACAGACATACAACAAAATTTCCCTCAAATTGTCTTCCCATTGTCCAGTTATCAGTACTAGTAAAATAAATAAAATTCCATACCCTTTCTAAGAGACCACAATTTTCTGCTGTTCTGCTGTTCTGTGAACTCACTGTTTAAGTTAGCTTTAGTAAGATTGTATTGGCCACACTGATACCTGTGCTGTGATAGGTATGAACTTTTTGATTTACTTTTCCCACATGAACACCGTTAATATCGCAAAATATGCTCAGTACTTCTGTATTTTTGACTGTTTTTTGAGGTAACCATATCTTAGTCAAGTTAAGTGAATATTATGCTTATATACTATAGTTATGTAATGTAACTATGAGGCAGGTTATGTAGTTATATATAATGGTTATATATTTATATATATATATTTATAACTATATAATAGTTATATATAACGGTTATATATTGTTATATAATACTGGTGCAGAAGCTATTCACAGTGGGCTGCTCTTTATGTTAGAGGAACATTCATCAGTACCTTTCATTTTGGTTGTTTGTTGTTTGTTGTGTTGTTTTTTGTGGTTTTTTTTTGGTGGTGGTGTGTTGTTTTGTGCTCCCCCCTACACTTCTTCCCTTCCTCTTCCCCTCCTCCCTCCTCCCCCCCCCCCCCCCCCCCACACACACATTCCCCATTCAGTGTACTTGTTCTGCCTTTTGACTTTTCATATAATCTTCACATCACGCTTGACCTTCTTCTTTCTGCCTTGGACAGCTTTTAAAGTTAGTACTTTCATTTAGACTCTCTTCTTTCTAAGGCTGTTCTAAAACACCAGCTGTATAAAATATGAAAACTATGGCATCAATCTGCTAATTGCTTGGAACATGTAACTTGGTTTTCTTTTACTCTAATATATTTTTCTAGTAGTTATCAATCTTACTGATGGAGGTGTTTTTTGGTTTTTTTTTGTTTGTTTGGTTGTTTGGTTGTTGTTGTTGTTGTTTTGTTTTGTTTTGTTTTTTATGCATTGCTCATGCCAGAGTGTTTGCAGCTTTTGAAGCTGGGCAATATCGTTTAACCAGTTGCTGTCAGGACAAATGATTCCTTATTAAGTGTCACTCCACTGACTTAGCAGATTAATATTATGTGTAGAGCATATTAGCAGACTTTTGGTGGTGGTGGTGTTTTTGAGAAAAAAAAATGAGTTCACAACTTGGTCTAATATGAAAACAAGATCGTCTTAGAACTTTGCACTGCTTATACTGATAATGATTAATTTGTTTAGCCCACAGTGGACACGGAAAATTTTTCTAAAGATTTTTGTGATATTGCTCAGATTTAGAATGTCTTTATGTTTTTCAATATTGTCTAGATTATTTATATTCAAGACTGCAGATAGCAATCTTTTACATGGCTGGGCCCAATTTGTTTTTCCTCAGAGAACTAAACAATAGTAAGAGACAAATAATGAAATGGAATATGCCAAGCAAATATTCCTTAGGGGATATACAGAAATGCTCAGTTGATATTGGTTAAATTCTACTATCTACATTATCATTACTATATCCATAAAATGATGGCTGTTATTTTTGGTCATGTGCGTTCCCATTGCTTTTCCTTCCGTTAACAATGGTCTAAATATTCTTGGTAGCAGGAATAAATAAATGCTGAGATAAAGCTCTTAGAGAGTAATTCTTAACAGATGTTAATAATTCCCCATACTGTTTTATCAGCCAGTTTTGATATCAGCCAAAACTGGTTTCTCATGTGAAAATTAAGAGTTGGTTTATGGTTACCGATGCATTCAAACTTGAATAATAAATCCTTAGTTACAAGGACATATTTTTTAAGGATGGAATAATCTGGTGTGATACAGTATACCACAGACTGAAAATAAATGTAGAAATTTTATCTGAGATATGCCATTGGAAGAGTGTGGTGGTTTCACCTCTCTGGGCAGCTGAGCTCCATCACAACTACTTTCTCACTCCCCCTCCTCAAAGGGAAAGGGGGAGAAAATATGATGAAAAGGGCTCAAGGGTTGAGATGAGGGCACAGAGATCACTCAAAAATTATTGTCACAGGCAAAACAGACTCAGCGTAGGGAGATTAAAAAAATTTATTACCTATCATTAACAAGCTAGAGAAGTGAGAAACAAAGCAAACAAACTAAACCACCTTTCTCCCATCCACTTTCTTCAACCTCCTCCTCCTGAGAGGCACAGGGGAAAGGGAGAAAGGGGTTGCTGTAATTCTACATAGCACTTTGTCTCCACTGGGCCTTCTCAGTCACTCCCTGCCCCTTGCTCCACGTGGGGTCCCTCCCATGGGATGCCATTCTTCCCAAACTGATCTTGCAGGGGCTGCCCACAGGCAGCAGCTCTTCAAGAACTGCTCCCACATGGCTCCGTATCTCAGGTCCATCAGTCAAGGGCAAACTGCTACAGCACGGGTCTCCATGGGCGGCAGCTCCCCCCAGATCCCCTGCTCCTGCATGGGTTCCTGTCCATGGGCTGCAGCTCTGGCCTGGGGCCTGCTCCTGTGGGGGCTCTCCATGGGCCGCAGCCTCCTCCAGGCCACATCCACCTGCTCCACCAGGGGCTCCTCCACAGGGGGGCTGCAGCGTGGAGATCTGCTCCATGTGGGATCCATGGGCTGCAGGGGGACAGCCTGCTCCAGCAGGGGCCTCTCCACAGGCCACAGAGGAACTGCTGCTCCATGCCTAGAACTTCCTGCCCTCCTTCTGCACTGATCTTGGTGTCTGTAGGACTGGTTCTCACTCCTCTCTCCCAGCTGCTGTAGTGCAACAGGTTTTTGGTTTTTGTATTCCCTTTCTTAAATCTGCTCTCCCAGAGGCCCAGCTAACTCCCTGGCTTGGCTCTGGGCAGCGATGGGTCCCTTTGAAGCTGGCTGAAGCTGACCCTTATCTGACATGGGACAGCTGCCACCATTGCAGTCCCCTACTGCCAAAACTTCGTCACATTATACCTCTACAGATAGAAATTTTATTTCTTGTGCCACTGAATGCAGCATATGAAACTATCAAATATTTCAACAGAGTATTCAACTTGCATTCTTTTTGGAATTTTCTTCTTTATTCAATCTTCTTGCTGGCCTAGTTAACTTTTATTTTATTTGTTTGTTTGTTTATTTATTTATTTATTTATAAATGCAAAGGAAACAGACTCTACAGAACTCACCAAGGCTATCAACTACTCTGTTCCAGTGGGAATATGGATTTTAATCTTCAGCATGCTGAACATGTATTAATTCTTTAAGGACTTTGTATAAAAGATATCATTACATCTCCTTTACTTGGGTAGAATCTGACCTGCAATGAAAATCTTGTGAATATATACTAGATTGTCCCTGGTCTAGGGAGGAAAATCAGGCATTTGTGTATCCCAGAGGTGCTAAGCATCAGATGTTAACCACCAAAGTCCTTGTCTCTAGGGCCATTTCAAAGAAATAATATTTTCTGTTTTAGCACCATTTCAGCATTTCAAATATGTTCACAAACTAGATTTTCTTACAGCTACTATGTGGATACAAAAGTGCTAAAAACATGGAAAACCTATTGAAAGACATGAGAATAATTACTTATACTGTATTCTTTTATTGGCACCATTAATTAGCTAATTAAACTGATGTAGTTAGGAAGTTATGAGAAATAACAGATAATGTTAAAACTGTTAAATGTAAATGTTTTGGCTAAAAAAAAAAAAAAAAAAAAAAAGGCACTCTTTACCTCAGTGTAAAATCACGATTATTGTCACCATTTAAAAAATAATTTAAAAAGATAAATTCAGGTAATCTATTCTTCTATTGCAATTGAATACTGTATTCCTTTGTATTTCCTTTATAATCATATTTGTAACATCGTTGTAACATCATTGTGATTAAAGTAAACTTGGTTTGCTGTAATGTCAGAATTAGTTGTATACCCAAAAGTTTGTTTTAATTTTCTCTATGTACACGTAAAAAGTTCCTCCAATTATTTAAGACTGTGAGGCTGTAAAGTTGCCAAAATCCAAACAAATAATAATAATTAAAAAAAAAAAAAAAAAAAACATAAAAACATACAGTATTTAACTTAACTGTTAAATGACTGTTTTTGAAACTGTTCTTGACTTTTATTCCTGTTTTTATTCTGTGCATATTTTCCATGTTTCAAACAAGTCCCAGACCATATTTTCTGGAAAGATCTGAAAATGTATTTTTCATATTCCTAAATGTGTTTGTTTAGAAAAGACTGCAGTACTCTCTTTTGACTACGGACGGTAGAGACAGAGCACAAATATGCTATGGTATTTAAGTCTCATAAGATAAAGAACCCTCTGACCAGGTTACTGCTGTAGAGTGAAAGTAAGAACATGAATGTCTAACAACCAACTTGCATTTTCTTGCATATTCTTAAATTAAGAGCATAAGAAAGAAAGAAACCTCTTAAGAAAGAAATCTCAAGACTCTGTATTTGTTGGAGGGAAAAAATAAAGAATCTAAAGGAAAATTCCAAGAATCTCTGGTATATGAATTGCTTTCTAGACATCCTTTCTGCAGTAAAAAGCACCATGGTTAAGCATTAGAAGTTTGTAGGATGAATTTACATTATCTTCTGGCAGATCTGAAAAATGGTGCCTTTGTTTCAGCAGGGCATCTAACCCATGTAAGATGCCTTTGAGCCCCAACTGGATCTGCTATCATGAACAATATTTCTTGGATTATGTGGAACGGCACATTCAGTGACTGCTCTTATCTAAAAAATAAATCTTTGGAGACTGAGTGATTTACAGGGATGTTTTACTACGAACTAATCACTGCATTTCACTAATGTTATTAGTAGGGATATTGGAAGATGAAGAGCAGAAGATGGTAAGGAAGACTTTGATGAAAAATTCTGGTAAAATTAAAGGGAAACATTACATGGTTTTGATTAAAGCTTGTTTCATTTCAGTGATATCAAAAATTAAAATTATTATTATTAATGATATCATTTGACTTTAAGATCCTGCCTCCTTACATTTATTAAAGAAAAGATTCCAAAATGCAGAAGGAATTATCAACAGGCTAATTTTAAGGCTCAGATCTTGTTCACCAGATACCTATTGACTTCCTCTGTCCATGGTTTGAGGCTTTTTGAGATATTGCTAGTATGTTCATCTTTTTCAGATGAAGCATTTTGAAAACATCAGGAAGTTCAAAGAGGGATCATCCAGTATAACCCTGATATTTCACTGCAACCAGCTCTTTATCCTCTTGCCAGCCATATGTAAATTATATATATATATATATATATACTTTTGTATAAATATATACATATATATATATATATATATATATAGGCTAGCTAAAAATACTGCTTTACTATCTGAAACTTCCTGCATAGAATGCTGAAGAAATACTCTCTTGGTCATTTGTGTTCCCTATCAGCAAACTATGACCAGAGCACAGTCCAGAAGAGTTATGAAACCAAGCCTGTATATTTGTTTTTGATAACACTGATTATTTTAATTTCAGATACAAGTTCAAAAATATGTACCCACATGATCACACAAACATAAATGCCTTGTTTTAGCTAGCAAGCAGTTTTATGCAACTTCAATCAATTATGAATTAAATTCCATAGTATTAATGCTATACAAACCCCTTTGGAATATATAATACCAGGCTTGACATTAGAAAGTTTAAATCTCTAAAGTAATTTCCATGCCTGAATCTCAGAAAGGAAGTGACACTTCTGAATGGCACTTCAGCTATGTTCCTTTGTATTTTGTTAATAAAGAAAGATCTTATTAGTGGGAGATTCAAGATGGTATAAACAAGTTGGTGAGCTCAATATACCATATGCTATAGTTGCTGATTATGTTCTTGTTGACATTTTCTGCATGTGGGAATATTATCCTCTCAGATTCATTATGCTTCTGTTCACATGTACTGTGTTAATTGGCATGTGACACTTTCAAAATCTGTTCCCAGGCAATATTCATAAATAGTTCTGTTTCATATGAGCAAATGTATTCAGCAGTCCTGACATTTAAAGGAATGTAACAATATAGTTCTTTTCTTCCCCACTATTCTGTTTTAAAAATCAAGTTAGTTTGAATTTGGTTAATCTTTTCTTAAATCATGATTGTTTCCAGTTCATTGTGATATCATTCATGTCATATCTAATGATTTATCAAAAAAGTGGGCTTTTTAATATAACACTCAATTGTGCTTTGTACTTTGCAATTAGTGTGTGCAAAATAACCAAGTAATGCAAAACACCTTATTCCACTTAGAGATATCAACTGAAATCAAAAAGTAGTAAAAGACAGGATGAGTGTGTATGCTGTGTTCTGCAGAACCAGTGAGATTTTATATATTTCAAAAGTGACATCTCAATTACAGTGCTACAAGTGCAGACTGCATAAAATAAGTAGGATATATCTGAAGATCCTAGGATGAAAACAATAATAGCTCTGTCATCAGCAAAGACAGTAAGAGCTATGTCATCAGCTCCCTCTAGAGAAGGATTGAATGAAGAGTTCAAGAGGCATCTCATCTAAATAAGGCATTGAAATTAGGCTTCCAAGTTGGAGCATAATTATGCTAGAGTGCTTACGTCATTAATTGATAGACATCTCTGAATGATGGCTCAGATCTCAGATCAGTTGAACAGACAGCAACATGTTTTCTCCATAACTATTTTGGAAGCTAATGCCTATTTCTTTAATGCCTCACACTACGAGGATGTTCTGAACCCTTAAGATTAATATACTATGATTTTTTTTCAGTCTCATTATCACTAATTGTAGAATTTGGGTATGTATGCCTGTGTGTGTTGGTGTAAAACAGAGAAATAACAACATACCTGCAACCTACCCACATTTGTTGCTATCTCTATTCACATCTGATCTTTGACTACTGTTTCTCAGTTGCTAGCATGACATTTTCCTTTTCACATTGGGGGGCAAGCTGGCATTTGGTTTGTCTTCCTTGTTCTGTGTAAGTTCTTGCTGTATCTTATGCTCAAAAACATTTTTTCTTGTTACAATATATGAATAGAAGCAGCTGAAGCAGAAAAAATGTCGGAATATGCCAAATACAGAATATTGCTGTTACTAGGCAAGTATCTTGGTTCTCTCTAATAAGTGTACATCATCCATCTGTGTTAGAGATATGAATTAATCAGACATTTCTTTCAGGAAGCTATAAATTTAGTCAGCTCTAAATGTGATTTACATCTGTGGTAGACAGGATGGACTTAGATTCTCACGAGGCAGAGCAAATATTTCCAGAGAACCTGGTGACAAACTCTTTGTCTCTGTCTTCTTCATATGTGATTAATAACATTTGGCTTGTAATGTCCACAAACTGTACACAAATCATTTTGATACTTGGACATCTGGAAAACCTTGTATGGTGTTAATGGTGTGCTTCAAGTTGCATAATTTCATTGTGCAATACCACAAATTATCCTGCAGAAGGCCATTGACACATATGAGGAAGGACAATATCAAACACTCAGTGATGCACACTCTTAGCAACATGCTATAACAAATACTGGAAGAGAAAATGAATTGAGAATATATTATTATTTTATATACATTATTTCACATTTATGTGGTTCACATCATTAATAAAATTCATCTTTTTCCTTTTTTTTTCTTTTTCCTTGTTATGCCTACTATAATGAGTTGGTGAATATAATTCAATAATCACAAAGCTGTAGGAGTTTCATGTCCCAAGGTCCTGTTAGTACCAAGGCTGAGTAGGCATACCTAACAGGCAAACATGCACACATATACACAATGCATATATGCATACTCACATTGCTTGGCCACACAGACCAACACAGTTGGAATATACAGCATTTACACAAACACAAACAGCCTCAGCTTTCTTCCCCTTTCTGGCTGCTCAGGATGAATGTCCAGTAATGGAAAGCATGTATATGTATCCTGGCTTGCATAAGAAACAGTGTGGCCAGCAGGGCTAGGGAGGTGATCGTCCCCCTGTACTCGGCTCTGGTGAGGCCGCACCTCAAGTACTGTGTTCAGTTTTGGGCCCCTCGCTACAAGAAGGACATCAAGGTGCTTGAGTGAGTCCAGAGAAGGGCGACGAAGCTGGTGAGGGGCCTGGAGAACAAGTCCTACGAGGAGCGGCTGAGGGAGCTGGGCTTGTTCAGCCTGGAGAAAAGGAGGCTCAGGGGCGACCTTATTGCTCTCTACAGATACCTTAAAGGAGGCTGTAGTGAGGTGGGAGTCGGTCTATTCTCCCACGTGCCTGCTGACAGGACAAGGGGGAATGGGCTTATGTTGCGGGAGGGGAGTTTTAGGTTGGATGTTAGGAAGAACTTCTTTACCGAAAGGGTTGTTAGACATTGGAACAGGCTGCCCAGGGAAGTGGTGGAGTCACCATCCCTGGAAGACTTTAAAAGACGTTTAGATGTAGAGTTTAGGAATATGGTTTAGTGGGGACTGTTAGTGTTAGGTTAGAGGTTGGACTCGATGATCTTGAGGTCTCTTCCAACCTAGAAATTCTGTGTGTGATTCTGTGTGATATGTATATACATGTAATATGGACCCCTCCTGCCGTTGGCCTTAGAAACTTAGACTATTCCTTACATGACCTGTGGATCCTCAGTTCTCCAGGTGCCTAATACACAGACACGCACATGCAAAAGGGACAATCAGTTGGCCCCCTAGACCTTACAGTCTCCTAGTAACTGTCTTGGACCTGCTAGTCTTTCCAATAACAAAGACTTATGGATAGTTTTATACCTAACTTCCAATTCTCTTATTTTACTTGCCAGCTACCTTAATGCCTACTAACAATTGCACACATTGATGTATGTACCTACACAGGATGCATGAATTCAAATTTCTCTCCAGTCGTTGGCACCCATACATAGGAAGCTCTATGACAAGTGATCCCACCTAGTAATTTAGTTGCTGGACCTCTGTGCACACATCTATATGCAGAATAACCAGTACCTCACCCAAAAAAAATAAAAAAATAAAATAATAATAATAATTAAGTTTAACAGGAAGAGAAGGCAAACAGCTGACCCGGAACAAATGTATTGAACAGCCCCTGCTTACATACAACCCGCCCTTTTATCACTTTATCCCTTTGTTTCTCCATATTTTTTCTTCCCCAAACTACCTCAGTCCCTCCCTACCTCTACCTCCCCTAAACAGCTCATAACCAGTCTTGTACAATTCCAGAATGCTCTTCCCCAGCAACCCATGATAAGCCCATGAGTAATGCCCCTTTCCCCAAGTCTGTGAGTTGTTCTGGAAGAGTTGCATACACTGATTCCTGGTGTGGAATGTTTGCTAACCCCACACTGGTGCACTGGTGGCTAAGGATCATCTGGGACAGACCTGAGGGTTCAGGAGGGTTCACATCTCTGACTGGGCCCCCAGTTGCCTTCATGCCTCCGTGCTTAATCTTCTTAGTCTTAGTTTGTGTGGACATGAGCCTTTTATCACAGAACTTAATGCTACATCTATCACTGTATAGTTGTACATGTAGTCAAAATCACCAAAAGAAAAATATGACTTCATGTAGATGGCAGACAGAAGGAAATATGTATCCAGAAGTCATACTCTTTAGATCAATATTTCTACATAATGTCCTAAAATAGCAAGAGGGTGGCTAGATTTATTCATACATTCTAGATCCTTTCCAAATAAGGAGACTTTAACTTATTTAAACACGGTTTCCCATAGGATCCTACTGGACAAAATGTCCAGCATACAGCTAAATAAAAACATCATACGATGGGTGAGCAATTGGCTAATGGGCAGGGCCCAAAGGGTTATGGTGAATGGGGCTGCGTCAGGCTGGCGGGCGGTCACCAGTGGGGTCCCTCAAGGCTCCATTTTAGGGCCAGTACTTTTCAATATTTTTATAAACGATCTGGATGTAGGAATAGAAGGTATTTTGAGCAAGTTTGCTGATGACACCAAACTTGGAGGAGTTGTGGACTCGAATGAGGGTGGAAAGGCCTTGCAGAGGGATCTGGATAGGTTGGAGAGCTGGGCGATCACCAACCACATGAAGTTCAATAAGAGCAAGTGCCGGGTCCTGCACCTGGGACAGGGAAACCCTGGCTGCACATACAGACTGGGCGATGAGATGCTGGAGAGCAGCCTAGAAGAGAGGGATCCGGGGGTCGTGGTAGACAACAAGTTGAATATGAGCCAGCAGTGTGCCCTGGCAGCCAGGAGGGCCAACCGTGTCCTGGGGTGCATCAAGCACGGCATCGCTAGTAGGTCGAGGGAGGTGATTGTCCCGCTCTACTCTGCGCTGGTGCGGCCTCACCTTGAGTACTGTGTGCAGTTCTGGGCACCACAGTATAAAAAAGACATGAAACTGTTGGAGAGTGTCAAGAGGAGGGCTACGAAGATGGTGAAAGGCCTGGAGGGGAAGATGTACAAGGAACGGCTGAGGGCACTGGGCCTGTTCAGCCTGGAGAAGAGGAGGCTGAGGGGAGACCTCATCGCAGTCTACAACTTCCTCGTAAGGGGGTGTCGAGAGGCAGGAGACCTTTTCTCCATTAACACCAGCGACAGGACCCGCGGGAACGGGGTTAAGCTGAGGCAGGGGAAGTTTAGGCTTGACATCAGGAGGGGATTCTTCACAGAGAGAGTGGTTGCACACTGGAACAGGCTCCCCAGGGAAGTGGTCACTGCACCAAGCCTGACTGGATTTAAGAAGAGATTGGACTGTGCACTTAGTCACATGGTCTGAACTTTTGGGTAGACCTGTGCGGTGTCAAGAGTTGGACTTGATGATCCTTAAGGGTCCCTTCCAACTCAGGATATTCTATGATTCTATGATTCTATGATTCTATTTGATTGCATGAATACATCAGAAGTGCCAATTTCTTGCAACTTCCACACATCATAAACAGGATTAGGTAAATTATTAGTAAATTAGTAGGAGCTAAGAACATTTTCTGTGTAATCTATATATAATCATTGTAATCCGCCCATGGGTACTAATGGGAGGCAACAATAATGGCTGAGGGAGGTGGCAGATGTGACTGCAAGACTACTTTCATCTTTGCTTGGTAATAGCAACTGGGAGAAGTACCCAAAGACAGGAGGAAAGCAAATGTCACTCCTATCTTCAAGAAGGGCAGGAAGGAGGACCGAGGATACTACAGGCATGATGGCCTGTAGGAGTGGTTAGGCTGCCCAGATAACAGCCTAACCCAGAGTAACAGGCTGCCCAGAGAAACAGTAGAGTTGCCATCCTTGGAAGTATTGAAGAGGTGGATGTGGCACTAAGGGACATGGTTTAGTGGTGGATTTGAAGTATTATGTGATGGTTGGACCTTATGGGTCTTTTCCAACCTAAATGATTCCATGATTCTATTATCTGTGCAAATATTAACAAATATGAAAAACAGCAGAATGGTAAATAGTGAAATATTTTTGCTTTCCACTTCATGCTTATCCAATGTCATTAGTCTACAGAAATGCAAACAACTAGACACTGAAAGTATTCTAAAGGTAGTAATCTATTCTACAGTTAATTCTTCGTATTTCATATTGCTTGTACTGTGTATTCTGAAATTAATTTTCCTTTTCCACATTTTCATTATGTTTCACATCCAAGGGAGTTGAAACTGAGTCTCTAAACTGCCTTCTAGGGGAAGTTGATATAGTGACCATGAGAAATTCAAACACTTCAACATTAAAACACAATTATATGAAAGGACAGTTTTTTCCTCACTCCATCTATGTGCAGGATGCCGTATGTTGGGGAAAAAAAAAAAAAAAAAAAAAAAAAAGATTAAAAAAAATAGTTCTCTGTTTATTTTCCAGTCAGTCTTACATTCCTCTGCACCTTGACTGGTTTGTACAAAATGTGTTTGTATCGCATCCATAAGTTTTTAATTCCCAATGGAGCAGTACAGTTATTGTCCTTAATGCCTACTTTTTTGTAGCTTGCATAATAGCTATTTTAGGCACTGAACTACATTTTCAGTATGTGAATAAGTTAAGTGATGCCAGCATTAAAACTGAATATACATATACTAAATATGTACATATTTCCTGGACAAGAAAATTATTATTATTATTTTGTTGTTGTTATAAAGCACAAGTACACCAAATACAGTTCAAAATTTAAACTTTTCTTTCAAATTAGAAATCCTTATATTGAAGGCTCATTTCATTGAAATATGTATTCCTGATAAACACATAGTATAATCTATTTGGCACATTTATAGAACTTGATTAAACAAGATAAAGTTATATGACAATTATTTTGATCTATAAAATGAAATAAGTACCACAAGTGCAGTTTAAGAACTGGAAAAAAATATAAGGTGTGCTAATAGAACTGGTATTCAATATATTCATAAATGGTTTAGAAAACAGCATCATTAATGATGTGACAGGGTTTTCTATTAATACAAGATACATACAGCATAGTTAAAAAAAAAAAAAAAAAAAAAAAAAGCCTGAAAACCTGTACGAAGATCTCTTTGTGATGGGCAGGAAATTGGCTGATAAAATGCAGAATCAGTTACAAAGTGACTTGGGGAAAAAACAACACTAAAAAAATCTGTACAAAATGATACCCTTAAATATATCTATTACTTTTCCAGAAGGAGGTTTTAGAATTACTGATAGTTAACTGAAAACATTATCTCAGTTGACAAAAATTTTTTAAAAGTCAAACAAATTATCAGGAAAGAAGACAACTTTTTTTTTTTTTTTTTTTTTTAATAATAATGAATATTATATAATTGTGCATTTATGGAATGATGATGCTTTTTTTAAAAAAAATGCATATTATTATCACATTATTGTCATATTATGATAATATTGCAGAACTGTGGTTTTTTTATTGTTCTTGTTTTAATTTAAGCACTAAGTGGCTTAATAGTAACAGATTTAAGTAAAACAAGTAGAATGCTCTGTATAATAAAACATTAAAAAACTTTCTTTCAGGATGTTATGGTTGCCAGAAGTAGGCATGAGTTCAAAAACTGACTAGGAGAATTTAAGAAGTGAAAGTCTATATTTGTGTTAAACACTGTGATTGCAATCTGTGAGTCAGAAAAATGCCTGAGGGAAAAATTGATGTGAAGTACAAGAGCAACTATAAATAAATAAATAAATAAATATGTGATATGCATACAATCTTTATTTAGTGGCCCTGGACAAGAATCAAGTATAGTTGAGTAAATTGACTTTTGGTCATTGTACATGACATGATATTCATCATATATTTTTATCACACTCTCTCTTGACCTCTATCAAACTGGAAAAGTCATCATGAAAAAATAGAATTAATACAGACATTGAGACATGTCTTATGAATTAAGATTTAATAATATGGAATTATTGCTTTTTAGCCTTTGTCTCACCTCTGTAATGAATTATCAAAGCACTTTTGAATTAAATGTAGTGTGGACAGAAAATGCTCTACATTCTGCTATAAAGTAAGACTTTTAAGCAGTTTGTGAGATAAGCACTATGATAGTCTCAGGAGAAAGGTTACTAAAGTATAGTCTTGTCATTCCTGGTGGCAGGTCACATGTGTGGGGCAGTCAGGACAGTGGGGCTTTAAAATAGTAATGAATTTTGTTTCAACTGCAGTTTGAAAGAGACTTTTGAAGACAGTGGGAAGAGCAATGATGTATACAATGAAGAGGCAGCAGTAAAGAGCGAATGCCTTAGGAATATTAATACTCAAAATTAGAAAGAAAATAAGCATTCTTCAGAGAACTGATGAAAACTTAAGTAAATTAAGTAAATGAATTAAGTAAATAATGTAAGGAACCTTTAGAGCTTTGTGTGTTTGAAAAGTTCCCACATTTTGCTAACATTTAGAAATGTTACCAAATTTTACTCTGGGAGAAAATTACGAACATCTAGAGAAATTGCAAAAGCTGTGTTGTGCTTTCTAGAGTTTTAGTTAAGAACCATAAGGCAGTGAGGAGTTCTCCTGAGAAGATGGCACCTTTCAGCCTTAAGAAGGAGTTAACAAGTCTTTGGGTGAGATTTAAGCTTTGACTAAGTGTATAGCTACAGCACTTGTTTCTGTCACAGTCAGATACCCAAGTCCTGGGATAGTTCTGGTACTTATGATCAAGAACATATAAGAATTAGAAGCAAGTTGCTTTGACCAATAGCTCTTTTACAAAAAAAAGTCTGGCCAACATATGTGTTAGAAATGGTAATCTACTCAGAATCAGGTGGTTTACCTTGATACTCACTGTAATCCATGTTCTTCATCAAAAGAAAACATACATGAAGGAGGAAGTTAAGAAATTATTAATTAGCAAACCATTTTTTTTTTTTCAAATTCTATTATATATATTCCATATATATGTAAAGGAATAAAACCTGTTGTTAGTCTGAGCTGTTATTAACCTGATGTTAATATGAGCTGTATGAATTAAGAAAATGGAAGTATTAACCAAACACTGATGAATAACAAATATTAAATGTTTATTTGGTAATTAAGTGTTAATTCTAACATTTGATAAGTGTTCAGGTCTAAATGTATATTGAATAAGATTAACTGTCACGTTAAATTCAAACTTGCTAATACCTGTGCTCTACTGAGAGCAAATAAGTAAGAAATAAGAAATAAAAGGAATTGAGGTGACTGTAGCGCAATATCTTTTTTTTTTTTTTCATTTTTTATTTATTTTTTTTCCAGCTTCCAAGTAGTTTTCTCTAATGATAAGCACAGAGCATGCTCCTTCTGTCATCACTTTGGATAAAATGTGATGGTAATTTATAAAAACTTGTCAGCAGCTATTTGGGACTTTTATTTATTTATTTAAAAAATAAAATGTTGTCCTGCTGGCACAGGACAAAAACACAGGAAAAGTGTCCTTTTAAGTTCCTTGTAAAATGAAACTTAAAAAAATTTTTGGCCCAAATCTTAAATTATCACAAATATGGAAGAGATAATTCTGATTTCAACTTCGATATAATATGAAGGTGTGTATTCTAAGTACATTTCAAGAAGTCACTTGGCCTGTTCAGCCTGGAAAAGAGGAGGCTGAGGGGAAACCTCATCACAGTCTAGAGCTTCCTCGTGAGGGGGAGTGAAGGGGCAGGCTCCGACCTATTCTCCATAATCACCAGTGATAGGACCCACAGGAATGGTGTCAAGCTGAGGCAGGGGAGGTTTAGGTTAGACATCAGGAAGAGGTTCTTCACTGAGAGGGTGGTCGCACACTGGAATAGGCTTCCCAGTGAAGTAGTCACTGCACCAAGCCTGTCTGAATTTAAGAAGCGTTTGGACTGTGCACTTAGTCACATGGTCTAAAATTTTGTGTAGACCTGTGTGGTGCCAGAATTTGGACTTGATGATCTTTATGGGTCTCTTCCAGCTCGTGATATTCTATGATTCTATGATTCTACACTAAAAAATGATGTGTTACGAGCTTTATCACACAGTGCACATTTGAGTTTGAATCTTTTGTAAAACTAGCAGGTTTCTAAGGACCCTATATATATATATATATATATATATATATATATATATATATTTTTTTTTTTTTTTTTCCCTTAACATTGGGGTAACACTATTTATAGGGAACAGTGTGTGCATTATTTTTGGTGTGATATACTACCTGTATGTGTTGTTCTACACCAGTCTTGTATTACTTGTATTACATTTTCATTGTGTTACAAGTTCTACAAGCTCTACAGATGATCATGGTCCCTACAGCCAAAACGAGTCCTGAAAGCTGGCTTTGTTTCATATTGAAAAAAGGGTAATGGCTAGTGGCTTTGTTTCATATTGAAAAAAGGGTAATGGCTAGATGAAGATAGCTGGAGAATGTTTTTTGCTTTTTAGCTTTTTTTGTTTTTAAATAAATAAATAAATAAAATATACCTAATTATTACAGTCACAATGGACAGCTTGAATGAATTATTATCATTATTATTATTTTAATTTTATTTTATTTTCCAGAAGTTAAATCTTAGCTTTATTGAAGTCAGTGAAATAGCCCATGTTAAATTTAGTGGGGTTTATTGAAAAAGCTCAGTGTTCATGCTGGAAGTTAATCTAAGCACAAATAATTTCACAGAAAATTAACTGCATGTTTTAATGTGTTTTAGAGATTCATACTTCTGCAAACACTGACTCATGTTTCTTAATTTCTCAGAAAATTATAATTAATCTGAATGCTATATATTTCTGTACTTATTGTTAACATTAAAACCTTGCTGTCATTGCAAAATAATAATACTTTTCAATCATATTAACTGTGCAGAGGTTTTATGCTATTATTAAATTTCAAATCAAAGTATAACAAATTAGTATTCACTTTATTCACTTCCAAATGCTAACATAGTGAACTTTCCTTTCAAGAGACAAAAAGCTTATCCACTGACCCATGTTCTCCTCAAAAAAATGCAGACTTTTAATAACATGTTTAGTGTAATCAATACTGACAGAAACAATGTGCAAATAATTACTTAGTAGGAGAGTGTTATAATTTGAAGGCAGCATGTGTTTGCAGATTGTTCTATACCTCCTACCTTCATGTGCCATCCGAACATTCCTCATCTCAGCAAGATTACAGTATGAAATATATAATTTGATAGGAGTTGAGGGGAGTTTTTCAGGTGCTTTCTTCCAAATTTGCCTAACTGCAAGCATTTTCTCTGCTAGTTCAGATGTCCCCCTATGTATCTTTTCTGATTTTACTCAACCTTTAAAATCTGTTAAAAATTCTTGTTTCTTAGAACTTTTTCCTGTAAAAATGTATGGAAATGGATGCTAACACTGAGTGACTTATGGTAATCCATCATCAATATTTGGTTGCTGTCCTGTGGCAATATTTCACCAGATATACTCAATAGTTTATTTTCATCTGCAGTCCTTTAGCTAAGCCTAGGAGATATTTGTAATATAACTTTATATTAATAGTTATACCAATCTTCTTAGTTTTCAAAATGTAAATTTAGAATGCAGTGAATCTGGAATCAATATTTCTTACCAGTTTTGCTACCATGTCCAAAACATTTAACTGTCATTTTCCAGATTTATAAAATGAGCATAATAATCAGAAGCTTTCAGGTATAGGCAAAACAGCTGGCTGCCAAGATGGATTCCTTTCATTGCTGTTATATCAATTATAATTTTTCTGTGCAATCACTCAGGTCCTAATTCAGCCAGCTTCTTCAGCAGGTGCCTAATTTTAAACACACACATAGTCTTCAGTGGGATAACTCAAGTATTTACACATAGGCACCTGCTGAAGTACCTTTCTAAACTGGAAACCTAAGTACAGCTACCCTTGGAGAGGAAGAATAGAGGAAGCTAGAGGGAAGAGGATACAGACATAAAAGAAAATATTTTAGGTTTATATATATTGCCAATCTGTTGCTAAAACCTTCCTCCTAAGTGTTGCGAAAGTGGATGTATTGTTGCCTAGCCTATGACATGTTACTCCCTTTGCTTGCTTTTCCAGATGTATCTGTCCAGGTTGGAAGGTTCTTCTGCTAGAAGTAGTCAACGTGTATGTGTGCTTTAAATCTTCCATAACAATGAATTAAGAACTTTGTTGTCTATCAGCTCCTATAATTTAAGAGTAAAACAACTTTCCAAAGACTGAAATTGCCATTCAGCTTAGGAAAAAGTCTATGTGTATCCTGTAGTGTATCAAGCACTGCATTGCTAGCTGGTGAATATTTACATTTGGAAAGTGATCATCCCACTCTGTTCTGTGCTTGTACTGCTTCACCTCAAGTACTGTGTGCAGTTTTGTGTTCCACAATATTAGAAAGACAAATAACTATTAGAGAGTGTCCAAAGAAGTGCAACAAAAATGGTGAAAGGTCTAGAAGGCAAGATGTATGAGAGCAGCTGAGATCACTTGGTTTGTTCATCCTAGAGAAGAGCAGATGAAGGGGTGACCTCATGGCATCCTACAGCTTCCTTATGAGGGGAAGTGATGGGGCAGGTGCTAATATCTTCTCTCTGGTTGCCAGTGATAGGACCAAAGGGAGTGGCATGGGGCTGCCTCAGGGAAGGTTCATGCCAGGCAAGTGCTCACAGCACAAAACCTGAAGGAGTTCAAGAAGCATCGGACAGTGCTCTCAGACATATGATGTCATTTTTGGATGGTCCTCTGAGGAGCCAGGAGTTGGACTCGGTAATCCTTGTGGATGCCTTCCAACTCAGGATATTCTATTCTATTCTATTCTATTCTATTCTATTCTATTCTATTCTATTCTATTCTATTCTATTCTATTCTATTCTATTCTATTCTATTCTATTCTATTCTATTCTATTCTATTCTATTCTATTCTATTCTATTCTATATTCTATTCCATCCCATCCCATCCCATCCCATCCCATCCCATTCCTCTACTCTACTCTACTCTACGAACACAAATGGGAAAATGCATATTGTTTTCATCCACATCACCAACCTGATTGTACATATGTAAGCAAAAGGATGATATTAGAGAAAACAGAAAAGACAGAGAAAACAGTGATAAGACTATTTAGAGACAATGAAAGTTATCAGATGAGAGAATCTATGCGAACGTACTACTTCTGGGCAAGCCTTCAAGACAAAAATGCTAACACCACTAATGGTTTCTCCAGAGGGAAAAGATGTTGCTCAAACTGGTAGCAGGAGATGGATATGAATCTTAAGTAGCAGCAAATAGAGAAAGCATAATACAGATATATACATCTGTTTCTCCACAGAAATATCAATAACTAGGATGAATGGAATTTATGAAAATTTGAACAATTATAACCTAGGTATGAAAGTATACATCCATGTTTTCTTTTTTTTTTTTTTTTTTTTTTTTTTTTTTTGCTTTGATGTTCAAACAGAATACAATCCATGAAAGATACTAAACACATTAGTAACCTGTTTGAAAAAAAGAAACAATATCAAGGACCTAAAAGATCCTTTTCTAGTGCTCTTGAACTACATTATTCCACCATGTAAGAGGCAAAGGAAGCTGTACACTTAATCTGCTTGGTATCTCGAATGTGGCTAACCTGTAGGATGTGATTTTCTCGATAAATACTCATTTAAAAGTAAACTCTGTCTCTGCTACAAGACAGAATAAGCAAACATATCTTTGAAATATTTGATTTCAAATATACTCAAGGTCAATGATGACATATAATGGTCTCCAATCTTTTCAAATTTCCCAAATAAGGATTCCTTTCATCTTGCTTTCATGGCAGCATTAAGTCTTAATACTGCAAATTCATACAGATCTTATGGAAAGTTGCATCCTAGAATACCAGAACAAATACCGATCTGACTGGAGAATTTCAAAGTTGTTTCCATCTAAGTGGAAATTACACATGCAGAGGACATTCTTTTCTGTCCCTGCTTGGTTCCTACTTTGAATATTTAGTGTGTATGTCTACACAAGTAGGTAGTGCGTATTTAGGGTGTATATCTACACTGGAAAGTGCAATGGATACTAGACTTCTGAGTGAAAGAGTAAATACTGAAGATACAATGTCCACACTGCATGGGTTTTACTTTTGCTATTTTTGCTAGTTAAGGATGGTCCCCTGAACTGAAGTGATTTTAGCTATTAAAGAGCATTGGAAATGCTTCTGTTCTATGTTTCCCTCCCTAGGTGTGTGATGAGTGAGGTTAATTAGGAGATTAATTTCAAAATTATACTCCTTATTGAACTAAAACACTACTGTAGAATCTTTATTTACTACATTTTCAGGAAAATAGGACTTCAGTTTAGCATGTTGAAATATGTTCAGTAAAGGAAAAAATATATAACAAAAAACACGTATGCCAATAAACATAAATGAAAAGGCTATTCCTCAAATGGATAAATAAAATGATTAATGAGAGCACTTATATAGCTTGTAGAAGTTATTAGAGCAATTTGGGCTGAGGTCAACTGCATGAAGTTCAACAAGGCCAAGTGCCGGGTCCTGTACCTGGGGCGCAATAACCCCAAGCAGAGCTACAGGCTGGGAGATGAGTGGTTGGAGAGCTGCCAGGCAGAGAAGGACCTGGGAGTGATGGTTGATAGTCGGCTGAATATGAGCCAGCAGTGTGCTCAGGTGGCCAAGAAGGCCAACAGCATCCTGGCATGTGTGAGAAACAGCGTGACCAGCAGGGCTAGGGAGGTGATTGTCCCCCTGTACTCGGCTATGGTGAGGCCGCACCTAGAGTACAGTGTTCAGTTTTGGGCCCCTCGCTACAAGAAGGACATCGAGGTGCTTGAGCGGGTCCACAGAAGGGAGACGAATCTGGTGAGGGGCCTGGAGAACAAGTCCTATGAGGAGCGGCTGAAGGAGCTGGGCTTGTTCAGCCTGGAGAAGAGGAGGCTCAGGGGCAACCTTATCGCTCTCTACAGATACCTTAAAGGAGGCTGTAGTGAGGTGAGGTTTGGCCTGTTCTCCCACGTGACTGGTGACAGGACGAGGGGGAATGGGCTTAAGTTGCACCAGGGGAGTTTTAGGTTAGATGTTAGTAAGAACTTCTTTACCGAAAGGGTTGTTAGATATTGGAACAGGCTGCTCAGGGAAGTGGTGGAGTCACCATCCCTGGAAGACTTTAAAAGACGTTTAGATGTAGAGCTTAGGAATATGGTTTAGTGGGGACTGTTAGTGTTAGGTTAGAGGTTGGACTAGATGATCTTGAGGTCTCTTCCAACCTAGAAATTCTGTGATTCTGTGATTCTGTGATTCTGTAATTTAAGAATAGGTTCTTTTCTTTTCTTTTCTTTTCTTTTCTTTTCTTTTCTTTTCTTTTCTTTTCTTTTCTTTTCTTTTCTTTTCTTTTCTTTTCTTTTCTTTTCTTTTCTTTTCTTTTCTTTTCTTTTCTTTTCTTTTCTTTTCTTTTCTTTTCTTTTCTTTTCTTTTCTTTTCTTTTCTTTTCTTTTCTTTTCTTTTCTTTTCTTTTCTTTTCTTTTCTTTTCTTTTCTTTTCTTTTCTTTTCTTTTCTTTTTCTTTTCTTTTCTTTTCTTTTCTTTTCTTTTCTTTTCTTTTCTTTTCTTTTCTTTTCTTTTCTTTTCTTTTCTTTTCTTTTCTTTTCTTTTCTTTTCTTTTCTTTTCTTTTCTTTTCTTTTCTTTTCTTTTCTTTTCTTTTCTTTTCTTTTCTTTTCTTTTCTTTTCTTTTCTTTTCTTTTCTTTTCTTTTCTTTTCTTTTCTTTTCTTTTCTTTTCTTTTCTTTTCTTTTCTTTTCTTTTCTTTTCTTTTCTTTTCTTTTCTTTTCTTTTCTTTTCTTTTCTTTTCTTTTCTTTTCTTTTCTCTTTTCTTTTCTTTTCTTTCTTTCTTTTCTTTTCTTTTCTTTTCTTTTCTTTTCTTTTCTTTTCTTTTCTTTTCTTCTTTCTTTTCTTTTCTTTTCTTTTCTTTTCTTTTCTTTTCTTTTCTTTTCTTTTCTTTTCTTTTCTTTTCTTTCTTTTCTTTTCTTCTTTCCTTTCCTTTCCTTTCCTTTCCTTTCCTTTCCTTTCCTTTCCTTTCCTTTCCTTTCCTTTCCTTTCCTTTCCTTTCCTTTCCTTTCCTTTCCTTTCCTTTCCTTTCCTTTCCTTTCCTTTCCTTTCCTTTCCTTTCCTTTCCTTTCCTTTCCTTTCCTTTCCTTTCCTTTCCTTTCCTTTCCTTTCCTTTCCTTTCCTTTCCTTTCCTTTCCTTTCCTTTCCTTTCCTTTCCTTTCCTTTCCTTTCCAACACATTTGGATGTTTTCAAGCAATAAGTAGAAAAAATAAAAAATAACAAAACAGCTTATATCTGTACTGGAATAAACAGAAGTGGTTTGTAAAAATATGAACTGCTGATTTTTATTTTTATTCTTGTTATTGTTGTTTTATCCTGAGAAATTTCTACCTTCATGAGCAGTAGCTGAAAAATTTAAAAAATTAACTGAAAAATTAAAAGATGAACTTTCATAGAGAAAAAAAATAGTTTTAACTATATTTAATATTCACTTACGTGAAACCACCTAAGCATACATCTGCATTCTCTAATCCCTCTCCCCCCCGCCCTTTTATTTTCATGAAGTTTCTTGGTTATCTTATTTTGACTCAGCAATTCTTGATATTTTAGATTTTCATTTCTATATACATTTTAGAAACAAATCGAAACCCTTTCATTAGATTTCCCCTCATTTTGGTTTGAGGAGGTACACTACCATTTGGTTTACTGTTTCTCCTTTGTTTAGGAGGCAAAAGGATTTATGATGCTTGTCTTGTCTTTGAAACTTGGCCCCAGTGGGACTACCAAATGATTTCAAGACATTCGGCCTAACAGGAACATTAAGATTGCAAAACTGTTTAATACTTATTCAAACTTTCTTCCTCAAATGATTTCATATCTAATTAGGAAGGACTAATTATTCATGCAGAGTTGCTACTGACATCTACATTACAAGTAAAAAAAACTCACCATGTGAGTATCAAGGACCAAGAAGTTAGCTTCACCTATTAATATAACATCCTCAGTATTATCCTCAAATGAAAGGTACCAGTGTCTATGGACTATACGTCTATGTTTTTAACATAGTTCTATGTTAAAAACTTTCTTAAAAATGTATTGAGTCTGTTAACGCTATACATAGAATTTTTTCATGTTACTCTTCTAATTTTGACTATGGTGCTGGTGACATATCCTAGAGTTAGAGCTGATTTCTCTCAAAATCTGAAAAGAAACTTTACTCAGAATAAATATTTCATTATGGCAATATCTTTGAAAAAAATATTTACCCAAGTAGCTTCTATGAACTTCTAGTTGCCTTGGAACAAGGCTTTCTCCTAACACTTAAACAATCTCTGATCTTAACTCATTTTTCAAATCAGTATATACAAAATATGATAACGCAATATAATGCAAAGAAATTCTGAGTAGTAAACTATATAATCATTACATAAACAAGCAAATCAAACAAAATAAAACAAAAAAAAATAAGGAAATAAGGAAGAGGATCTGGGGGTGTCGCTTGATGTTCACCTGAACATGAGCTGGCAGTGTGTCCACGTGGCCAAGAAGGCCAACAGCTTCTTGTCTTCTATCAGGAACAGTGTAGCCAGCAGGACCAGGGAGGTGATTGTCCCTTTGTATTCTGCTCTGGTAAGGCCACACCTCGAGTGCTGTATTCAGCTTTGGGTCCCTTACTACAAGAAGGACATCGAGGCACTGGAGCGTGTCCAGAGAAGGGCTATGAAGCCGGTGAAGGGCCTGGAATACAAGTTCCAGGAGGAGCAGCTGAGGGAACTGTTGTGTAGTCAGGAGAAGAAGAGTCTCAGGGAAGACCCTATTGCTCTCTACAAATCCCTGAAAGAAAATTGTGGGGAGCAGGGAGTTGGCCTCTTCTCACAGATAACTAGTGATAGGACTAAAGGGAATAGCCTTAAGTTGTGCCAGGGGAGACTTAATTTGGAAATTAGGAGACCTTTCTTCTCAGAAAGAGTAGTTAAGCATTGCAACAGGTTGCCCAGGGAAGTGGGCACCATCATCATCCTTGGGAGTGTTCAAGGAAAGGCTGGACATGGTGCTTAGGCACACATGTGTGACATTGGCAGTAGGATAATAGTTGGACCAGATGATCTTGGAGGTCTTTTGCAACCGTAATGATTCTATCATTCTTTCTTGTCATATGGAAACTGATAGCGTAGCCATTTTTCCCATTACAATGGTCCCTGGTTCTGCAAGTACTACTTAACTTTTCACTCAAAGTGTCCAACTGATGAATACAATCAAGCTAAACATGGAGAAAAAAAAATATTCTCAACATGTTTCTAGTTTGAGAGATTGCTGTTCCTTTTTAAGACTGAAAAAAAAAGACTGTATTCCTGAAAACTTATTTCCAATTCTACTACAGCTATTACCTCTCCCAGCAAACTTTGTTTCAGGGCATAAAGATGCTGAAGCATTTTAAGTTAGGAGGTGACTCCATGGTAAACAAAAGACAGGAAAATGTCTTTGAAACATGTGCCTAGGACAAATACTTTCTGCACAGAAAAAGCCAAGTCATCTTATTAATTTTAATTAGATTGCAAAAGAAAGATAAACAGCAAATCGGTAAATAGACTATGCACTCAGCATCAAAGAATAAATCTGGGGCAGGGCTACAGAGCCAATTTCAAGATCTTTGGCAAGGGAGTCTCAGGACATTTCATATAAGCGTGAAGGAAGATACAGTAATGGCATGCAGTTGGCTTCACTACTAGGGATAGTCTTCTAGGCCATGCAAATCATTTTGCTGTCAGTACTTTTTATAGACATTATGCTCCTTGGCAAAGTCATTTTTTACATTTAACAACAATATAAGGACATAATAAGGGATTCACTTCATCTTATCTTACTGATTGATGAATAGTGACAGGGGCAGGTAAAGGTATCATTAGTTTACCTTTAACCTTTCAGGGTCGTTTCTGTCATAAGATCTGATAATGTCCTAGTAGTCGCTCCTCTGGTCTTGCTAGAACCCCATTTTGAGAAGGAGGGGGAGGAAATTATATAATTCTGCAAGACAAAAGACATTAGTGACTAAATTATTGTTTAGTCACTGAGGTATCTGACTGGTGACCATTCATCTCATAATTATGAAAGTTAATAAAAATCTGAAAGGTTGTATGACAAGTTTTAATTTCTATTTCTGAGAGCTTACACCTGTGAATGAAAAGTATAGGAAAGAAAATGAAAAGGAAATATATAAATATATATATATATATATGTAATTTGTTTTAATTTAGTAAACTGTAAGTGGAAGGGATCTGTACTTATTTTGATCCTTAACTTCCCATTTGAAATGCTAGCAATATGCATTTTTTTATTCTTCTTGTGATAAACCTGATAAACCATAGGGAATAAATATGCAGATTTTCTCTCTTCCCTCTTCCCCCCCTCCTTTTTTTTTATTTATCATGTTTTCCAATAGTGACATTGCACAGTAAAAGTCAGAAAAAAAAGTCAAGTTTGCATTTTCTGATTGTACATTCAAATGCACAAAACTGACTATACTTTACTAACAAAGCTTGTTCTTTAATCCTAGTAAAGAGTTCCATGATTGAAAGAATACCACAGTTGAAACAGCACAAGCTTTAACCTGTTCAAAGTGAAAACAAACAAACAAATAAAAATTATGACATGCTCATCAACTATAATATAAATTTATATTTACAAAGGAAAATTGTAAACTAGATCAAGAAAAACTTCACTAAATTCAGGAAGACGAGATGCCCCATCTGAGGAAATCACCATCTGCTTTTATACAAAGTACCTGATTATCCCTACTGAACTTCCCCTGGGGTCTCCTCCCAACCTTCCCAGGTTCCCAAGAGCCCCATTTCAACCCAGCCTGGGGACCCATAAGTTCCTACCCCAACAATGCTGTAGGATGTTAGTGTATAGCTCTATCCATGGGTTATTTTCCAAGGAAATATTATTTTCATTAAATAGTCTTCTCTAAAACATGTTAAGGTATTGAGATTACTACTTAAAATAAATTCAAATGCAAGAAGAGTTTGAAAACACACAATAATATCACCTTTCCCTTCATCTGCTTTCCTTAGTGGGCTTCATCTTCATGCCATCACCCAGAAGCCATCTGGCTGTCATATACTGATTCACTAATGCACTTTTTCTAACCATGTAAGAAATCCTCAAAAGCAATATTTAATACAAATGTAACAGGTATGTATGCTTCAGATGTGCGACCTTTTGAATTCATCAGCTTGTACACAGCTGGCAAAAGGAAATGGATTCTTTTGTGCTCCATTTCTAACCCAGTTATCTAATACAGTCAAGGGACCACAATACAACATTTCTTGATAGACTGAGTAGAAATTGCTTCTTTTTAACTTTATGCTGTATGGCAGAGAAGTGAAAGTAGGTATTTTGTCCAGCCTAGCTCTTCAGCCCTAATACTTCTTTTTTTGTGTTACTCTTTGTTGTGTATTGAAATATTGATGGTCTATCTGGGGTAGTGTCAGTTATGGAAGAACTGATGCAGAATTCAATAGCAGCAAATGAAAATTGGATGTTTCATTCCAACTGATGAGCACTGCAGGCTTGCAGGTATTTTCTGCTCAGTAGTTGAACTCAGGTGTTTTTCATTCCTGGAAAAAATTACTGAGACTTTCCTCTTCCTTACTCAGTCAATGGCAGCGATAGACCCTGAAGCTTTCATCAAACCAGCACATGATGTTGTGCTGTTGTACTGATTTGATAAATACAACAGTTAAAACAAATGTCATCTGAACTATTTTCACTTTTAATGGATCAGAATCAGAGTTTTAGTATATTATATGTAATATATTAAAATCATTTATAGTGAGGGATAATACATTTTGTGTTGTTATGAGTGAGATATGTAGTGATTTTCACTATTTATATTCAATTAGGCCTATATCTTAGGTTGAAGATATTTACTATCCTTGACCCCAAAAAGGAAATCCCTATTGTACCTAACAGGTTTTAGAAATATGTTCCTAAAGACTCTCTTGAATATAGAGCACATTCTCTTGATTAAAAATCATAGAACCACAGAATATTCCTCCGTATACCTTAGAATCCAAGTTTAAGATAAAAGCCTGATGCTGATTTGAGGCTGGAATACCTACCACAGGAACTATCACCACCACTACATGCTCTTTCTGAATCTCATTCTAGTATCTGTATTTGCCAACTAGCTTCATTTAATTGATGAATTTCAGCTTGTGTGCATCATCTGAATTCATTATTTGTTAAACTGTATTTTATTAAATAAAAATTCCAAAGCAGCAGCAGTGTGGACATTACTTCAATAGATAGCTTTGCCTTCACTGAATATTTATTATGTGTTCTTTTCACTGTAGCCCACCATGCATTCACAGAGCAATGCATCTCTTTCCTTTCCACACAGTGAAACATTCACCAGTTACTGGGTGTTAGAGTAGCTCCATCTCACCAGTGGATCTGGAAAGAACTTTTTTTTTTTCTTTTTTCCTTTTTATTTACTCTAGCTTAATCAAAACTTGTAAAACTCCATCTCTATTTTTTTTTTAATGTAATAGTTGCAATAAATATATATTAAGTATATTACACGGTATGTACTTAAAGATCACACAAGATGTAAATGGCCTTACTTGCAATGACCCATGAAAAAACACCAATCAGCCCAATGAGCTGTGAGTCAATATAGCCTTTAAATGTATTCCAGTATAACATTTTATAAATGTTTAATATAAAGCACTAAACCATGCTATTTCCTAAATGACACTAATGACCTATAGTAAAAGACAAAATTCTTCCCAGGTGAAAGTCAAGCCTCTCTTGTACAGTAATAAAACAAAACATTTGTATACATTACATTATTGAAACTGGGGTACTTATAATAACAGGCATAACTTCAGAAGTGCACTATGTCCTAAATTGTGTTCTAATACAACTAATCTCCTTTCCCATTAAAAACAATAAAATCAAATGCTACTATCATCTAAGGTACTGACTTGGAGGTAAGGTGAACACCTGCTAAGATGGGAAATAAAAATAAAAGACGTACCAAAAAAAAAGTAAATTAAGGTTAATTTGGCAAAAAAAAATAATTTAAATTTAACTAACCTAAATTACACATAAGACCTGGGAAATGCCACTGTAGAAACGTATTGCAAGTCAGAGCTGACAGCATGTCCCTGACATCAAGTGTTAGGTAAAAGCTACATATTGAGCTTGGTCTACACAGTTAATGAAGCATCACACCATAGAGCAGAACAGTGACAAGAATTTCTATCCCATTGTGCTTCGTATTTTGCACTTGCAGAAGCCTAGGGCTAAGATTCACCTGTTTTGACAATGACTGCCTGGAAACCAAGCACTCAGACCCTTTCCAAAGTCTTCAGAAAGGTCTTTAAAGGGGGATTTATTCCCTTTATATTACAACTCTCAGGTGGGATGAACCACCCTCTGTAACTTCCTTTTCCTCTCTGTTATTTATAAAGAAGTCTCAGATAGCTTTCCATAGATAGGCATCTAACTTATAAATAAGAAATGGTTATGATGGTGAACTTCACTGTTGATTAACAATTTATTAAAAAAAAAAAAAAAAAAGCTATAAATAAAATATAAATAATAATAAAAAAACTATAAATTGCCTAAATAATAAAAAATATGGATTTCTTAATATGGTAAAGAACTATAAACAGTTTTCTTTGTTTGTTTTGTTTTGTTTTTTAATTTGAAATGTTTAAATCTGTCTTAGATGTAGCAGAAAACTACCTCAGAATAATTTTTAGGATATAGAATAATCAGCTTGTCTTTTTCTTTCCTTTTTTTTTTTTTCCTTCTCTTTCTCTCTCTCTCTATATATATATTAATTCCATGACCATGACGAAACTTTAAGCTGACCATACAGAATGGCAGCTTCCATTCTTCCACTTAAAGGTACTACATATTGTTACTTCTAACTTCTTCAGAGTAAAAGTAATTGTCACTGTGCCAACCTAATGTAGATTTTGCTACTGAGGAACTGCTACTATATGATTTTTAAATTTCTTTACCTGCTTATATTTTTCAGCCTTTTGAAGAAAATATTTCTATAAAGGATTGGAGGAAAGAATCGGTAACAACAATTTCCACAATCCCTATCTTCTGAAAGTAAGATTCAATCAAGTGCTGTGTAGACTGAACAGGGCTTTTTTTCCTGACATTGGTGATCCTCACTGACATGGTAATAGTACCAGGACAGAACTATCTTGACTGTGTTTTCACTACTCTCTCTACTGGCCTTTGAAGCAAGGATATGGAAAAGATGACAAGATCAGCCTTGGTACCAGTGTGAGAGGACTACCTAAAAGAAATGGGAACAATCGGAAAGCAGAACTACAGAGAGTAATACAGATAACAAAGGAGCAAAGAAAGCCAATTTAGGCCAAGTTAAACACTCACTAACTAACAGATAAGTAAGCAAAAAATTATGCAGTATGATAGCTAAAAAAGGAATAGGCTTGAATTAGGATATCAGAAGACACCAAACAACAAATCATAAAATGTTTGTTTCATCAGAGTTATAACTAAGTTTCAATTACCTGGAAAAAGTAGGCATTTACCAGTCTCTTAAGACCCTTCATTTTATCTTCCTACACAGGAGATAAAAGCAGGTGTTATATTGCTGTTTTGTTTCCTGGTCCAAAGGTGTTTTTTGTGTGTGTGTATTTGTTTTTGTTTTTTATTTAGTTAATGATATATAAATTAAGTAATATTGACATGTACATAGTTCTGTATATTTTGATATAATTTTTAGCTATATAATATGACAAAATGGAACTACTCATATGTCCTTGGAATTGTGGAAAACATTTACTTCCACTAAGTCAGTGGAGGAGTCAGTGTTTCAGCTGCTTTGTGAGACTGATGTCTGAAAGACTAGTACAAAGAAAAAAAAAAAGTCATCTTATTTTCCTTAGTTTTATTGAAACTGATAAAACAATATAAAGATTGAATATCACTTGTAGATTTTTGAGACAATAACTTGGAGATCTCTTGCACAAAATAGAGCAGTGTTTCCATATTGCTGAAAAATAAATAAATAAATAAATAAATAAATAATCAAATTAGATAATGCATAAAAGTCTTTGTTTTATATTTTGATTTAAATTACGTCTCTATACTTTAAATACTTTGGTTATGGTGAAAAAATATAAAAGTAAACTACTGAGTTTTAAAATAACAAATGATGAGAAGCTCAATATGAGCCAGTAATGTGTGCTTGCAGTCCCGAAAGCCAACCATACCCTGAGCTGTATCAAAAGAAGCGTGGCCAGCAGGTCGAAGGAGGTGATTTTCTCCCTCTACTTTTCTCTCATAAGGCCCCCACCTGGAGTACTGCCAGCTTTCCCTGAGGCCCCCAGCACAAGAAGAGCACAGAAGTATTAGAACAAGGAGGGCCACAAAGATGTTCAAAAGGCGGGAGCACCTCTCCTGTGAAGACAGGCTGAGGGAGTTGGGGTTGTTCAACCTGGAGAAGAGAAGGCTCCAGGGAGACCTTATTGCAATCTTTCAGTACCTAAAGAGGGTCTACAAGAAAGCTGGAGATGGACTTTTTGTCAGGGAGTATAGTGATAGGACACGGAGTAATGGTATTAAAATTAAAACAGGGTAGATTTAGATTAGATATACAGAAGAAATTCTTTAGTATGAGGGTGGTGAGACACTGGAACAGGTTGCTCAGAGAAGCTGTGGTTACCCCATCCCCAGAAATGTTTACAGCAAGGCTGGGTGAGGCTTTAAGCAACTTGGGCTAGTAGAAGGTGTCCCTGCCAGGCAGGATGAAATTAGATGATCGTTAAGGTCCTTTCCAACCCAAAGCATTCTATGATTCTATGAAAACTAAAGCATTTGATATTCTATAAGACTTTGAAGGAGGTCTTAGAAGGAAAACTATAGTCTTGTTTTGATTAGCTTTCAACAGAAATCAATATGAAAGAAACATAAAATGCTGTAGAAAATTCATGCTCATTACTGGAGTTTCAGAAACCTCATTAGATACATTGATGAAAAACTTCTAAAAGGAAGATTTTTTTTTTGGTCATCTTAAACAGATCAACAAGCATAAACAGCATATTGATGCTTCATTTGACTATATTAAAACTTAAATTATATCCTTCTCACTTGTTCCTTTTTGAGAAATTTCATGAATACTCTTCTTTCTTCCACTGGTATTCATATTTTCCTAGTGCAGTTTACAGGAGTTTGTCATACAGATTACAATGTTGCATTAGCTGTAATTTAAAACTGGAATAGTAATGGGTACCACAAAATGTTACAGTGGGTGATTGTTCTTTAGTCTGTTCTGTGTAATACAGTCTATTTACCAACAACCTGAGATGTCCATTGTTTTATGAGGTTATATGAAGATGATGTATGTTCCTTAAATCCCCACTCACTGAGTGAACTCCTTGTACACAAACCTTTTACACAGAAAATAATTAATGTAGATTAATTCAGAAAGAATACATTTTTTTTTTAGTAAAGATAATGTATTATAGTAAGCTCCTTGGCCTGAACTAAATGTAAATGTGTACACAAGATAATTCTAAGAGAACAGACAACTCATTTAGGAGCATATTAGATAATTCTCATTTCAGTTTCCTGCATCAACTGATCAAAGAACAAGCTGATATAAAAGACACCAACATGGATTCTATTACATCTAACAATACATTTGATAAAAAAAATAAATAAAATAAAATAAAATAAAATAAAATAAAATAAAATAAAATAAAACTGTAAAATAATCTTTAAAAATCTGTAAAATAGCACATAAAATCAAGGACAGTTAATGTCAATATCTTTAAAGTATCTGCCCAAGCAGACTCTCTGTTTTTGTACAACATTCATTTCATGAGCATGAATACTTCATTTCAGATTTTCTTCTGAAAAAAAAAACAAAAAACAAACAAACAAAAAAAAACATCAAAAAATATAAGGAAAGAGCACCAAGGACTATTTCCCTTTTTCCTACAAAGCTGTGATTTTAAAACTGTTCTGCTAATTTGTATAAGATTATGGGTCCTTCTCCTGACATCTTTGTCAGTTACATGAAGAAGTTTGCTCATAAAGTTTGCAGATGACATCAAACTGTGACAGGCACCAGGCAATATATGCAAGGGCAGATCTGTCACCAACAAGGACACAGACAGGATGGAAGGATGGGTCAACAGGAACGTGATAATACTTAGCAAAGACAAGTGCCAAGTCTTGCACTTGTGAAGATAGTGCCATAGCAATAGTGCCATAGGTTGGGGAATGCCTGCCTGCCTGGGGAGCAACACACAAAATTTCCAACCCATAGATCATTTATGTAGTAACAGTATAACACACAGGCTGTTTTCCTAATTCAAGAACCTGAAAGGCAATTTCACATGCAAGCAATTTCACAAAGTAATTTAGGATTAGCCTTTCTGAACCTTTTTATTTCCATGCGGAGGATGTAACTCCCTTATTATAAAGAAACACACACACACACACAAAAACAAACAAACAAAATCTAGACCATCTAGTCCATTCATTTCATGCAAGTTCAAGAAAAGGGTGAATATTTATATTCTATTTTAATCTCCTACCGTGAGTAGGTTTTGGCCTATTTGTAGGATTTTCTTACTGCTCACTTGCATTCAAAATTTAGACAATGGAATACTCCTAAGTACCTAAGTGTCTATGATATACGTCTGTCATTACCGTAATTATAGGTAGATGAGCTTTTTCATCACTATGCTTATTGGAAAAAAAAAATAATTTGCCAGAATATACATTTTGATTAAGTCTTCAGGATAATTTGGAAATCATAAAGCTATTATCTGCTTTTCAATGCTTGGGAAAACAACTACAACAACAAAAAACACGTATTCTGACTTTAAATACTTTAAACATGAGGTTGTTCTCCAGCTCAGCCAGGTATGGAGACAGTCATGTAAAGAGACGATATGGACTCTTGATTTGAACTGGGAAGGGTAGTATTTCTGAGCATTTTCTGTGGTAGGCCTACCAACAGACATCTGCTTGATTTAGGACTGTGAAATTTAAGAACAAGACTCAAATTATGAATATTTAAAATCAAGCATAGTATACTTCACTTTTGAAACTGTGAATTTGATTCTGCAAACACTTAGGTACCCAAATAATTGCATCCACTTCAATAATCACAGCATCAACTGGTATTGCTAGCCACTCGTTACTTTTGCTTGCAGAGTCACTATGGCTTTAGCTTTTTCAAACAGTGCAATGTCCGTACTCATGAAGGATGCATTTACATTTTCAGGATCTCAAATTTTACAGTACATTTAGACGTCTCTTATAAACATGGGTTCTTTTTTTTTCCCCCATAAGCGTAATTTTGTATGTTCTTGTTTGTTTGTTTGTTTGTTCATTTGTTTTTCCTTTTCCTCAAATAATAATAATAAAAATTCTTGGCTAAAACCTTCTATAATGATATACTGGAGTCAGACAAATAGAAAACCTGACTTAAATACAGTTATCTTGATGAGCTGAGGGTTTTTGTTTGTTTGTTTTGTTTTTTCCTTTTTTTTTTTTTTTTTTCCAGATTAAACTTTTTGGTTAAAAACAAAAGTTTTGTGATTTCTATTAAAAATATTTTTTTTTGGTTTATCATTTGTTTTAAATTTAAAACTTGTTTTAAACTTGTTTTTAACTTGTTTTAAATTTAAAACTTGTTTTCATTTCTTTATTTTCCTTCATTTATTTTAATAGGAACAGTGTTTTTAATGTAATTTCTGGTATGAAAAAGTATTATTTTTATTTATCCTTTAGACCGGATATAACATACCACTTCTGTGCAGTTACTGAATCTTCAGGCAAAGAGATGGTTTATCATGTAGCTTTAATATATAACTCCTGAAACTAGAAGTGCTGATTATTTTAAATTGGTTAAAATTATAATATTTGGGAAAACTAAAATATTTGTGTTAGTACATGGATATTATGGATAGGATGGATATTATAGAATCACAGAATCACAGAATTTCTAGGTTGGAAGAGACCTCAAGATCATTGAGTCCAACCTCTGACCTAACGCTAACAGTCCCCACTAAACCATATCCCTAAGCTCTACATCTAAATGTCTTTTAGACTTCCAGGGATGGTGACTCCACCACTTCCCTGGGCAGCCTGTTCCAATGTCTAACAATCCTTTTGGTAAACCCACACCTCCATAGGTGGGGTTATTCTTGAAGAATTTTCCAAGTCTTTATTTTATCAGGTGAATTTTTTACTGGTTATTGCTTGCAACCATAATAAATACATAAATAGAGAGATAAATGAAATAAAACAACAACAACAACAAAAACCTGTTGTATATATGGAAATAATAATAACATTGCCAATTCTTCATAAAAATAAAATAAAATAAAATAAAATAAAATAAAATAAAATAAAATAAAATAAAATAAAATAAAAATAAAAAATCTTCTTTTATTTGGTTGTTAATCTTCTTTACCATAAAGTTTATTCATATTTCTAAGCAGGGTCAAGGCTTAAGTCAGAGTCAGAGCTACTAACTTTCTTATTTGTAGGGAAGATCAAAGGACAAAACAGACAAGATTGTAAAAACAACTGTATAAAAATCTGTACTCATTCTGGAGCAGGATTTTGTGTGAGAGCATTTTTTTTTTTCTTTTCAGGCTTTCTGTTCTTTCTAGTGTTGCTGTTTTATTATGAAATTTTTATTGCACTGCCTTCTCTTTATATTGTCTTGTTGCCTATTTAGAATCAAAACATGTAAACATAATTCATATGAACAGCCTTACTGAGAGCAAGACAGGGATTAGTGATGCATAAAATTACTCATGTACAATTGTAATAACATAGTATTCAATTAGAAAAATCAGAAGAGTGAGCTATACTCTTACAAGTTTTATAAAACAGATGGCAGCTTTTTGTACAAGCAACATAGTTAATTAATTAAATCAATATTACATAATTTCTCCAGTAGTATGGAACACATTAAAGAGGAACAACTATGAATTTTAAAACCTTATTTAAATTTATTAATTTATTTGTGTTTCAGGTTTCAATTTTGGGGGTTTTCTTTTCTTTTTTTTTTTTTTTATCTAAAATTTTTGATGCTTTGGATTATAGAAAAAAAAAATGGTTTCTTATACCTTGAGGAAATACATATTTTTATTTCTATTTTCTTAATAAAAACTGAGAAATAAATATGCTGTTTCATCGTCTTGTTTGTATAACTAAGGATGGACTCATTTTTAAAAGTTCTTCACTAGAACAGTGAAGGCTATTTATGAATCTGAATGTTAAAATCAGCACATGAATAGATCTTTCTGGGATTTCACTACAGGGAATCTTAGTTTAAACTTTTGTATCTACCAACTTTATTGCTCCCTTCCTGACTAACAATAAATTACAGCTTATATTAAGGCTTTTGCTGCCTCTGCTCCTCAACAGCATGTCACAGTCCATGTGCTTCATTTCTTTCAGGCACTCTCAGCAAGGTATGATGTATGTGTGAGCAGTGAGACCCAATTATCTGAATTGCTCTGCCTCTTCTGGCACTGGCAAAAGCATGGTTTTGCTTGAATCTCCAAAGATCAGTGTTTGAGAAAATTGAATTTATCCATAGACAGAAGAAAGAAATTGAGTGTTGGTGATCAGAACTGAAAACTTGGAGGAACTAATAAAGATAAAGTGGGAGTTGGCTGGAAAGAAAAACAAAGATGTGTTTTTGTAGTTAAAGGGGTCTGTGAAGGCAGCAAACTGTGCAGGCAGTCTCAGACCCATGGGTAGCCACTAGAACCCTGTATTCAGATGCTCACCATGAAGTCACAGCTGCTTGTTGCCCCCTTTGCAGAGACAGGGTGTGCAGGGACTCTCCAGGGTGATATGCAAGGGTGAATGAGTAGTCACAGCACAATGTTTTATGGGAATGCTGATGTTTACTTCAGGTTATACTATTACAAAATAACTATTCCTGTAAAGATCATTAGGCTGCTTTCACATAGTTTAGTTCTAAGAACCCTGTCATTACAGAATCACAGAATTGTAGGTCTTGGAATGGACCTCTGGAGATCATCAAGTTCAATCCCCCACCCCCAACTAAAAGCATCCAGGCATGTCTTAAATATCTCCAGAGGAGACTCCACAACCTCTCTGGGCAGCCTGTTCCAGTTCTCTGTGACCCCAATTGTAAAGACGGAATTACTCATGTTTGTGTGGAATTTCCTATGTTCCTGTTTTTTGGCCATTGCCCCTTGTCCTGTCGCTTCACACCACTGAAAAGAGCCTAGCTCCACCCATTTGCCTCCCGCAGTTTAGATATTTATAAATACTGTTCAGATCACCTCTGTCTTCTCTTCTCCCAGATGAACAGACCCAGATCTCTCAGCCCTTCCTCATATGGGAGATGCTCAAGGCCCTTATCATCTTTGTGGCCCTCCTCTGAACTCTCTGTAGAAGATCCCTATCTTTTTTTAACTAGGGAGCCCAGAATTGTACACAGTATTCCAGATGTGGCCTCACCACAGCAGAGTAGAAGGGGAGGATAACCACCTGCTGGCCATTATCTTTTTAATGTACCCCAGGAGGCAGTTGGACTTCTTGGCCACAAGGGCACACTGCTGGCTCATGGCCAACCTGTTGTCCACCAGACCCCTAGGTCCTTCTCTGCAAAGCTCCACTTCAGCAGGTCAGACCCTAACCTGTACTGATTTGTGTGGTTATTCCTCCTAAGGTGCAAAACTCCACATGTGACCTTGTTGAACCTCATCAGATTCCTGTCTGCCCAACTCACCAGCCTGTCTGAGTCTAGCTGATAGGCAGCACAGCCTTCTGGCATGCTCCTCCTGGCTTTGTATCATCAGTAAACTTGCTGGGGGTGGACTCTATCTCTTCATCCAGGTCACTGATGAAGATGTTGAACAAGACTGACCAATACTGACCCCTGTGAATCTTCTCTAGGTGTAGGCCTTCAACTAGACTCTGCACTGCTGATCACAACACTGAGGAATGCCAGTCATCCAGTTCTCAATCCACCTCACTATCCACTCATCTATCCCACATTTTCTAAGCTTCATTACAAGGATGTTGTGGGAGACAGTGTCAATAACCCTCCTGAAGTCAAGGTACACAACATCCACTGTTCTCCCCCCACCTACCCAGCCAGAAAAAAATCTGCTCCAGCATAGGCCACAGTTCCTACTAGACAGCCTGTTCCTGCATGTTCTTCCTCTCAACAGGCTACAGTTCCTGCCAGGAGCCTGCTCCCACATGGCTCTCCATGGATTGCGGGCCATATCCACTTGTTGCAGCATGGGGTCCTCCACAGGCTACAGTGTGATCTGCTCCAGTGTGGTCCTCCACGGTCTACAGCGAGACAACCTGCTTGACCATGGTCTTATCCAGGAGTCTCCAGGTCTCCATTATGGGGCAAGTTCTCTTCAGTGTTTTTTATAAATGATCTGGATACAGGACTCACATGCATACTATGTAAGTTTGCTGACGATACTAAATTAAGAGGAGTTATTGACTCCTTCGGGGGTGGAAAGGCCTTGAAGAGAGATCTTGATAAATTAGAGGGCTGGGCAATCACCAACCACATGAAGTTTAATAAGAGCGAGTGCCGGATTAATTTGAATGTGAGCCAACAGTGTGCCCTGGCAGCCAAAAAGACCAATGATATCTTGGGGTTGCATCAGGCACAGTATTGCTAGGCAGTCAGAAGTGACAGTCTTGCAATACTCTGGACTAGCAGCTTCACCTGAAGTACTGCATGCAGTTTTGGGAGCTATAAGAAGTATGAATATAAAAAGGATATAAAACTATTAGAGAGCATCCAGAGGAAGGCAACAAAGTTGGTGAAAGGTCTAGGGGGGAGCAGCTCATACCACTTGGTTTGTTCAGCAGAGCAGGCTGAGGGGAGGCCTCATGGCAGCCTGCAGCTTCCTCACAAGGGGAGTGGAGGGGCAGGCGCTGAGCTCTGCTCTCTGGTGACAGCAACAGAAGTAGAGGAAACAGCATGAAACTGCAACAGGGAAGGTTCAAGCTGGCTGTTAGGAGAAGGTTCTTTACCAAGAGGGTGGTCAGGCACTGGAACACGCTTCCCAGGGCAGTGGTCGCAGCACCAAGCCTGCCAGAAAGACATATTTGGACAATGCTCTCAGAAATACAGTGTGACTTTTGAATGGTCCTGTGTGGAGTCAAGAGTTGGACTCCATGATACTTGTTGGTCCTTTTCAACTCAGGATATTCTGTGATTCTGTGATTTTATGGACTGCAGGGGAATCCCTGCTTCAGTGCCCAGAACACCTCCTCCCACCCTGTCTTTTCTGATCTTGGTGTCTGCTAAGCTATTTCTCTCACATTTACTAAGTTCTCACATTGAGCTCTGCCCTGCAGTATTTATTTATTTTTTTACTATTTCTTAAAGATTTTTTCACAGAGGCACTGTCTTGGCTGCTGGGCCAAGCTGGGCCTTGTGGTGGGGCCAACTTGTATGAATCTATGAAAATTAATGGTCAGTCCAAGATCTTCATCTTGGTGTGGATTTCTTGATAGTGTCATGTTCTTTCTTGCCTTTGAGATCCCCCATGGCCACTTTTTATGAAATTAATGCCACTATATATTGATAGGACCAGAATATTCATGAGAGTTGCATATTCTAACTGACTATCTTTGCCATTTGAAATGTTTATGGCGTTTGCAAAAGAGAAACCAGAATTATCTAATAACATTACAGCAACCATGTAAATTGCTTTCAGCCAACCTGCTGACCTAGTCATGTGGGCCACATGGGCTTGGTTTTGGTTCCATGCCACACAGCTGAATTCCTCTTCTGAGGGCAGCTGAAACAGCAAAACTGGCTTTCCAGAACTCTGGGATAGGCAGGGTGAATGAGGCAGCACACAGCTATCCTATGCCTCCAACTGACTGGTGAGGACTGTGCCTGACCCTGCACTAGTGATGTCGAGTTTCCTCTGTAGTCAAAGATCGATTTGCAGCAGAGCTGGAAAATGTTTTGGTTAGAGTCACTCCACATTGCAACATTTACTAAGATGAGAAGCAAAGGATGTGTCTATTCTGGGACTAATTTATACCACACTGAGGCACGGACTGGGACTCTTCTCTGTTCCCATGTTATGGTATAATACCACACAGAGAAACAAGCTTGGACTGCCATAGCAGCATTATGCTTCACTCAATCTATTTCTCAGTCTCATGACTTATCTTAAGCCTAATGGAGTTATATACTGCTTCTAGTCCCCAAGCTAATTCAGTCAATGCAAGGTGATATCACTGCATAATCTCAACCTCTTATGTCTTAAGGTGAAAATCCATTGAAAATCACTGGGACGTTTCTCACAAAATCATGTAAACCTTTCAAAAGTCCAACCTTTGTTTGTTTCCTGTTGTTCAGAATAACTATAAGGAGCTTCTGATCTCTGTATTTACCTACAATGTGTAGACAAGAATACTGTGGCCCACCCTTCCTGTGGAATAATTTCACCAGTGTCAGTCAAATATGAAATTGATAGAGGAAAAAAAAAAAAAAAAAAAAACAGGTTTCCTTTGTATGCATTCTGTTCCAGAAGAAAAACTAAATTTGTTACTGATATATGCCAAACCACTGAAATAGGAAATATTTGCTTTTATCTTTTATTGTTGAGAAAAGAATTATTACTCTAATGCAATTAGTAATACGGCACTCTCCTTGTACAGGCAGTGAATTAGAACTAGGGATTAACTTGGCTTTATTTTTCTTATTCAATATTATTATTTTTTTCACTAGAAAATAAATCTAGAATTATTCTTTGATATGGAAATTTTGTAATTTATTGCAAATATCAAAATATTATTTCACAGTGAGTTCTAATTGCACTTTGAGGTTATGAACACAATAATTCATTAATCTAATAGGTTTTTCTGGAAGAAAGTCTCCCTTTAGTTCTTTGTGTTTCAACATGTGTGTTTTACTTAAATGCTACATTCAAAAACTGTAGTTGAAAACTCATTCTAACACTGATTACTGTTTGAGATTCACAAGAGTTTTCTACTTAAAAGTCAACCTTTATCTGGCATATGTAATGACATAAAATGTACCCACATCCAAAGGATGTTGAATGAGTAAGTGCAAACAAATAAACTAATAAACTGAAAATGCGTCTCTTTTTTTTTTCCCCCATGCGATTTACCACCTAAGAAAATGTTAGTATTATGTGCACTGAAAAATAATATTCATACTACTTTGAATCAACCAAAAACATATTTAATACATAACAGATAATGTTTATAACTGAAGGGTACTAGTTTGTACTGTTGTGAGAGTCTCTTTTTGTTAGAAGTGCAGCATTCTGAGCTAGACTGTGAAATAGGAAGTTTCAAAGACTAATGAAATCTGCTTTGTATTTAGGAGTATTAACTCTCCTCTCCTTTTTCCTTTTCCTACCCAGAGAGGTTGTGGATGTCCCAACCCTGGAGGTGTTCAAGATCGGGCTGGATGGGGCCCTAGCAAACCTGATCTAGTGGGTGGCATCCCTGCCTATGGCAGGGGGGTTGGAATTAGATGATCTTTAAGGTCCCTTCCAACCCAAGCCATTCTATGATTCTTTCTATTATATCTGCAGCAAATTTTAGGGAAGAACTCCAAGAGAGTACATGCCAAGATCCAAAGTTCATGTAGATTTTGTGTCTGTTTAAACTGCTTCTTGGACAAAAACACTCACTATTGAGAAAGCGGCAAAATTGTTCTCTCAAACTTCAGAGTTAAGGCCCAGGATGAATTACTAGTATGCTTTTCCAGTAGCACATTTTATTCTGAAGTCAGTATTCTCTTCAAGGGACAATGGACAATAAGATATCATTCTGTGATTATTACTAATGCTGTGATTATTACTAATGCTGGCATTGCCTGAAAAAGGACAGAAAGATAATTTGAAGAACATTGTAATTACAAATGATGAAGTGTTAAAATAAGTTTAGAATTGAGATACACTTTTGTTTTCTTGAAAAAAGGTGTGACAATCTTTCTATTACGAGAAATTTGCTGTAGTCTTTTTTTTTCTTTTTTTTTTTTTTTTTTTTGTGGAAGACAAAGTGTAATGAAATACTTCAAGAGCTAGTTCTGAAGGGCTTTAGAAAAAATGTAAAGTGTAGTTCTTCCTTTTGAATAGTAGATTCATGAAAGATATTCAGATATTAATCTTGTCATACTTCTCATAAATTTGATACTTCTGAAATTTTGCTTAAACAGTGGTCAGATGAGCAATCCAGTGAAACCAGCACTTTAAGCATAGAGTAATGCTTCTACTTTGATAACTAAATTCAAACTAGATTTTCAGGACCACTGCTTAGTTGCTCCATATTCCTGAAGCCTCCTAAGAAAAGCAGATATCTTTTCCTTCATCCAAAATAAACCTCCTCCATGCTAATATTTTGTATCTCAATGCATTACAGGGACTTCAGTTTTTTAAAATGTTAGGCATCTCATGGTGTAGTTTATATTTAAACTTTGTCAATGTAAACAGGATAGATATGATGTCCCCTTTAAATAACATCTCGCTAGTTAGGATACGATTAAGTTACCTAAATTTGACTTAGTCGAGGCCAAAGTTTATTTTTCTTTCACATATAAAGAGATTCAAGCCCTTATCTGAGTGTGACAGCACCCTATCTCTCACACTGTAGCCTGTAGTTTATCATAAATTCCCAGAAAGGCCATGTCTTTTGAAATGCTGTAGTAAAAACAAAAGGAATTTTTTAGAAGAGTGGTTTGGGGTGTCAGCCAGCTCTCTCCAGAGAGCTAGGAATCAGCTCTCTGTTTTGGGCCTCTCAACGTTTTTGAGTAAAATGTATTTAAGTAATTTTTTAAAAGCATTTATTCACATTCATTAATTAAAAGTAATTAAAACATAATTCCATGATAATGTGTACTGGTGGACAGTCTGTTTGGGCCCCTTTGTGGTTGCCTTTTTTCAGTCCCATACTTGTAAGGGCAAGGATCTACCAGTAGGCATTGTGCTAGAAATGTAAGTATTCAAGGAAGGGTGGTAAATTATCTTTCTGAAGCCAAATGCTAAAATGTTGTGATGCCCAGAGTGTTGATATGTATCTCTTGTATTTTTATTACTTGAAGGAAGTCTGTAAATAGATGACATTCTTCTATGCTGAATAAAAATAACATTTGACTGAGAAAAGAATAAAATTTGAATTTCTGAGACATTGAAGAATTTTGCATACACAACTCTTTGAAAGTTTGCAGTACTTATTTACTATCTAGATTGAGAATTTTTACTTTCCTTAACTTTTAGGTACTATCACCAACAGGCATGGTGAAATCCATAGATACTGAAACTGACAGTTTGGTCTCCAGTTTCATCTTCAATTTATACTTTTTGTGATGAATCATAAAAGGTTTAATTCAATGATAAGTAATGGAAATATTAAATATCATGTCAAAATCATTTGGGGGAGTTCTGAACAGTATCCATAGTAATCAAAAAGAATGCTCTCTACACTTAAATAATTCAGCATGGAGTTGAAAGTGTAGCTAACAGAGGAGAACTGCTATTTACTGACATTTAAACAACACTTCTAAATGAAATAAATATTTGACAGATGATTTAATGAAATACAGACCAAAAAAAAAGTACAAGGTGCATTATTTGTATTTTTTAACATCTGTTATACATATTAATTATAAATTAGAGACATAGATATGAAGTGAAGGGTATGAATCTTTAAAAAGTAACAAATAATTGAAAAAGCAGGGAATCCTTTAGGACTTCATCTTTCTTTTAAAGGCCTGTTTCACATTTGATTTTAGAAAGCTGAATCCTTGTACTCATGAGAATGTTCTTTAAAATGCAGGCTTGTGACTCTTCTGTTCAGACCTGACTGTCCAAATCTGATCTAATCTATATGGGTTATTATCAAAAATATTTTAATTGTTGATTCATGCATTACTTGGGGACATTATTTGAAATGACATTGAAAAATAAAATCTCAGCTGTCAAGTATTTACTGGCTTTATTATTAATAAATTAATTTCCTAGGCATATTTTCAAGTGCTGTTCAGAAAGGCTGCTGAATCTAATGCTTTTATGTTAAAATTTCCTCCCCAAAGTAACTTAAAAATTCTGTCTTTCTTTACTTGTTTGTCTATCCACAGGCACATGCAAGTACTTAAACATATACAGGTGTTCATATGAGGAACCAAGATATCTAACAAAAAAATACAGATATTTTAAATGGAAAAGTTAGCTGTTTCACAATTCATCATAGTTTAAAGATCCTGATCCTACAGCCAATTTTATATATATAGCAGCAATTTCTGCACAATATTGGACTGAAGTTAATCACATTACATATAAGAAAGGCTGCCTATCTGGGCAAATTCACACAGTATTAATTTAAAATAACATAGAGAACACAATACTACATACAACTACAATTACCAAGATAATTTTTCTGTATTAAACAGAACTATTAATTAAACTTGAAGTAGGTGTATAAAAATAAATTATATTTCTTCAGTTGAAACTGAATTTTCAAGACAACACATCATGCTGAAAAACAGTAATGAAACAGACAGAAAACATAACTAGATATAAATAGTTAATATAATTTGTGTTTTAATTTGTTATTTTCCCCAGCCTACATAACACCTTCAAAGTCGGAGAAGGATAAACTATTTGAAAAATAAGATAACTAGTTTTGAAGTACTTTCTAAAATAGATAAATGCTTTGAAGCATTTGCTCTATAATATTAATCACTGCTGTGCTTGTAGTATGATGAAAGTAAGCGTCTGTCATCTTATTGTTTTTTATCTTACAAAGGCATAAGGGGAAGCTTTTGCACAAAGAGAGTGCAAAAAGGCACAGGAGAAATCAACATTTGTTGAAAAGAGTTTTGAACAAAATTGGCACTGCATACAGTAGTGTTGCAGGAATAGGCTACAATGGGTTAAGGAAATCAACAACAGCATGAAGTTCAACAAAGCAAAATTCGGGTTCTGCACCTGGGATGGGAGTAATGCCAGACACATGTACAGACTGGGAGACAACTAGCTAGAGAACATAAATGCAGAAAGGGATCTGAAGGTGCTGCTTGACAGAAGGCTCAACAGAAGTCAGTAGTGTGCCCCGGCAGCCAAGAGGGCAAACCACATCTTGGGATGCATTATCAAAGCATAGCCAGCCAGTCAAAAGAGGTGATTTTCCCATTAGATTTAAAGCTAGGCCTCACCTTGAACATTGTTTGCAGTTCTTGGCTCCACAATATAAAAAGGATGTTAAGGTCCTTGAAAGCATGCAAAGGAAGATAACAAAACTGGTAGAAGGACTGGAAGATGTCCATGGAAGAGGCTAAGGACACTTGGGTTGTCCAGTCTGGAGAAAAGAAGGCTGAGAGAAGATTTCATTGCTCTCTACAACTTCCCAAGTTGTAGAGAGCAATGAAAGTGGAGAGGGAGGTGCTGGTCTCTTCTCTCTAGTAACTGATGACAGGATTTATGGGAATGGCATAAAGCTGCATCAGGGGAGGTTCATACTGGATATCGGGAAAAATTTCTTTACTGTGAGTGTGGACAAATATTGGAACAGGATTTATAATGAGGTGTTGATGCCCCACGCCTGTCAATGTTCAATAGACAATTTGGACAATGCTCTCATTGATATGTTTTAACTTTTGTTTAGCCCTGAAGTGGTCAGGCAGTTGGACTTGATCTTTGAAGGGCCCTTCTGTTCTGTTCTGTTCTAAAATAGTCAGGGGAGAAGGGGAAGGGGGAGGGAAAAAGGCATTATTATTTATTTATTTATTTATCTATTTATCTATCTATTTATTTATTTATTTATTTATTTATTTATTTATTTATTTATTTATTTTGTGGGTATGTGAAAACAGACATGTTTACATGGTGGTTTTTATGAACTACTTTTTTACAGTTTACCACTCATTTCATGAAATGAAATACTCTCTTCCTTCAGGGCTGAAAGCATTTTAGATTTGTTGATGCTCTGCCTTTAACTTTGCCACGAAAGTCAACATTATTTTAATGGTAATGTATTTCTATTTAAAAGAATTTTGCAGTAAAAAGTTGATTTCAGACTGCTTATGTGCAATCTACTCTTTTCATAATTGTTTCTATAGGCAATATAGTTACAGGCAAGTTGTTAGTATTTATGTTAAAGATACAAATCCTGGTTCCAAGGAACTTTTCCATCAGGACAAACAATAGCCTGGAGAAAAAGGCAAGAGAAGGTAACCATAATTCTAAAAATCAAATAAAAATGGAAACGTAAAATGCCCTACAAAGAGCCATAAGGCATCTGCAGTTGGCACTCACTATGAAATTAAAGGATATTGTGCATACTCATACAACCCCACACACTTAAACACATATATATATATATTGAAGTTTGTCTTGCCTTGCAGAAGAAGAGCTTTAAGAGGAGAAATATATGAAAAAACTAATGGATCAGAACTGATTATTCTACTTAAAATCAATTTATTGGAATCTATTCAATTAACTTCAAAAAATCCCAGAGCTTTGTCTTAGACCTACATTTTTGGTAGGATATTGAAAAGATATGGGCTGTTTTTGTTTGGTTGTTTTGTTGTTGCTTGTGAGTGTTTGTTTGTTTTTATTTTTTTTATTTATTACAGTTCAATCATATGGCTATTTATTTCCTTTAAATGATAAACACATGTGAAATACAGATATTAAGCAATGCTTCTAGTTAAAAAGAAAGTAAAGTCTAACCTATTGACCCATTACATCAATGAAAGTCATTGCAGTCACTTCAGTGAACAATGAAATGATACATATGCCCTAACACATTGGAGAAACAAAATTAAATTTTGGTTTCTTAATTTAGAAATAAATGCTCAGTTTATAAAACCATAATCACAGGTTTTGCTGAATGCAAAGTTTAGATCAGAGAATCACAGAATTTCTAGGTTGGAAGAGACCTCAAGATCATCGAGTCCAACCTCTGACCTAACGCTAACAGTCCCCACTAAACCATATCCCTAAGCTCTACATCTAAACGTCTTTTAAAGACTTCCAGGGATGGTGACTCCACCACTTCCCTGGGCAGCCTGTTCCAATGCCTAATAACCCTCTCAGTAAAGAAGTTCTTCCTAATATCCAACCTAAAACACCCCTGGCACAACTTAAGCCCATTCCCCCTCGTCCTGTCACCAGGCACATGGGAGAATAGACCAACTCCCACCTCACTACAGCCTCCTTTAATATACTTATAAAGAGCAATAAGGTCACCCCTGAGCCTCCTCTTCTCTAGGCTGAACAAGCCCAGTTCCTTCAGCCGCTCCTCATAGGACTTGTTCTCCAGGCCCCTCACCAGCTTTGTCGCCCTTCTCTGGATTCGCTCAAGCACCTCGATGTCCTTCTTGTAGCGAGGGGCCCAAAACTAAACACAGTACTCGAGGTGCGGCCTCACAACAGCCAAGTACAGGGGGACGATCACCTCCCTAGCCCTGCTGGCCACACTGTTTCTTATGCAAGCCAGGATGCTGTTGGCCTTCTTGGCCACCTGAGCACACTGCTGGCTCATATTCAGCCGACTGTCCCCCATCACTCCCAGGTCCTTCTCTGCCTGGCAGCTCTCCAACCACTCATCTCCCAGCCTGTAGCTCTGCTTGGGGTTATTGCGCCCCAGGTGCAGGACCCGGCACTTGGCCTTGTTGAACTTCATGCAGTTGACCTCAGCCCATCGGTGCAGCCTATCCAGATCCTCCTGCAGGGCCTTCCTACCCTCGAGCAGATCGACACGCACCTAGCTTGGTGTCATCTGCAAACTTACTGAGGGTGCACTCAATGCCCTTGTCCAGATCATTGATGAAGATGTTGAAGAGGACCGGCCCCAGCACCGAGCCCTGGGGAACACCACTAGTGACCAGCCTCCAGCTGGCTTTGACTCCATTGACCATGACTCTTTGGGCCCGGCTATCCAGCCAGTTTCTAATCCAACGAAGCGTGCGCCAGTCCAAGGCCTGAGCAGCCAGTTTCTTGAGGAGAATGCTGTGGGAAACGGTGTTATATAATAGTTACAATAGTTACAATATATTTATTACAAGAACAGCTTTGCAATTATCATTTTTACACATCATATATTGGTATTTGTTCATTATCACAGAAACCACACAGATGAATAATTATTTCAATAAATTATTGTATTACAGTTTTGCTTTATTGTATTACAGTTGTCTCCTTTTTAACCTCTACTTCTATTACTTGCAAACTTTCAAGCAGTATTTTCATATTTAAAATGGTGTTGTTACTGGAATGCTCATATTGTACTTTCTTTTATTTTCATAGTTCACAACAGCAAAATAGAGGTCATAAGTGGGAAAAGAAGTGATGCAACATTCAGGAATTATTAAATGAATTTTGGGTTTTATGTTCTTAGTATAGGAAGAATTCATAAAGATCCAAGATCCTGCTTCTTGTCCAGTAAAAGAAAAAGAGAAGGGGCAATGCTTGTCCTAAATCCGAAGAAGCATTAGTATCTCAGAAGAATAAAATTAAATTATTTGTATTAGCAGAACACATGCCATCTTCCAGTAAGGAACAGCTTTGACATAGTTACAATAAGTAGCAGGGTAAAATTTTTAATGATTCATTAAATAACTTAAAATATATGTAATGCTGTATGTAATGTGAATATAAGTAATATAAATATATATCATATCTAATATGAATTCATTCACTGGTTACAGACCATGGAAGTGGGATACTCTCTTTTATACAAATTAACTACTTTTTTGCTAGTTTTCTTCCCATCCAAGAGACGGAAAATAAGAAAGAATATCCAGCTTCTTATGAAACTTATGTCTCTGGTGACGACAATACTTTTGGTTGCCTTCTTTGAATTATTTAGTTAGAAAACTAGTATTAAAAGCAAGCAAACAATCAAACAAAACAAAACAAACAAACAAACAAACAAAAAAACAGTATCTGATCACTGTATTCCTCTAAGTTTCAAGAACAAAGCCTCTCTTCTACGCAGGCGTAGCTCAGGCTTCATAATTGTTAAAACACAGATGTGAAATCTAATTTTCCCTAGTAGAACAGCATCAAAAAAAAGCACATCCTTGATCCTGCAAAGACTTTTTAACTTGACCAAAATCCTTAAATAACCAACAGAAAGAGGTGGGTATGTCAAGCTAAGGAGTTCGATCTAGAATGAAGTACACACATAAGGTAATATATATTTTACCCACGTTAACAATACAGCATTTACAGATCTGCCTTGAGCTATCCATCTTAGCTTCCTCTGTATTCAGTGAAATGAGACAGACCCCTCCAAACAAGTTACCACACCTATTTTTGGATTAAATTAAATTTTCTTCAATGTCCCTTTCTCTACTCTAAACTCAGAAAACATACTTAATATCTACCTGAAACTGTCATTTAAGCTTTTGGTACTAATAAAGCAACCTTAAGTCCTTCCTCCTGTCTGCTACATATCCTATGACTATATATTGCAAAATGTCTAGGCAGATCTAGGAACAGATACCAGAATTTCCTTCCAGCTAAGTATCCCAGCCTTTAGTACAAACGTAGGCTTTCTTTATCTCACATTTTATTTGCAAACTTAATTTCCAGGAAACAACAATGCAAAATGATTAATTCCTCTTGTCTAGATAGATATAAAATACATATAAAAACATATATGGGTAACTGACAAGAAACTGCTATTAACACATGTTCAAGTGATATTTCCCTGTAATACAGTTGTTTAAAAATATATATTTAACAACCCTCAGCAACAATCACTGTTGTGTGTCATTAGCCCAAGATTATTTTTAAATTTTTGTTCAGGGCATAGTGGTGAGGAAATGATCAACCTGTTTTACTCTCTGCCTCTCTGTTGAGACTGAACATACAGCTATCATCTCAAAATGGAAACACAAATATAAAAGTATTTAATTCTGTAAATACTCTATTTCCACCTTCAGGACTCATGTGACTTTCAATTTATATAAAAGCCATCTGTTTGATTTGATAGAGGCCATTGATACAAGCCATACATAAAGAATCACAGAATCACAGAATCACAGAATTTCTAGGTTGGAAGAGACCTCAAGATCATCAAGTCCAACCTCTAACCTAACACTAACAGTCCCCACTAAATCATATCCCTAAGCTCTACATCTAAACGTCTTTTAAGACTTCCAGGAATGGTGACTCCACCACTTCCTTGGGCAGCCTGTTCCAATGTCTAACAACCCTTTCGGTAAAGAAGTTCTTCCTAACATCCAGCCTAAAACTCCCCTGGCACAACTTAAGCCCATTCCCTCTCGTCCTGTCATCAGGCACGTGGGAGAATAGACAAACCCCCACCTCACTACAGCCTCCTTTAAGGTATCTGTAAAGAGCAATAAGGTCACTCCTGAGCCTCCTTTTCTCCAGGCTGAAGAGTTTTGTTTGGAGTTGTCATTAGCAATGACACCTTCATATGACACATGAACCTCCACCTCTGTAAATACATGCTTGCTACTTCCCAGATTAAAATATATGTAGTACCATTAACGACACTAGTCTCAGGAAATATGCTGTTGTTGTAACTCTAAGCAGAGTTTACTTGTGAGTTTGTTACATTGTGAAGGGTAACATCTGAATGAGACAAAGTAGGGTTCCAAAGTAATAGGATTAAATGTCAAAAAGATTAGAGAATGGTCATTGAAATCTGTGATCAAAACACCAGATGAGAAATTTAGCTCAAGATGGAGTCATGAAATCAGTTATGTGAAAATGAAATAGCATAGGTCTTTTAAAGAACAAGACGACATAATCCATCAGTTATACATCATCACTAATTGGATAGCTCCAAATAATCAGACTTCATTATTACTATCAGGCCTACAAATAACATAATTAAAAAAAAAAAAAAAAAGTTGTAACAAAACCGAGAAGGAATGGAAAAGCTAGCACTTCAATCTGTTGAAGTTCATGAAATGTCTTCTACTAAACAGTCCAAGGGTTATCTGCAGTCATACATAAGCAACACAATGTAATTGTAATTGTCATATTAAATTCACTGATAATATTCCCATAGAATTTAATGTGAGGTAGGTTTAGCCCTGAATTCTTAGTAAAAACAATATATAAATTGAATATTAATATGCTATTTCAGAACTGTCACATTTCAATTTTGAATGTAAAGTACACTTTCATTTAGAAAGTTTTCTGAATCATAGTTGGAAACGCATCTGCAAGCTAATGTGACAGATTTGTCAACTCCTGAAAGAGAGTTGGGGAAAAAATATCACAGCACCTAAATATTTTCCTGATTAAAACAAACAAACAAAAACAAACAAACGAACAAACAAAAATTTTTCTTTGTCTTCTGTTTTGATTGAAAAGAACACCTAGAGATAGATTGTGTGCTCTCACAAAGCACTGAATCAAAAGTTTTCGGTATTTTGATGCGGGGGGAGGGGGGAAGAGAAAGGGAGAGATAAATGTTTTCAGTGAGTACATCATTTGGCAGATCTTTAGTTATCAGGATTTATCAGGTCCAGGGTGAGTTTCTGGTCAGAGGAAGTGAGAGAGACTTATTTCTTCATTGGGAATTGATTAATGTAGTAGACAGAGAATCAAGTCACTATTTCATGTCAGTCAGCTCTTTAACACTGCAAGTATCCCACCAGGATATTCAGTATTTTGAACTCTATGATTATGTGTCGTGGTTCCGCTCGAGTGGGCAGCCGAGCTCCACCACAGCTGCTCTCTCACTCCCCCTCCTCAAAGAGGAATGGGGAGAAAATACGATGACAAGGGCTCAAGGGTTCAGATAAGGACAAGGAGATCACACAGTAATTATTGTAACGGGCAAGACAGGCTTTGCATAAGGAGATAGTAAGATTTATTGCTTATTACTAACAAGCTAGAGAAGTGAGAAACAAAGGAAAGAAACCAAAAGCACCTTTCCCCCCCCCCATCCACTCTCTTCCACCTCCTCCCCCCAAGCGGTGCAGAGGAAAGGGGGAATGGGGGTTATGGTCAGTCTACAGCACTTCTCTGCCGCTCCTTCTCGGTCACTCTCGTCCCCCGTGCTGTGGGGTCCCACCCACGTGATGCAGTCCTTGATGAACTGATCCGGCGTGGGCTTCCCAAAGGCAGAAGCTCTTCCAGAACTGCTCCAGATATGGGTCCGTACCACGGGGTCCATCCCTCAGGAGAAAACTGCTCCAACCTGGCTCCCCCACAGGCAGCATCTCCTGCCAGGTCACCTGATCCTGCATGGTCTCCTCTCCACGGGCTACAGGTCCGGCCCGGAATCTGCTCTGTCAGGGGTCTTCCACAGGCGGCAGCCTCCATCAGTGCAGGGCCACCTGCTCCACCGTGGTCTCCTCCACGGGCTGCAGCGTGGAACCCTGCTCCACCGTGATACTCCATGGGCGGCAGGGGGACATCCTGCTTCACCATGGTCCTCACCACAGGCCACAGGGGACTTCTGCTCCGGCACCTGGAGCACCTCTCCCCCTCCTTCTACACTGACCTTGGCACCTGCAAGGCTGTTTCTCACTCCCTTGACTCCCCCAGCTGCTGTGTGGCGCAGCGTTTTTTTCCCTGTCTTGTGCCTCTCACAGAGGCACAAAACAACATTGCTTATTGGCTCAGCTCTGGTCAGCAGTGGGGCCCTTACCAAACATGGGGCAGCTTCTAGATCCTTCTCACAGAAACAGAATCACAGAATCACAGAATGACAGAATTTCTAGGTTGGAAGAGACCTCAAGATCATCGAGTCCAACCTCTAACCTAACACGAACAGTCCCCACTAAACCATATCCCTAAGCTCTACATCTAAACGTCTTTTAAAGACTTCCAGGGATGGTGACTCCACCACCTCCCTGGGCAGCCTGTTCCAATGTCTAACAACCCTTTCAGTAAAGAAGCTCTTCCTAACATCTAACCTAAAACTCCCCTGGCGCAACTTTAGCCCATTCCCCCTCGTCCTGTCAGCAGGCACATGGGAGAACAGGCCAACCCCCACCTCTCTACAGCCTCCTTTAAGGTATCTGTAGAGAGCGATAAGGTTGCCCCTGAGCCTCCTCTTCTCCAGGCTGAACAAGCCCAGCTCCCTTAGCCGCTCCTCATAGGACTTGTTCTCCAGGCCCCTCACCAGCTTCGTCGCCCTTCTTTGGACCCGCTCAAGCACCTCGATGTCCTTCTTGTAGCGAGGGGCCCAAAACTAAACACAGTACTCGAGGTGTGGCCTCACAACAGCCAAGTACAGGGGGACGATCACCTCCCTAGCCCTGCTGGTCACACTGTTTCTGATACAAGCCAGGATGCCGTTGGCCTTCTTGGCCACCTGAGCACACTGCTGGCTCATATTCAGCCGACTATCCACCATCACTCCCAGGTCCTTCTCTGCCTGGCAGCTCTCCAACCACTCATCTCCCAGCCTGTAGCTCTGCTTGGGGTTATTGCGCCCCAGGTGCAGAACCCGGCACTTGGCCTTGTTAAACTTCATGCAGTTGACCTCAGCCCATCGGTGCAGCCTATCCAGATCCTCCTGCAGAGCCTTCCTACCCTCGAGCAGATCGACACACGCACCTAACTTGGTGTCATCTGCAAACTTACTGAGGGTGCACTCAATGCCCTTGTCCAGATCATTGATGAAGATGTTGAAGAGGACCGGCCCCAGCACCGAGCCCTGGGGGACGCCACTAGTGACTGGCCTCCAACTGGACTTGACTCCATTCACCACGACTCTTTGGGCCCGGCTATCCAGCCAGTTTCTAACCCAACGAAGCGTGCGCCAGTCCAAGCCAAGAGCAGCCAGTTTCTTGAGGAGAATGCTGTGGGAGACGGTGTCAAAAGCCTTGCTGAAGTCAAGGTAGACCACATCCACAGCCTTTCCCTCGTCCACCCAGCGCATCACTTTGTCCCCCTGCTACCAAAACCTTGCCATGTAAACCCACTACATTATGTCAGTAATATGTCTTATGTTTTTATCATGAAGATAAATGAACTTAGGCAGAACCAGCTGATTCTGTGTTTGGCTACATATCTATGACTGCAGTTAAGGAATGTTTTTTTCCCAGTTAAGATAATGGCTCATGTTCTTCTTTGGCTTTCTCATGTTTGAGAAGATCTATCTAGGCTCTTCAGAATTTTTCATTTCTTATCTGTTTTGCAATCTTAATTTGGAAAAAAAAAGCTCTTTTTTTTTTTTTTTTTCCTTTTTTTTTTCTTTTTCTCTGTGGGCTGCTCTTTTGATTTCTAAAATAAATTCTTTTGCCATTTTAACCAGGAGAGCTGAGATATGTCAGTGATTAATCAGAATAAAATGAACAAGAGCTTACTCCTTCACAATTTCATAATGATGACTTACACTCCAGATCTGCCAAAAAATAAAAATAAAAAATACAGGTTTTGTCCACCTGCTGTGTTGATCTTTCCAGTTAGATTGTTTCATTACTCAGAGGAGAATTAAACAATTACTTATTCACCAGAGTATTAATGTAGAATTTGAGCTGCTTCAGCCCTCTGGTATCTTTCAAATCCCAAGTAAATTATACAGATATCTGGCTGGCAGCTTACATAATTCTTTTGGGATACACAGAACAAAGTAGGAAAGGGAGCAGAGGACTGAATTAATGGAGATCCATTAGGATGGCATCAGAAGTAATAACAACACTGGCTAATGTCTCCCAAAGAGTTTTTGAATATTGGCATACAATGATATCAAACTTTTGCAGATGGCTTCAGGAGGGTGTTCCATACCTTATTGTACTCAAACAAAAATTACAGAGGATTACAGAAGACATGAAAAAGGTTTATAGATTGGCCCAACAGATTATCTCCTACTGCTTATTTTCTAATCCTATGCAATGTCTGCATTAAGATCTAAGATCTGAGCAATGAGATCTCTACTGCCTAGTTTGGAAATCTATTTCACATACATCTATATCTCCCTGTGGGTAAGTATTCCCTGATTTTAAGTACAAGTGTGCTTTTATTCTTTATCAGTTATTCTACAATGTACCACACTAAAAAAACACTCTCTAGACATTTTAACAGCCTTCAAATATTTGTAGAATATTATGACCTACTTTGTCATCACCTACCTGTTAAATTTATTTAGCTTATTTAATCCTTATTCAGAAGTCAATTTCTATCTCCTCTGTTCATTCTAGTTATTTTTTTTATAGCATAGAGCTTTCAGCTAGAAGAAACTTTCACAAGTTTCCTGTTACTTACTCTAGACTAATAATATTCATAATTATCATACTAGTGATTCATTTAAGGCTGTATTGCCTTATGTTTATTAAGTATCCTCCAATTTTGAGGAATAGCAATGTACCTCCCAAGCTTACTTGAAAGTCATTTTATTTTTTAAAATACTATATCAAAATCTTGACCAGCTATCAGTATATTTTAGGAACCATATTGCTTCCTGTCATTATGATATCTGTCTCTCTTAAATATGAGATTGAGGACAGTAGTAAAATTGTTGAAACATTGATGCTTCTTTGTGAAAAATGCATTTATCTTAGGTTAGAGATTTTCTGTTATCAGTCTCTTACAGTTTTCTCCATTCTTATCATTTATTTTTCAATTAATTTTGAGTAAAAGTGTAGATAAAAACAGAGAATATTATAATCCCACCTCTGGGTAGAAAAGAGCATAGAGTGTTAATGTTATCTACTGTGTTTAACAAAGGATTTTCAGTCCTTTGGTAGAAAATACTATACCAATAGTATAGTACATGGTAAAGTGGCTAAATATCCAAATCCTTAACATTAGTCATTTTTTTGAATCTGAAGTAGAAGAACATATACTTAACACTGCTTGCTGAGAACTTCAATATAACATGTACTATGGTTACCGGTCTGTGGTTGGGCAAACACAGGGTAAGAGGAATTGGGAAAGGAGAACAAGTCCACAGATAATTTGGAGGCATGTTAGTCTTCAAGAAACCTTGAAAAGCTTCTGTTATTTATTTCAGTCACAGGAATGCCATCCTCAATAGGAATCACAATCTCTTCCTGTCCTGCTTCTTTGCAATGGAGTTATTCTTAGTTCTGTGAAGTTGAAGAACTAGACCCTCAGTGTAATTTTCTATGTTGTTGTTGTTGTTGTTGTTTGTTTGTTTTCTTCATGTTCAAGCATGTCACATCAAAAAAAAAAAAATAAAATAAAAAACCAATACCCTTTAATTTTAAAATTTTATTTTGCATACATATTAGAGCTGTTTTTTCTTTTTACTTTTTTTTTCATTTTAAAAATAGCACTGATTTTTTTTTTTTTTGGTGATAGTGTTATCACATAAAATAAGACAAATTTGAAGACTATTGTGAGGATTGTGTTCACAATATTGTTATAATTCATAATTCTGTTCATAATTCATAATGTTATAATTATTTGTTTCTTCTATTTGTTATATTTCCAAATATTCTTTGTGTTATGTTATACTGAAAAAAAACTTCTCTGATGCTCTTATGCATAGTTTGACTACTTTTCTTTAGATTAACATTTTTATTTGGATGCGATCACATGGTTATGCATTCTATAGAGCAGTTGCATGAAGGAAGGCAGTATACATTTACCCATACACAGCTTTCTTACGTGTCACATATCACCAAAGAAGATTTATAATTAAATTATGAAGAACAGTAGTCATACTTTTTGCTTCAGGCATAAGAGAATTCAGGTTCATATACGTGGGAAATGTTTCCTGCTTCTGTTTCATGTAAGTGTTTTATGTTCAAGTATTAGACCTAGATAAAGATTCATTACACAAATTCTTGGAGTCCAATTATCCAATTAAAGGAGTAATTGGATAAAAGGGAGTAAAGAATTTATACAAATATTATAAATTAGATAAAGGGAGGTCTAACTGAAATGGTTATGAAAGGAAAGCCACCAGAGAATCTGAAGCAAAGAAAAAATAAAAGCAATACAATTCAAAAGGAAAATAAAATCTGAGGGGAAAAAAAAAAAAAAAAGGCATTGTATTGTCATGGTTTTGGCTGGAATAAAGTTAATTTTCTTAATAGAGGCTTGTATGATGATGTGTTTTGGCTTTTTAATGAAAATGGTGGTGATTACATACCAATGTTGCAGAGTAGTGCTTACACTAAGTCGAGGACTTTTCTATTTCTCATGGTCTCCTGCCAAGGAGGCTGTGGAGATGACACAGCCAGGACAGATGACCATATTACATACTGTATGACAGTATATTCAGCAATAAAAACTGCGGTAAAGGTGGGGATGTTTGGAGTGTAATACAACATGTATTATAAGAGTTAACAGAGATGTTAATATAAATATAAAACTTTATTTTAAAGTTGTGTGAATACTCCTATTAATAATTTTAAATTGCTGAATAATTCTTTCTGAAAACACCAAGAAAAGCACAGTTATGAGAAGAAATAGAGAAAATTTTCTACATAAAAGCACTAAGATAAAGAAAACAAAGTCAGAAAAACAGTAACAATAATAGGAACTCCAAATCTATTTATATTTAAGAATACAAACTAAAAAGTCCATAAACATGGTAGTATTCAATGTGAGAGGAGAAGACACAACACAAAGAAACCAATTTCTGTATTGGCTATGCTTCAAAGGAAATTCAAGCCCTAGTATGTAAAGAAATGACTGAAACTTAAGAATAAATTTACTTGAATGAGACTATAGTAAAAAAAGTCAACATTTAATTACTTAACAAATTCCAATTAAAATATATAATGTATTTCATAATGACCGGGTTCACAAAAGAAAGAAAACAAGATTACAAAATTGTATTCATTGTCAAACCTCCCGTTTCACTAGCTCATCTTCTGTCACTGTTTACGTTCCCCACCAATCTAAGCTATAAAAGGGTGATTATTTTCTGGCGCAATCACATGTCCACCGTTCATTCAGTTTGATTCTGTTTTGTCTTTCCTTAAAATAAGAAAATTGCTAATAAGTTTTTACATTCAGGCTTGATAAATGAATGTAAGCTAAATGCTAATTTGAGACCTTTTATAGCCTAGCCACACAGTGTCTGGGGCAAGTGAAACATTGCTTAACATACTGCCCCCAAAAGAATGGAAGATAGAATGAATCTCGGTTTCTTATGACGAAGGCTTTCTTAACTTCTAGGAAATTAGACTCTTGGAAAAGGAGTCCCTAAGCTCCCATGGCTTCCTGGCTTAGCACTCTCTGTCTCTATCATCACTTATAGGTTTTAGTCATCATATGAATTTAAGTATATTTCTTAAGCTAGTTTTGGTCAAGCACCCTAACAAATACCATCCTGAAATTGAGAATATATATATATATATATATATATATATATATATATATATATATATATATTTTTTTTTTTTTTTTTTTACTCCGTGCATTACCTGCAAGCAGTTTCTTGTGAATATAATGTGTTGTTTCATTCACTTCAGGTCATTGTTTCAGTTCAGTATGTTTGATCTGAAAGAAATATTTAAATACATTTTGGTTCTAATGAGACAAGACAGAGGAACATTAATAAAGAGCCTGTACCAATAGGAAAACCTGGCCCATCATAGATTCTCAGGTGCATGTAAAATGTATTTTCACAACACAATAATTACCCAACTCATAGACTCACTCCTTTTTTAAGGGGATATTATCAGAAAAAATATGAACAAATGTACTTATCTACATATATTTTCAAACAAAGAAACTAAAGTTCTGGCTTTTATTTCTTATTAAACAAATGACATTATTAAACAAAATCTTATTAATTAAATGAAGTGTCATGATTGCAAAGAAAGATTTCAGATAAAGCAGTTGTGTCAGATTCAGCTCTGAAAAAAAGAGGGCAATCCTGCTTGTATAGGACAAGTCATAAATGATTCCTATATGCTATTTAGAAAATAATGTTATAAATTCAGCGAAGGATGATTCATGCTGTCCATGCACAGATTACATGAAGACCTTTGAATCACAATTCCTCTCTCTGTTCTACTCCTTTCCTCCTTCTACATTGTAAATTACTCATACTCATGATGGAGACTTTTATACCTCCATGTACTTCCTGCCAGCTTTTCTGAACAGGATTTTTCTCTGTAAGTGGAGGAACAGCATCAGACCCATGGTACTCCTTACTGCTTGTTTTGGGTTCTTCCATTTCCTGCCACCCTTCCATTTCCTTCTGTGTAACTTGTTGTGTTTCATCTTCTTCTTGGAAGGACTAGCAGGATAGTGTGGGCTAGTTGCACAGGGATAGAAATGTATGTGTTTTGTAGCTGTGCAAATATATACAAAGAATTACTTATAGCTATTTCTATATAAACTTCAGGAAGGCTTACTTAAAATAATTAAGTCTAAGCACTCTGAGACTAGTAGTTCTGATTAAATCAGAAGGCAATTGAATCATCTCTCCCCCAGTTGGGATTTTATTGAAAAACTATTGAAAAGAATCACTTCATTATGTTGAAAGGATTGTATTTTCTTTATCTTCTTATCTGTAGAATATTGACTAGAAAGAAGGATTCTGTTTTTAAAGAAAACTCAAGATGTGTCAGAAAATGTCTTTATTTATTTATTTATTTATTTCACCAAGTGGTCAATGATGCACAAGAGGATTTCTGTGTTCTCAAAATAGTTAAAATATCTTCCATCTAGTTTTGAACATTTGTTGTCTGCCTACTAACATATCCTATGCAACTGCAGCCAAATACCTTGTGGCCATAAATATGACACAGACCAAAAAAAATTACATAGTAAAGCTATGCAGAAATAATCTTCTAACTGATAATCCAATATCTCAAACATTTCCTAGATAAATTTGTCATAATTATCAGTTATTCATGACTATTCATTTCTTACTAAAGAAGTCATAATGAGAACCTTGTCAAGAAAAATATATTGAGATTTGCTCATTCTAACAATATCACAGAAACTGTGTTTTTAGACAGTAGTTTTTTAGAAAATAGCATTAAGATTTCCAGAGAGATCTCCAATTAGAGTTTCCTTACATAATCACTCAACAAATACAAATTTGATAGAGTATATATGTTGTTACGCTTAGATAAATAAAATTCCACTGATGGAATATACTATAGTATAGATACTATATATACCATAGTATAGATACTCAAATGTCCTAAAATAATCAAATAAATACATGTCTAACACTTAGTGCCCTGCATTGGAAACAGGAAACCAACATTTTAATATATAATATGCATAGTCTAAATACAATAATTCAATAATTTACTGAATTATATTCAAAGCTAATAATAAACCAATCCTGCAGAAACTGCTTTTATATTAAAACAGACAAAAGATTCTACACAAAAAGCCTCAGCTTCCAAAAGCAAGCAAGCAAGCAAGAAAGAAAATGTCTCGTAAAATGTTTTATGATGTAGAATATCATCTTAAGGCTTATATTAAATGGAACTCAACCACGTTTTGCATGCATTTTGGGTGCAACTTGGTGTGTTGACAAGACACAGCTAAAATAAAGTAATACAAGAGTATAAAAATTAACAAATATGTCATCATAGATTTTCCCATATGGAATGTCAGTTATTTTTCCTAGACGACAGTTTATTTTTCAGAAAGATAATACAAAGGTGGAATAGCTTTAATCACAATCCAAATACTGTAGTAAATTGATGGAGCTGAGAGATGCCTTGTCAGGAAGCAGCAAGAGTGGGGGTGTTCCAGATGGGACAAGCCAGGAGCTGTGGCATCTAGTCAGAAACAAAAGGAGAAGGAGGCTAGAGACAAACTATTTGGAAGATAGCACTAATAGTCCATCCAGGAGACACATCTAGAAACTTGCCCTTTTATGGCATCAATGAAGCATGAACTAAAGGCCCCAGGCTGAGGGAAATGGGGCTTCTGAGCCACCAACAGTGTGGAGTGAGGCCAAAGAGGATTCTGGACAGGGACAGTAGCAACTGGTAGTGGCATCGGGGCCCTGGCAGGTAGAAAGCAGAAAGGAAGATCAGAAAGGTAAATCAGACATGCTGTTCTATGAGGATACTGGCATATAGAGAGCTCTCCTAAATTAAAAAAAAGATTGGTCATGTTCCTTAGGTGCTTGTAAAACCTCTGCATTATTCTTGTAGATTTCCTCATGGATTAATAATCCAGGTAGTTGGATCCATCTCTTCACACCATTCAATTTCCTAACAGAAGTCTCTATCAAACTGTTTTAATCATGAATTCTTTGTCATTGTTTTTAACTTACACAGTTGCATTCCTGAGTGTAAGAAGAATATGTTTATTTACCATTTGAAACTGATACCCCCGTATTTCTTCTTTTTGCTAGCATTTTATCTTCTTCTCTATTTCTTCTCACGCAGTGACATTTTTCTCTACTGAGAACCCACATGGAGGGTCGATAATAAATAAGTATTTGTTATTAATATCCGCAATAAAGGGGGAGATTGCTGAGCATATGAAGGATACACAAAGATGCATAAATGGGAAAGCATTAACGCTACAAGGAAGAACAATGATGCTCATGTGTCTATGAAATCATGGGCAAGTATCATCTCACATTCATCTCTTTCACGTATAACAAAAAAACAATAGGTCAAGGTGAACAAACAAGGTCACTAAGCAAGGTCATTCTCTCTTACAATACCAAGAATGTGGTGCTTACTTGTATCTCTAGATTTTGTAGTAAGCTCCTTTCTCTTTTGGTATCTATCAGTACTTGCTACATTCTGGAATATCAGTACATTCTAGAACTATCTAGTTTTTATATTACATCCACCAGTTACTTAGCCACTTTTCCAAAATATATATATATTAAAAAAAAAAAAATAAGAGGACAAAATACTGATATACATCACTTAGGAAGCTGAAACATTTACTGTTTTTACTGTTGATTAGAATTTATATTTCTTTCTTCATAGACAGACTTTGAAAAAAGGAAATTAATTTCATAAGACTAGCATCTACTAATCCATGAAATTCATTAAGCATTTATTATATTATATTATGATACGTATAATTTATACATATATATACTATATCTATACTATAATGCATTATATATATTATGTATATCATATATGTTATATTATATAATGCATTACACATTATACATATTAATATATTATGAATGTGAATATATATTAATTATATAATTTAAATTATATAAAACATAAATTATATAATTTAAATTGTAAAATTGTTTTCAAACACAGTGCATTAAAATGTGGTTTTGTTTTGTTTTCATAGTATCAAGAAGTCCATTTCCTAGCTTTCTTGGTAATCTGAAGCATTTATGAAGAAACTTTTAAACCTGAAGAAAAATCCTTTTTGTAACACTTCTTTTTTTTTTTTTTTTTGGTTATATTACCTGTGGTTATATTATATGTTACTATATATGTATTATATTGTTACTACATATGTTACCAACATATTATATATATTATATTACATTATATTACATTATATTATATTATATCATATCGTATCATATCATATAATATCATATCATATCGTATCATTATCTTATCATATCATATCATATGTATACTTCAAAGCTGTCAGACATTCTTGTGGAAATGTTACCTATGTTGTGAGTTTGGTATGTCTCCCACTGTTGTAGAGATAAAATCTCTATAATTTTGAGTACTATTACATGATGATGTGATAAGCAATCTGCACAATGTTGTTTTGTTCCTGAATATTAGGCATTTTTGAAATTATTTGTTTTGATCTTTGTATAATCAATCAAACTAGAAATTGGAGAAAATGATTGAACTCTTTTCACGCTAAATGAGAGACATAATATTTTGTGTTAACTTTTTACTCAAGGAGTAATTATTACTTTGACCAATAAGTTATTCACCCTGTTCTGGAGGAGCTGTTCCCCTCCAGTCCTAAAAAGGTGAAGATTAGCATTTTTATCCCAATGGAATTTCAAAACTAAGTGTTCATCCAGCAATATCCTGCTCTAATCTTGTATAAGTAGCTTCTGCTAAATAATGAGTCTCTTAGTCCTGCCTGTCAAACACACAGTTTCTTTTGAAACACAAAAGCACATCATACATATGAACTTTCTTTGGCTTGAGATCTGCTGAGAAATGGATAATCTTTGGAAGCTTCGCCGCTTCCATTTGTGATCTTGCCAGTGTGAACAGAAGCTTTCTCTGCAAATGGATCTGGAAACAAAGGAAGAAGTATTTGCACTAATAAAGTAATACTAATAAGAAGAACAATGTTAGGTTGGAATAAAATAAAAATATTTCAGATTCTTTGCAGAAGTAAGCCCAAATTTACTTTTAAGCTGAGAGAAATAACTTGTTTTACATGACAAATATTGAAGGAGGGGGAAGCATTGAGGGAAAGATTTATTTTGCATAGATACAAAAATTACAAATACAAAAACAAAAACAAATTTGAAGTGATTGGTTTTCTTGAGGATAACCAAAATATTTTGTCATCTTTAAACAACTTTACATACAATTTTCTTTGATTTCAAAAACATTTTGTCCACAAAATCAGTTTTACCCATCTGAATTATATATTTTTTAGCAAAAGTTGTCTTCTTTTTTTTTTTTTTTTTATTACTTGTCACTGGCATTCTATAATAATAAAACTTTTACAGTTCTTACAGTTCTTTCAAGTTGTTTTTGTTTTATTTTAACTTGTTTTGGTTTTGTTTTAAACCAGTATTTACTGTTTATGAATTTTGGAGGAAATGCCAAAATAAGGATGATGGTGAGGTTGGATGATGATGAGGATGATGAGAGGTTGGACTCAATGATCTTGAGGTCTCTTCCAACCTAGAAATTCTGTGATTCTGTAACTACTAAAATGAAATAAAGCTTAATTTATTGCAGTTGAAAGTCTTAATAGTTGAAATGTTAAGACCAACTGAACAGTACGCTTTTGCCACTGCATTAAAATTATAAATTTATAAATATTCTATCAATTTTTAATATGATTGGTTGGCTTTCTGTAAATACTTCAAAACCCTTTATTATTAATCCCCCCAAATAAATGTATACTATAAACTAATTACAGTATTCCTTAATTTCAAACTGCTCCATTGTTTTCTCAGAAGCAAAATTAGCTGTTGCATATATACAAACTGAAGAACAAGCAGACACTGTTAATTTCTGCATTTTATTTCTGAATCTTTTTGCTTGTACACTTTCAAAATGTCATAGAAATTTTACAGTGACAGGCAATTAAAACACTAAAACTTTTCATAGTTTTCATTATCATCATTTTCATAAATGATATATAAATATCTGCCTCCATATATTTCCTTTACAATACTCTAAAGAGGAAACAAGTTTTAAGTAATACTTTTTGCATGAGAGAAAGATTTCTGTCATCAGCTAACAACAAGCACGAACATTGCAATTCCTTTTCAATCATCTCTGTATCCCTCTAGATGTTTGTACCCAAGCTTCCAGACAGTTTCTGTGTCATTGGTAATCACGAAGTCAGCTATGTGGTGGGAGAACTGATTGGAGATAAAACAGAGAAAGCTGCCCTATAAAGTACTGTTATAGAACTCCAAGGTACAGACAAATGAGTTCACACCATTGCAAATACTTGCTTTGGGTTTGTCTCCATTTCAGAATGATTTTTTTTTTCCACTAATAGATGAATAAATAAATAACATATATATAAAATGATAATAATAATAATAAGCCTCAAATCATCCGTGGAAGAGTTTATTTTTGTTTCTCTCTACATAAAAGTGTATAGAGCATTGCACTGAGGATGAATTTGGTTCTCATTCTGTCCAATTTCCAATCAGCACTTCTACATGTTCCCCTAAAGAGAAAGTCCTGTTAAAGCTTTTCCTTCCTCTGGGAAGGTATTTAAAATTAGAGACCATCTAGTTGCTGCATGTAAAACAAAACAAAACAAAACAAAACTTGAAATTCACCTTTAAAATTTTAATTTTATGTTTGCTTTTAACACACAAGAACCCAAACACTTTCCTAGTATTTAATATAATCTAGAGATTCCACCTTCTTTGACACCTCCTCACCCTTTTTTTCTTAGGCATTTTTGCAGACTTTTAACATTTTGAGGTATTTCTTGGGTACAGAGGAAATTTTGGGACAATTTTACCTACTTATATATCTAAACGCATGGTTCAGCTGAGGTATTAACCAAAAGGCATGCATTGCCCCTCATGAAGGTTATCCAACACTTCCATTGCTTTCCTGTGAACAAAATGTTAACCTTCTATTGTGTCTCTGCATTATTTATCATTTTATAAAACTTTCTGGTTAGGTCTGTGATGTGTGCATGGCAATAATACAAGAATCCTTTGCTGATACCTTTTGTAGCTTAAAGGGCATTGTGCATGTGTTTAAAACAATGCTAATACTGTTGTAGTGATCAGAGTAGCTGACAGAGAATATCGATTTGCAAAACTCATAATAACTGTGTTTAGATTACCTGTTTCTTCTTTCTTTCTTTCTTTCTTTCTTTCTTTCTTTCTTTCTTTCTTTCTTTCTTTCTTTCTTTCTTTCTTTCTTTCTTTCTTTCTTTCTATTTATTTTTTCCATTTCTTTTTTTGCTTGGAAAACAGCAATGTTAAATAATAACTATCTCTTTTCCTCCATTTCTCCCCTGCATCCCTTTCTTTGCATAATCTTTTGCATTCTCTGCGTTAGAGACTATACTTCTAATAAATCAAGGCATAATGAGGGTGAATTATTTCTAATATTTTGATGCTTATTTCTAGTCCACAGAGAAAGCAGATGGCTGGTCCTATGGCTATCCATTGGTGGAGAGAGAAAGGAGGAGGAAAGTTCTAGCAGCCAGGATCCCTCAAGCAAAAAGCACTTCCAGGAGGGTGAGTCACAGCACCTGAGGGAAGCAAGCAGAGTGCTCATCATCCTTCTCATTTATTACCTGGGAGAGACTGATGGCAGATGGAATGAGAGTACACAGCTCTCCTGTAGGGCAAGGTAAGGAAGCAAGATCATTGATTGTTCTGTACAAAAACACAATAAAGAAAGAGTGACTGGAATCAAAATAAGGAAATGCATAAAATAGCAATAACAACAATTAAAAAAAACAGACATCATAGACTTGTGCAACTTCAACATTTCTGCTCTTTTGTCTCATGTGATGATGTGCCAGTTCTAGCCTTACGATCAAAATGTGTATTGAATATATTTTGTGGTTTTTTTTTTTTTTTTTTTAATGTCTACTGTCTTTAGATTAAAACATATCACCAGCTCTCTCACCCCAAATTTAACACTGTCCTCTCATTAGATTCTAGGGTGTTAGAAGAAAAACAGGTGTTCAACAATCTGTGGCATATGGTTTCTACTCTTTGGCTTTAATTTACTTCTGTTCCCTTCTCTGTAATCTGCACTGTGATATACATTTTTTAGTTTCTCATCTAATTAAAATGAAATATTTCAAAAATTATTTTTCCCTTTCCCTTTCCCTTTCCCTTTCCCTTTCCCTTTCCCTTTCCCTTTCCCTTTCCCTTTCCCTTTCCCTTTCCCTTTCCCTTTCCCTTTCCCTTTCCCTTTCCCTCTCCCTTTCCCTTTCCCTTTCCCTTTCCCTCTCCCTCTCCCTCTCCCTCTCCCTCTCCCTTTCCCTTTCCTCCTTATTTTTCCCTTTTTACCTTTCCTTTTCCTTTTCCTTTTCCTTTTCCCTTTCCTTTTCTCTTTTCCTTTTTTTTTTTTTTTCATGATCTTTTTTTTTCCATTTCCTTTTATTTTTCTTTTCCTATCATGCAATGCTAATACTCTCTAATAGATACGTTGAATGCAAATAAACAATGCCAAACAAGGTGAGAAGCCTTTGTGGAATCTTTCAAAAGATAAGTTTCCTTCAGGATCACAGGAAATATGGAGTAACACATAATAGACTACAATAGCTTTGCTCCACTCTGGGGATAGTCACCTCAACAGGTTTTCTTCAATTTTAACACTGTGTGATAATATTCTCTTATAGTTTCTTGTTTATCTTGAGCAATAAGAAGGCATATAAGGGAAAATGCATGCCTACTGGTGTACCCACAACAAAGAGAACATTCATTAACATTTTAAAACTGGTATTTGAAAATAAGACATATGAAGAGTGGCTGAGGAAACTGAGGCTGATTAGTCTGTATAAAAGGAGGGTGAGGGGAGATCTCATCGCTCTCTATAACTACCAAAAAGGAGGTTACAACAAGGAAGATGCTGGTCTCTTTTCTCAGGTGACAAGTGATAGGATGTGAGACAATAGCCTCAAGTTGCAACAGGGGAAGTTTCTCTTTGATATCAGGAAGAATTTCTGCATGAAAGGCATTCATCATGATGGTTAAGCATTGCAACATTCTGCCCAGGGAGGTGGCAGCCATCCCTTGTTGGCTTAAGAGATATGTAGATGTGATGTTTAGGGTCATTAAACATGTGATGTTTAGGGACACATTGACCATGAGCCAGCAGTGTGCCCTTATGGCCAAGAGGGCCAATGGGATCCTGGCATGCGTTAAAAGGATTGTGTACAGCAGGAGGTGATCCAACCCCTCTATCTACTCTGTCCTGGTCCGGACTCACCTGGAGTACTGTGTCCAGTTCTGGGCTCCCCAGTACAAAAAAAGAAAGGGATCTCCTGGAAAGCATCCAGTAGAGGGCCACAAAGATGATACGGGGCCTGGAGCATCTTCCCTATGAGGAAAGGCTGAGAGACTTGGGTCTGTTCAGCCTGGAGAAAAGAAGACTGAGAGGGGATCTCATCAATGTGTGGTGATCGGAGGAGCAGAGTCTGGCTGGAGGCCTGTGACTAGTGGTGTTCCCCAGGGGTCGGTGCTGGGTCCAGTCTTGTTCAACATCTTCATCGACGACCTTGATGAGGGAATAGCGTCTGCCCTCAGCAAGAGTGCCGATGACACAAAGCTGGGAGGAGTGGCTGACACTCTGGAAGGCTGTGCTGCCATTCAGCGAGACCTGTACCAGCTGGAGAGATGGGCAGGAAGAAACCAAATGAGATTTAATAAGAGCAAGCATAGAGTGCTGCACCTGGGAAGGAACAACCCGAAGTATCAGTACAGGCTGGGGGATGACCTGCTGGAGAGGAGCTCTGAGGAGAAGGACCAGGGGGTCCTGGTGGACGACAGGTTGGCCATGAGCCAACAGTGTGCCCTTGTGGCCAAGAGGGCTAATGGGATCCTGGAGTTCACTAAAAGAAGAATGGCCAGCAGGTCAAGGGAGGTAGTCCTCCCCCTTTACTCTGCCCTGGTCAGGCCTCACCTGGAGTACTGTGTCCAGTTATGGGCTCCCTGGTACAAGAAAGACAGGGATCTCCTGGAAAGAGTCCAGCGGAGGGCCACAAAGATGATACGGGGCCTGGAACATCTTCCTTATGAGGAAAGGCTGAGATACCTGGGTCTGTTCAGCCTGGAGAAGACTGAGAGGGGATCTCCTCAGTGTATATAAATATCTGAGGGGTGGGGGACAGAAGGATGTAGCCAACCTCTTCTCAGTGGTTTGTGGGGATAGGACGAGGGGCAATGGCTGAAAGTTAGAGCACAGGAAGTTCCACACTGACATGTGAAAGAACTTCTTCACGGTGAGGGTGACGGAGCACTGGAACAGGCTGCCTAGGGAGGTTGTGGAGTCTCCTTCTCTGGAGATATTCAAGGCCTGTCTGGACACCTACCTGGGCAGCCTGCTCTAAGGAACCTGCTTTGTCAGGGTGGTTGGACCCAATGATCTTTCGAGGTCCCTTCCAACCCCTTCAATTCTGTGATTCTGCGATTCTGTGATTCTGTCATGGTTTAGTGGTAAATTTGTAATGTTAGATGGATGTTTGGACTTGATCTTAAAGGTATTTTCCACGTTAAATCATCCTATGATTCTATGATTTTATCCATCTATGATTTTCCTCAACAACAGGATAAAATTTGTAAAAGTAAAGGAACAATGAGATTCCATTTCTGTAGATAAATTACGCAGAGTAGGCTATGGGGGAAAAAACATCGCAATTTGAGATGAATGTTCCAATTTAATTTTTGTGTTTGTTTTGCTAAGCAAACCTGCATAAGAACCTAAATGTTACGTTTCTACAGACAGTGAAATGAGTCTGCAGAACTTGAAAGAGTGGGATTAGTTGAGAATGTAACCCATATTCTACTTGTTGGCCTACTTTTCTGCAACTCTATCATTGTTTAAAGAACAAACAACCTATTCTTTCCAGCCTGCAAATTCTTTTGCCAAGTTTTAAACTACAAAAGATGAATATTTTGAAAGTTCAAAGCAAATCAGCCAAGCTGCTTTCAGCTTGTAGGATACTGAAAATGTAACATGTTCCTGCTTTAATTTGCACATTCATTATGCTAATTCTTTGAATTTATTTTGAGAGGAATGCATTAACAACCTTCACTGGAACATGCTCATTTTCATGTGTGCATGCATGTGTGTTTGTGCATAATTGTTTCAGGAAAAAAAAAAAAAAAAAAAGTAGGAAAGTTATATGTAGTTTAAAATTAATTTGTCTTCATTTTGCAATCTGATTTTTTGTCATAGTTTTGTGGGTGCTCTTCAACTGTAGTGAGACTGATGACTTTGGACAACCAGCTATTCTCACTACCCCAATATCTCCAAGGTGTTATGTTATAGTATTTCACTGTAGTTGACATCAAGGTTTAAATATTCATTATGATTTTGGGTTGTATGTCCCTTTTCTCTTTTGTCTTGTTGAAAGTTAGGTTGGTGGGTTAGGTTGGAAGAGTTAAATTGACAATAATAAACTACACATGCCTGTATTTACTCTCTGGTATCAAAACCTGCATTATTAAACTCTTTTATACTCCACTACTGGGAAGCTACACCAAAACAATCTGGTGTAAACCATTCATATGCAATATTAGCCCTTCAAAGCATGCCTAGGATGGCATGGGTGTGCTAGTTGGCCTTAACCAAACTGTGCTAAGCATACTACCATATCAATAACACAGTTGGCTGACTTCCAGTGCCCTTGGGTGGTCCCTAACCCAGTTAAATAATCCAACATAGGTATAACCAGCCAGGAGTGCAGCAGTCTGTGGCACAGGACCTTGTTTTGATACATCACAGCTGCACAACCTTGGCTCAGACTTTGGAGAAAACTGCTAAGTTGTGAGAGGAAGCCATCAGAGAGTGCATAAACCAGAGCCACTCAAGGTAAGAAAGGTAAAATTTCAGTCAGAAGCAAGACTGCTGAGTCTGGGTAGTTAGCACCTCAAGGATTCATCAGGGAAAAGTCTGACATGAAAAGGTATAAAATCCTAAGGGAAAACAATCATACAAACGAAAAACAAACAAACAAAAAAAAAACAGGGAATTGCAAAATAGCAATTCAGCAGAAGTAAAAGGAGCAGCACAGTTCAAAAAGTAACTCATCTGCTTGATGAGTGCCTGGCCAACAAAGATTTAACAGGTGTCCTACAACGCATGATGAGGATATTGTAATTTGTTAGTTCCCACTATCATGTGTATTAGTTAACAAGTAATTGTTTTGGTCTTTAAGGTTGTGCATGTCCTGCTTGCAAAGTGTTTTGGCACACAGTGAATGTTGGCCAAACAAAATAATTCAGAGAGGTATGACTGCAACAATACATGAAAAGAAAAACAATTAGTTTAATGGTATTCACTTGAAAATAACTTTTTTTTTTTCCCTTTTCTTTTTTTCAACTAATGTTTTTGTCCTCCTACAGAATAGTACAAAATAAAATAAATGATGTACTCTATGTTCAAGGTTTATTAATGTGATTTTAGTAAATTAGTATCTATGACCCTGGATTTGTATATATCATGGTTTTACATGACTGACTGACAGAAAAGGATTCATTGCAAGATAAGATTATATTAGAATAGCAGTGCTAAAAAAAGTACTTTTTTTTTTAAAACCTGTCCTCAGTTAGAATTACTCTTTCTGCCTTCATTCTCCACCAGTGATAGCAACACTGTAGGGAACCAAGCAAGGATTCAAGAAGTATCTACCACAAGTTGCAGAAAGAACTGAAATAGGAATGGATAGGCTCTGGTGATGACTCATATTCATCTCCGGTCCTTTTCACAGAATCACAGAATCACAGAATTTCTAGGTTGGAAGAGACCTCAAGATCATCGAGTCCAACCTCTAACCTAACACTAACAGTCCCCACTAAACCATATCCCTAAGCTCTACATCTAAACGTCTTTTGAAGACTTCCAGGGATGGTGACTCCACCACCTCCCTGGGCAGCCTGTTCCAATGCCTTTCAGTAAAGAAGCTCTTCCTAACATCTAACCTAAAACTCCCCTGGCTCAACTTTAGCCCATTCCCCCTCATCCTGTCACCAGGCACGTGGGAGAACAGACCAACCCCCACCTCTCTACAGCCTCCTTTAAGGTATCTGTAGAGAGCGATAAGGTCGCCCCTGAGCCTCCTCTTCTCCAGGCTGAACAAGCCCAGCTCCCTCAGCCGCTCCTCGTAGGACTTGCTCTCCAGTCCCCTCACCAGCTTCGTCACCCTTCTTTGGACCCGCTCAAGCACCTCGATGTCCTTCTTGTAGCAAGGGGCCCAAAACTGAACACAGTACTCGAGGTGCGGCCTCACCAGAGCCAAGTACAGGGGGACGATCACCTCCCTAGCCCTGCTGGTCACACTGTTTCTGATACAAGCCAGGATGCTGTTGGCCTTCTTGGCCACCTGAGCACACTGCTGGCTCATATTCAGCCGACTGTCCCCCATCACTCCCAGGTCCTTCTCTGCCTGGCAGCTCTCCAACCACTCATCTCCCAGCCTGTAGCTCTGCTTGGGGTTATTGCGCCCCAGGTGCAGGACCCGGCACTTGGCCTTGTTAAACTTCATGCAGTTGACCTCAGCCCATCGGTGCAGCCTATCCAGATCCTCCTGCAGAGCCTTCCTACCCTCGAGCAGATCGACACGCACCTAACTTGGTGTCATCTGCAAACTTACTGAGGGTGCACTCAATGCCCTCGTCCAGATCATTGATGAAGATGTTGAAGAGGACCGGCCCCAGCACCGAGCCCTGGGGGACGCCACTAGTGACTGGCCTCCAACTGGACTTGACTCCATTCACCACAACTCTTTGGGCCCGGCTATCCAGCCAGTTTCTAACCCAACCAAGCGTGCGCCAGTCCAAGCCAAGAGCAGCCAGTTTCTTGAGGAGAATGCTGTGGGAGACGGTGTCAAAAGCCTTGCTGAAGTCAAGGTAGACCACATCCACAGCCTTTCCCTCGTCCACCCAGCACGTCACTTTGTCGTAGAAGGAGATCAGGTTCGTCAAGCAGGACCTGCCTTCCATAAACCCATGCTGACTGGGCCTGATCGCCTGCTTGCCCTTCAAGTGCCACATGATGACTCCCAAGAGGATCTGCTCCATGAGCTTCCCTGGTACTGAGGTCAAACTGACGGGCCTGTAGTTCCCCGGCTCTGCCCTCCGGCCCTTCTTGTAGATGGGCGTCACATTCGCTAGTCACCAGTCAGCTGGGACCTCCCCCGATAGCCAGGACTGCTGATAAATGATGGATAGTGGCTTGGCCAGCACCTCTGCCAGTTCTCTCAGTACCCTTGGGTGGATCCCATCTGGCCCCATCGACTTGTGCACATCCAAGTGCCGTAGCAGGTCACCAACCAGTTCTTCGTGGATGGTGAGGGCCACATCCTGCTCCCCGTCCCCTTCCATCAGCTCAGGGTACTGGGTATCCAGAGAACAACCGGTATTGCCACTAAAGACTGAGGCAAAGAAGGCATTGAGCACCTCCGCCTTTTCCTCATCTCTTGTAACTAAGTTTCCCCCCGCATCCAGTAAAGGATGGAGATTCTCCTTAGTCCTCCTTTTTGTGTTGATGTATTTATAAAAGCGTTTTTTGTTATCTTTAACGGCAGTAGCCAGATTGAGCTCCAGATGAGCTTTGGCCTTCCTAATTTTGTCCCTGCACAGCCTCGCTACATCCTTATAGTCCTCCCTAGTGGCCTGTCCACTTTTCCAAAGATTATAAACCCTCTTTTTTCTACTAAGTTCAAGCCACAGTTCTCTGTTCAACCAGGCTGGTCTTCTTCCCCACTGGCTCATCTTTGGGCACATGGGAACAGACCGCTCCTGTGCCATTAGGACTTGCCTCTTGAAGAGCGCCCAGCCTTCCTGGACTCCTCTGCCCTTCAGAACTGCCTCCCAAGGGATTCCACCAACTAGTGTCCTTTTGCTGTTAACTCTTCCATATTTTCCTGGCTTTGAGTCTTATGGCCAGTATGGCCAAAAAAGGTTTGTTAGCAGATTTGGACTAATAAAAAAATATAAATCTCTTATGTTCTTCGTTCTGATTGCAGGTTCTATTCTGTTATTTTGCCTTGTCTCATTAGGCATTGGTTACTGTGGGCATCTGTTACTGTGATAAAGTACTTGTGTACATTCTTAGTAGATATCTATGCATGTAGTGTACATAAAACAATATTATAAAATAATAGCATAAAATATCAAATAAAAAAATCATGACCTTCTTGTATTAGCATATTGTTTTTAGGAATAAAGTTTCACATCCATGATGGCCTGTCCAAGTATATCCTTTATATTTTCAGAGTTCAGACACAGTTCTGTTCTTCAGCGTATTTTAACACACAGGTGCTCTGACACTGAAAATATGAAGGTAAACATATGCAAGTTATTCTACAGTTCCTTGACATATTATAACTTAAATTAATAAATAAATATGGATTTTAGCACAGGACTGCTAAAGTCCTTTGATCTGCATGGCATAGTTCTGAAGAATGAATTAAAAAAAAAAAAAAAAGACATTTAGATAGAAAACATGTTTATATTTTACCTCACAAAGTTTAACATACATAGCTCATTACCACATTTATACTTGTTTCACAGCTAATGTATACAGTGCAGTGTGTAAAAAGCCTTGGCAGGCTTTTTCATTTCTTTGAGTAAAGAAATTGAAAAGTAAAGTGTGCACATACTCTATGAGGTTCTATAAGGAGTCCCCATAGTTATTTGCATTTCAGTAGAGATATGTATGCCCATTTCAAACCCTCAGATTTGAATCACAGTCATAATGTTGGATTTCAAAATTTCCTATATTTCAGAGTGAAGAAAGGCACCAGATGGGCAAACTTGTACACGGCTTTTTATGCAGCTATAGTATGTTATACTGAGATATTTTATCATGATTTGTTTTGGTTTTGATTCCCATTCATAAGCAGTACTTCTCATTCCTCTGCTTTCCTCTTGGATAGCTGCTACCTCATTCTTCCCAGTATTAATCTTAAATGACTACTTCAATATACTGAAGTTGTATAAAACAAAGCATCTGTGGAGCTTTAAATTAAATGTTATCAGAGCTCTGAAAATAGTTTTACTGTAACTTTCTGCAGCCTTGCAAATGACAGCTGAAATTAACTTTACTGGATAATAAAAAGTGGATAAAAAGACAGTAAAAAGCTTGTTACTTGCACCAACCACTTTACTTTCCAGTTTTATTCCACAGTATTCTTCACCGATCCCATCCAATATGTGCTTTGTCCATCATCAATGGTTGTCTGAACTACCCCAAAAATAGAACCATGCAATATCCTTATTTCCTCTCTTTTGTGGAGCGTATGACTGACCTACACAGTTGTGGAGCTGCTGCAGCAAAGAGCAGTCAATTTCACTATTGAAGTAATACTAATAGATTCACCTGTGTTTCAAGCTCAGATATGTCCTCTCTGAATCTCCATTATCTCAATGTTTTGAACAATACTAATGTACAAGCTACTGGGGAATGTCTTTCTTCATCATTGTAAATTAGAATAAGACTGGTCCTAAGGCTCAGTTCATCATATGTATAGGACATTACTAAAGCTCCTCTGAATTTTTTAAATCATCACTTACTGGTGAATTCAGCCACAACCTAAGCTTTCTGGGCCCCTGAATTGATACTCCTTGGCTGGTGTTGTGAGAAAGTTTCCAGTCAAAAGTCAATGACTTGCTTTAGCACTAACTCAAAGCCAAAATTTCCAATTCCTACAACATGCGCAGCATATGTCTAATAAGGAATCTTTAGCTTTGCATCCTATCTAGAATTTGGTGGAATCCAAGCTGTTTGTCCATCCTGCTGCAGGACATTCCTGTTCTTGTGCCCTCCTTCAGGTCTCTTATACACTACCATGCCTACAGAATGCAGTACATGTTTGATATTGTATCTTTGCACCTACATCATGTGGTATATTAAAAATGTTGGTGAAAAATTATACTAATTATTTTATACTAATTAATATGACACGTATAAAGATATATTTTATGATTTCTATCCCCATATTACAAAACACAGAACCTTCTTATATATCATTAATGCCAGGGTAGACACAGCATGAAAATGTTTTAAGACTGAGTCACATTTTAATGGGCAGTTTGACACAAAATTTTATCACCAATTATTAGTGATATCTTGATGTTTCTTTTTCAGAACAGACATTTTAAAACTCAGAGCAACTACATATAAAAATTCATATGTTTAAAAATGAATTTTCTAAGAGATCTTCTGTAACTACATTCAAAACTGGGAAACCATGTAAATCAAGAGGGCAAATACTCCTGCAAACATCTGCATATTTTTAGTGAGAGGAATTTGAATGAGATTCAAATGAGGTGCAGTGTTACTGTGCTTCCCAGCTCCATGAACTTTAGTTGTGATTTACACCACAGAATGATTCTTCTTCACTTTTACAGTAGACTTGCTTGCTTTATGTTTTATAGTATACTATATAGTTTATGTACTATATGTCTATAGTATATGTCTATAGTCTATACTATATCTACATACTATATGTCTATAGTCTATATGTATATGTATATGATATATAATGTACATATGATACTATACTATGTTATGGTGTATTTTTATAAGGAGTAAAATACCCTATACTTTCTATCTTATCAATACAGAAAAGTTATTTAGATGAGGCAAGGAAATGTAGATATAAAGGGAGTGTTATAGGCAACATATTATTACATTTGTTCCTGGTTTTCTATCAATTAAAAGTCATGTATGAGTGAGAAAAATTCCAATTAATTGTTCATTTTGTAAACACTGTGAGGAAAAGACTTAAATAAATAAATGTATGGGCCCATGACACCTCAGGCCATCAAGGTAGGGATGCAACATACAGATGGGCTCGTGATCGAGGGGTGGACCCAACCATGGATGCCATAGCACAAGTTATTCATGACTGTGACATGTGTGCTACAATCAAGCAAGCCAAACGGTCAAAGCCTCTTTGGTATGGAGGATGATGGCTGAAATATAAATATGGAGAGGCCTGGCAGATTGATTACATCACACTCCCTCAAACTCGCAGTGGCAAGTGCCATGTACTTACAATGGTGGAAACAACCACCGGATGGCTGGCAACATATCCTGTGCCTCATGCCACCGCCCGGAACACTATCCTGGGCCTTGAAAAGCAAGTCCTATGGCAACATGGCACCCCAGAAAGAATAGAGGCAGACAATGGGACTCATTTCCAAAACAACCTTATAGACACATGGGCTAAAGAGCATGGTATTGAGTGGGTGTATCACATCCCCTATCATGCACCAGCCTCCGGGAAAGTTGAACGATACAATGGACTGTTAAAGACTACATTGAAAGCAATGGGCGCTGGGACATTCAAAAATTGGGATACACATTTGGCAAAGGCCACCTGGTTAGTCAATACTAGGGGATCTACCAACCGAGCTGGACCTGCCCAATCAAAACTGTTATGTACTGTAGATGGGGATAAAGTTCCTGTAGTGCATGTAAGAAATATGCTGGGTAAAACAGTCTGGGCTACTCCTGCCTCAGGAAAAGGCAAACCCATTCGTGGAATTGCTTTTGCTCAGGGACCTGGATACACTTGGTGGGTGATGCAAAAGAATGGAGAGGTCCGGTGTGTACCTCTAGGGGATTTAATACTAGGTGAGAATAGCCCATGAATTGAACTGTACCATGTTAATTACCATATAATACTGTTATCACTACCATGACTACTATAGGCGACTAATTAGAATGTATGGAAAAGAGTGTAACCTGAGCATGACATAAATGGTATGGAATAAGGGGTGGATAGATGTCCTGGTTTCAGTTATAACAGAGTTGATTTTCTTCCTAATAGCTGGTGGAATGCTGTGTTTTGGCTTAGGATGAGAAGTGCGCTGATAACACCCCGATGTTTTAATTGTTGCAGAGCAGTGATTACACCAAGCCAAGGACATCTCAGCCTTTTGCTCTGTCCTGCCAACAGGCAGGCTGGGGGTGCAGTAAGAGCTGGGAGGGGACAGACCCAGGACAGGTGACCCAAACTAGCCAAAGGGGTATTCCATACCATCTGACGTCATGCTAAACAATATATAGGGGTGGCTAGCCGGGGGAAAGGGCCGGACTGCTCGGGGTTAGGCTGGGCATCGGTCAGCGAGTGGTGAGCAATTGCATTGTGCATCACTTGTTTGTACATATTAGTAGTAGTTCTATTATCATCATTGTATTATTATTATTATTATTATTATTATTGTTATTATTATTTTTGTTATTATTATTTTCCTGTCTTATTAAACTGTCTTTATCTCAACTCACGGGCTTCACTTTCCATTTCTCTCCCCCGTCCCAGAGAGGGAGGGGGGAGGGTGAGCAAACGACTGCGTGGTGTTTAGCTGCCGGCCGGGTTAAACCACGACAGTCTTTTTGGCGCCCAACATGGGGCCCGAAAGGTTGAGATAACGGCAGATCTGACCAGAGTGTGTCAAACTAAAATTGGTATAAGTATTAGACCTGCTTAATAGTCACTTGTCATAATGCTGATTGCTTTAATCTCAACTCTGCTGCGCCTGTTTTCCAAATTGAGTATTATAGCACATTATTTTCCGTATGTGCTCTCTGTTATGTTGTTTATCCTCTCCGGGCCCTGGTTTCAGACCATTATGGTACTGTGTGTTGTAGCAGTGGCTTATGAGATGATGAAACTGCCTGGAACACTATCCGGGCATTACTGAAAGGGTTGTTAGGCACTGGAACGGGCTGCCCAGGGAGGTGGTGGAGTCACCATCCCTGGAAGTCTTCAAAAGACGTTTAGATGTAGAGCTTAGGGATATGGTTTAGTGGGGACTGTTAGTGTTAGGTTAGAGGTTGGACTCGATGATCTTGAGGTCTCTTCCAACCTAGAAATTCTGTGATTCTGTGATTCTGTGAAATATCTGGCCATGACTCTAACCTGGTATTTGTACTCAGTAACATCGTCGACTCTATATTTTGGAAACTGTACTTTGGAAACTATTAGCAATTATACCTGTTGCCTTTTTTCATTAGGGAGTCAATCTGTGGAGTGATCAGCAAGACTCATTCACCTTTCAATAGTCCCATATGGCCAGTGCGAAAGTCTAATGGCGAGTGGAGACTAACAGTGGACTATCGTGGCCTGAACGAAGTCATACCGCCACTGAGTGCTGCAGTACCGGACATGCTGGAACTTCAGTATGAACTTGAGTCAAAGGCAGCCAAGTGGTACGCCACAATTGATATCGCTAATGCATTTTTCTCCATCCCTCTAGCAGCAGAGTGCAGGCCACAATTTGCTTTCACTTGGAGGGGAGTCCAATATACTTGGAATCGGCTGCCCCAGAAGTGGAAACACAGCCCTACCATTTGCCATGGGCTGATCCAATCTGTGCTGGAGCAGGGGGAAGCTCCTGAACACCTGCAGTACATCGATGACATTATTGTGTGGGGTGACACAGCAGAGGAAGTTTTCAAGAAAGGGAAGAAAATAGTCCAAATCCTTCTGAAACCTGGTTTTGCCATAAAACAAAATAAAGTCAAAGGACCTGCACGAGAGATCCAGTTTTTAGGAATAAAATGGCACGATGGACGTCGTCAAATCCCAATGGATGTGATCAACAAAATAACAGTTATGTCTCCACCAACTAACAAAAAAGAAACACAGACTTTCCTAGGTATTGTGGGGTTTTGGAGAATGCACATCCCAAATTACAGTCTGATTGTAAACCCGCTCTACCAAGTAACCCGTAAGAAGAATGAGTTTGAATGAGGCCCTGAACAACGACAAGCCTTTGAACAAATCAAGCAGGAAATAGTCCATGCAGAAGCCCTTGGGCCAGTTCGAACAGGACCAGATGTAAAGAATGTGCTCTACACTGCAGCCGGGGAGAACGGCCCCACCTGGAGCCTCTGGCAGAAAGAACCTGGGGAAACTCGAGGTCAGCCCCTGGGGTTTTGGAGTCGGGGATACAGAGGATCTGAGGCCCGCTATACTCCAACTGAAAAGGAGATATTGGCAGCATATGAAGGAGTTTGATCTGTTTCGGAGGTGGTCGGTACTGAAACGCAGCTCCTCCTAGCACCCCGATTGCCAGTACTAGGCTGGATGTTCAAGGGAAGGGTCTCCTCTACGCATCATGCAACTGATGCTACATGGAGCAAGTGGGTTGCACTGATTACTCAGTGGGCTCGAATAGGAAACCCCAGTTGCCCAGGAATATTGGAAGTGATTATGGACTGGCCAGAAGGTAAATACTTTGGGATATCATCATCAGAGGAGGTGGGTCATGCTGAAGAAACCCCACTGTACAACCAGTTACCAGAGAATGAAAAGAAATATGCCCTTTTCACTGATGGGTCCTGTCGTATTGTGGGGAAGCATCGGAGATGGAAGGCTGCTGTATGGAGTCCTGCACGACGAGTTGCAGAAGCTGCTGAGGGAGAAGGTGAATTGAGTCAGTTTGCAGAAGTGAAGGCCATTCAGCTGGCTTTAGACATTGCTGAACGAGAAAGATGGCCAGTTCTCTATCTCTACACTGATTCATGGATGGTAGCAAATGCCCTGTGGGGATGGTTACAGCAATGGAAGCAAAACAACTGGCAGCGTAGGGGCAAACCCATCTGGGCTGCTGCATTGTGGCAAGATATTGCTGCTTGGGTAGAGAACCTGGCTGTAAAGGTACGCCATGTAGATGCTCATGTGCCCAAGAATCGGGCTACTGAAAAACATCAAAACAACCAGCAGGTGGATCAGGCTGCTAAGATTGAAGTAGCTCAGGTGGACCTAGATTGGCAGCATAAAGGTGAATTATTTATAGCCCGATGGGCCCATGACACATTGCTATGTCTTTCAGTCTAACCTCTGCTGATGCAGAATTGTAGTCTCTGAAGATGAGGCCTCACTGAGCTTTATGATATGACATTATAATTTTCTATGCAGTAATACTTTCAGAGATACAAGCTAGGCCCACATTTGCCTTTCCCACAGACATGTTACAATTATGCCTTACAGCCATAATAACTCAGTAATTGCTTACTATTTTGAGGTCTTCCTCAGTTGTTACCGACTTCTAATGTTTATTAGTACAGAAATATGACATCTTTCTAAAATTTCTAGTAGACTGGTTTGGTTGGTTTGCAGAGAGAAGATGACATTTGAGTGGCAAGACCTGTAGATCTGGCTCCTACCTTGTTAAAATCTTTCTTAAACATGTGTTAGGTTAAATATTATGCCCTAAAGATTCATCCTATTTATTGTACTGAGTACTGAAACTCTCCAAGAACCACATGCATCAGAACATGACATGTCAAACTGTTCATTTAATCTTCATTATCATTCCCTAACTGAATCTTCTACCATTTAATAATAATTTAATGCCACAGCTTTTTATTTATTTATTTATTTATATCCATCCCTTTCTGTATGATAGCTCAAATCTCCTTTGAAAGAATGATACTTTTTAAATTTTGTCCTTGGAATTGTCTGCTATTCATTTCTGTCTTTTCTGCCACGTTGGACCACTTTAATAGCATTTATCACTATATGTAACTGCATAGATATTATTTATTTTAAACTCTAGAACCATCCGTAATCAGATAAACTTCAATGAGGAAAAGGGCAGAGAAAAGTGCATTGAGCTTTAAATTTCAAATTTAAAATTCAAGTACTTACTTATACATGTATTTTCATGGGTGTGAAAGTAAATGTAGAGCCTTTTGCAGAGGTGGTGTTTGCAGTGCCCATTATTCTCAGCTTAAGCTGTCACCCTTTGGATCTCTCTCACTTTAGTACTTTTTCATGAAATGTAGATGAATGATAAGGTTTAATCCACCACTAAGTACCACTGAGTATTTGCTGACATCACATTCTGAGACTTGTGATTAGTCTTGTTGGAACTAAGGAAAGGACAAATGTTTTTGATCTGTGATATGTACACTGTGTTGTTGTTATTTGACACTGCAAAGGAAATAATGGGAGGCTTTTTGACTTCTGCAATTTTACTGCAGTGCAATTTTAATGAGTAAAAATCTTCCTGAAGAGCATTGGTTTAAGTTGTTGCTAAATCTCAGCAGATAACTCAACACAATTTTTTGTTTGTTATGGATGAGGATGTAGACTCTTACAAAGTAGAAAGCACATTTAAGGAATTATTATTTTGTTTTAAGGCATTTAAAATATTTATTTATTTTTTACTGAATGTCACTTGTTCAAGTTCTCTAAATGCTGGTTTTGCTAAAGTAACTATATGCATTCAGTGGTCGCATGTTATGTTAATGTAGAAATGTTATTCCTGACTTCTGGCTTCTTTCCTGTAATCAGTACAGTCCCCTAGGACAGACAACTTTTAGCAAGTTAAAACACTCATGTGAAAGTTAGGGTTAGTTAGTTTTCAATTTCAATAGCCATAACCAGACAATGGGCCAGCTATGTTTTAATTATGGTAATCCTCTGTAGCTAACAAAGAGGTACGAATTGCTAGTGACAATTAATCAATTATAAAATGTGCTAGCTAACCTTGACAAATTATTGTTTTACACTAATTGAGACCTTTAAAGTAGAAGCTTTAAACTGGAAAAATATTCTGAGATATGTACTGTTCTATTTAGCAAGGGATTTATAACCTTAATAATATCACTGTTGTTTTATAAGAATGCTCTGAAAAATAGTCAAAAAGCTTAGTCAAAAAGTGACTCTTAAGGAAGAGAATTTTACTTTCAAGGCTGGAGGCAATTCCATCCAATTCCATGTCTGTCCTTACAAATATGCAATCATAGCTCAAGTTACTATTAGTTGTTTTAAGTGTCTCGTTCTGACTTTTTCATTTATCAGGTTAGGTATTTATATGATTTTATATGTATCAGGCAGTTCAAAAAGGATTTTGGATCAGTATTTACTTCCCTATCTCCATCTAAAGAAGTACAAGGAATCTTCAATGAAGAGACCCAAAGGAATACAGCATTGAGGACAAGAATAGTAAAGCAAAAAGTAAACATAAACTAACAAAATAAGTGAAAATTAGATGTAAAAACTGAAACCTTGGAAAAAAAAAAAAAAAAAACAAACACATTTGAGTAGGACTAAGAAACAATCTAGTCATCAAGGATTTTACTGAAATTCCATTAATAACATGTTGTTGTTTGCTTGCTGTTTTTTGTTTGTTTGTTTTTTAAGATGGATCAAAACCACAGATTTTTATTTATTTTATTTTTAACATATATCTTCCAATTTTTCCTTTGCAGTGATAGTAAGACATACTGGTGTGTGGAATTCTTTACAGACTATTGAAAGTTTTAAACAAACAAACAAACACACACAAAAGCACACCAACCATATTTTCTATGATAAATGAAAAACACCCAGAACTCTAAGCAGCAGACTGACACAAAAATGTATGTCACTTGAATGAACAATTATTATTCAATTTAATTTTCACATTATATTGTCTTACTTTTTCTGTTTGTTCTAGAGTCTCAGGTTATTTAACCATCCATTTGTGCAAGATCCTTCTTTTACTCTAACACTGACATGGAACTTATGAAGCGCTGAATATTTGTCTTTCTTCAAAGATCCACAGAATTTAAGACAGCATGGTAGAGACCATTGAGGTGCCTCAAAGGTACAAAGGCAAACAAGCAAAAAATCAAAGAAACAAGCAAAAATAAGTCAGCAGGCCATTTTCTCAATGTACGAACGGACTCACTCTTATATGCCAGTTCCTAAATCTAGAACAGCAATTAGACTCATGGCTATCTGAAGCAACAATGTATCAGTTTCCAGGATCTGGAAACGGCAAATTACTTTGCTTCAAATGCTCTTAACCTATAAACATAAATCATGATTTTTATTTTTTTTTCCAGTGGTATAAGTAATAATGTATTCTTTATTCACAGAATTTCTAGGTTGGAAGAGACCTCAAGATCATCGAGTCCAACCTCTGACGTAACACTAACATTCCCCGCTAAATCATATCCCTAAGCTCTACATCTAAACGTCTTTTGAAGACTTCCAGGGATGGTGACTCCACCACCTCCCTGGGCAGCCCGTTCCAATGCCTCACAACCCTTTCAGTAAAGAAGCTCTTCCTAACATCTAACCTAAAACACCCCTGGCGCAACTTTAGCCCATTCCCCCTCGTCCTGTCACCAGGCACATGGGAGAATAGACAAACCCCCACCTCTCTACAGCCTCCTTTAAGGTATCTGTAGAGAGCGATAAGGTCGCCCCTGAGCCTCCTCTTCTCCAGGCTGAACAAGCCCAGCTCCTTCAGCTGCTCCTCGTAGGACTTGTTCTCCAGGCCCCTCACCAGCTTTGTCGCCCTTCTCTGGATTCGCTCAAGCACCTCGATGTCCTTCTTGTAGCGAGGGGCCCAAAACTAAACACAGTACTCGAGGTGCGGCCTCACCAGAGCCGAGTACAGGGGGACGATCACCTCCTTAGCCCTGCTGGTCATGCTGTTTCTTATACAAGCCAGGATGCTGTTGGCCTTCTTGGCCACCTGAGCACACTGCTGGCTCATATTCAGCCGACAGTCCCCCATCACTCCCAGGTCCTTCTCTGCCTGGCAGTTCTCCAACCACTCATCTCCCAGCCTGTAGCTCTGCTTGGGGTTATTGCGCCCCAGGTGCAGGACCTGGCACTTGGCCTTGTTGAACTTCATGCAGTTGACCTCAGCCCATCGGTGCAGCCTATCCAGATCCTCCTGCAGAGCCTTCCACCCTCGAGCAGATCGACACACGCACCTAACTTGGTGTCATCTGCAAACTTACTGAGGGTGCATGCACTCAATGCCCTCGTCCAGATCATTGATGAAGATGTTAAAGAGGACCGGCCCCAGCACCGAGCCCTGGGGGACAAATGTTTCTTATTTATGTTTCTTATTTAGATAAAATTATCATTAATAATAATAATAATAATGGTATTTTTAATGTAGTGTTTCGGAACATTGTCAGGTAAGAGTAGATCTTTGTATGGTACAGTGCTACTAAGACCTTTTTTAAATTCTGAAACTAAGTGGTTTGTCACGCCAGATCACAGAGTTTATTTCTCTTTACTCCATTGTAATGGTGAGAAATCATGCCATTAAAATATTTATATTTAGAGTTAACAGTTGCATGCTCACTAAACAAGCACCATCAATAATTTTCACTTTGATGCTTTTTATGATAATACACTGTAATTGGATTCAGCAGTAAATCCAAACACAGCTCTGAGGCATTGATTTTCCAAAAGGTTCTGTCAAAATTATGCAGTAAGAAATGAAGCAGCAGTTTGATGAGGCATATCATAAAATGTTTTTAAAATATGGTTATTGAGCAGAAGATATCACTAAGTTAGTAGTTTGTTTCTGAAGACAATCCTGGCAGAGACATCTAAGGAATTAATATTATTTTCTACACTGACCCTTTGTAAATGTACATTGGCAGATAGACACAGTGTATTTCATTTGTTGACACTGGCAGGAAAAATGTCTGTCAGAGGTGTTAAGTAATAGTTCAAACAGAAATCAATTAAAAAAAACAATTTTTTTTATTTTTTTTTCTATCAGGATCTAAACATAGCTCTTGCAAATAGATGAGTCATTTTGGACAGAGGAACACCAATTTATGATGATTTATGTATATTCTAAACAGAGCACATGGTTTATTAATGCTATGAAATGATTTATAGCCTCCATGCATCTATGTCACTAGTATGACCTATAAGTACAGTACACACTATCCAAATGAAGCTTTTCATTCTCACGCAGTTCAAGATGTGCGATTGCCCTATGCATACCTAGAGAAAGCCTTTACATGGAAAAAGAAATAATGGTTTCTTGGGTTTCTTATAGGCATTTTATGTATAATAAGTATAGCTCTCTTTCTGGTGAAGAGAGAAGCATTTTCCAATTTGAAAGTTAATTTTACAGTAGTTCTGCTATAGTCAATACAGCTTCTTAGAGGTAGGAATGGGGTGACTATTTGCTGTATGTATATAAATTAATTTTTAATCATAGGATATGTAATAACAGCAAAAGGAAAGACACAAAATACAGATTTTTGTCAATCACAATATTATTAAACTTCTGGTATAAAAGTTTCCATTGTTACAATAAATTATGAAAAATAAAAGTGGTGATTATTCCAGAATTAAATCTTTTATTATTTTTTTTTTCCTGAAATTAAAGATGGCTTCACTTTTAATTAGGAGAGATCAGTTATGCAGTGAATTTTGAGTTGTGTTGAATCTTTAAAGTTGTTAAGAGATTTCTAAGTTTGGGTTTTGTAACTTCAAGGTTCCCATAATTAAATCAGCAGGAATAAAGTCTCAGACAACATAAGAAATAAGTATAGACAATCATGTTCATAATTGTGTATGATGTTCAGGTATCTGGAAGAGAAAAATACAGGAAATGCCAGTCAGAATAACACTATATTTTATTTTTAATACAATTAATGAAAATTTGTTTTGTTTAATTTAATGAGAATTAGGAAAATTCCATTTAATTAAAAGGTATCAGATAAAGATATTATGATTGCTAAAAGTTTGCATATGGAGGCTGAGTCCTGTCTCAAGTTTCTAGTGGTGCCAAAAATAACAACAACAACAACAACAAAAATTTGTTTTCAAAGATTGTGATTACAGCCCCAAAAGGAGGGATGATAGGAAGAAGGTGATTATTTAAATTATAGAGTGGGAGGTTATAAGTAGGAGGCCTACACAAATGTAGTCTTACCCAGTCTGAAGTTTGATGCTGATGTCTAGAAGATAATTAAGGCAGAGCTTCCAAGGATGAGGTAGATGAAGGCAGTGATGATGATGATGACGCAGCAGGAAACAGTAGAGTTGAGGTCTTAATGGTTTTCAATTTTAAGTTTACTTTACATACTAGAAAAATAGGATAGAAATGATCTTATACTATCCAGAGGAATAGGCTTTGCAAAATAATTAAATAAATATTAAAAATAAAATAAACAAAACCACCACAATGCTTGGCAAACTGATTAATCTACATAAATTAGACCAAATGAGAAAGGAAGTACTCTTTTTTAAAATCTCAACATTTATAATTTTAATTTTTATAATTTATAAATTTTATTCAGAGATTTATAATTTTATTCAGAGATCAGAAGGAAACTTGAGGTCAGGAGGGGATTTTCCATGAAATATCTATCTCTAATTACACATGAAACATCTATCTCTAATTACACTGAAACTTTAACTTTAATGACAGCATTCTAGTTGTCTATCTAAATACTCTACTAACAGAAAAAAAATACTCTTCAAAGGGTGCAACCATCTCACAAAAGAGAATTTCACTTTTGTGCAGCCTTGTGTATATTTGATAAGAAATTATATTTGACAAAACTTAGGAGCACGTTAATATTCCTAAACAGGGAAAACATACAGTTTAGTTGGTATGTTATCTAAAATACCTCTGATGGTCAGTTTCCTAGAGATGAAGTTTATGTTTTTGTTTGTTTGTTTGTTTTTAATATTCCCTAGAAAGCCTAGCAGGCACATAAAACAACTTAGTGAATGTGGTTAAAAGTTGTTTAGCAGGCTGCATGCAGTCAATCATAAGTTCAAATACCTTTTTCTTGAAGTGTCAGAAGTGAGAGAGAATATCACATATATGAAACCATAAATTACTCAACAGAAAAGACATGTTAGTATCAAATTCAGCACAACATGTCTGTATTTGGCAATCTGAATTGGTCTGTTGACCACATCACTACTCTGTAATAGCCTAGAGCTAAAGCCATATTAGGCTAAATCCAAGTTTTAAAAGAAGATTGTCCTGTTCAGTTTTCTTGAGTAGGTCATTCCATTACTATCTCACTTTCTATGTGAATGAAACATGTTTGTAAATCCATGGACAAAACAAAATAAACAGGCTACACTGAAGGGATGCTTAAGGCCCCAATGTATTTGATTAAATAAATATAGTTATTCTATTTTGATGAATGGCTTCAACTTAAAATTAAAAACACAGAGATAATTGTATACAAAATACATTAGGTTTAGATGTAAGATGGTTGGTCTGAGTGCACTATCACAGAATCATAGAATCACAAAATCACAGAATTATAGAATGGTTTAGGTTGGAAGGGTTCTTAAAGATCAGATGTTCCAACCCCCCTGCCATGGGCAGGAACATCTTCCACTAGGCCAGGTTGCTCAAAGCCCCATCCAACCTGGCCTCAAATATTTCCAGGGATGGGACATATACAGCTTCTCTGAGCAACCTGTTCTAGTGCCTCACCACTCATAGAAAAAAAAAAAAAATCCTCCTAATGTATAATCTAAATCTATTCTCTTTTAGTTTAAAGTCATTGATGAAAATTTAATTTAATCCAAAAATAGGTGTGGTAACTTGTTTGGAGGGGTCTGTCTCATTTCACTGAATACAGAGGAAGCTAAGATGGATAGCTCAAGGCAGATCTGTAAATGCTGTATTGTTAACGTGGGTAAAATATATATTACCTTATGTGTGTACTTCATTCTAGATCGAACTCCTTAGCTTGACATACCCACCTCTTTCTGTTGGTTATTTAAGGATTTTGGTCAAGTTAAAAAGTCTTTGCAGGATCAAGGATGTGCTTTTTTTTGATGCTGTTCTACTAGGGAAAATTAGATTTCACATCTGTGTTTTAACAATTATGAAGCCTGAGCTACGCCTGCGTAGAAGAGAGGCTTTGTTCTTGAAACTTAGAGGAATACAGTGATCAGATACTGTTTTTTTGTTTGTTTGTTTGTTTGTTTTGTTTTGTTTGATTGTTTGCTTGCTTTTAATACTAGTTTTCTAACTAAATAATTCAAAGAAGGCAACCAAAAGTATTGTCGTCACCAGAGACATAAGTTTCATAAGAAGCTGGATATTCTTTCTTATTTTCCGTCTCTTGGATGGGAAGAAAACTAGCAAAAAAGTAGTTAATTTGTATAAAAGAGAGTATCCCACTTCCATGGTCTGTAACCAGTGAATGAATTCATATTAGATATGATATATATTTATATTACTTATATTCACATTACATACAGCATTACATATATTTTAAGTTATTTAATGAATCATTAAAAATTTTACCCTGCTACTTATTGTAACTATGTCAAAGCTGTTCCTTACTGGAAGATGGCATGTGTTCTGCTAATACAAATAATTTAATTTTATTCTTCTGAGATACTAATGCTTCTTCGGATTTAGGACAAGCATTGCCCCTTCTCTTTTTCTTTTACTGGACAAGAAGCAGGATCTTGGATCTTTATGAATTCTTCCTATACTAAGAACATAAAACCCAAAATTCATTTAATAATTCCTGAATGTTGCATCACTTCTTTTCCCACTTATGACCTCTATTTTGCTGTTGTGAACTATGAAAATAAAAGAAAGTACAATATGAGCATTCCAGTAACAACACCATTTTAAATATGAAAATACTGCTTGAAAGTTTGCAAGTAATAGAAGTAGAGGTTAAAAAGGAGACAACTGTAATACAATAAAGCAAAACTGTAATACAATAATTTATTGAAATAATTATTCATCTGTGTGGTTTCTGTGATAATGAACAAATACCAATATATGATGTGTAAAAATGATAATTGCAAAGCTGTTCTTGTAATAAATATATTGTAACTATTGTAACTATTATATAACACCGTTTCCCACAGCATTCTCCTCAAGAAACTGGCTGCTCAGGCCTTGGACTGGCGCACGCTTCGTTGGATTAGAAACTGGCTGGATAGCCGGGCCCAAAGAGTCATGGTCAATGGAGTCAAAGCCAGCTGGAGGCTGGTCACTAGTGGTGTTCCCCAGGGCTCGGTGCTGGGGCCGGTCCTCTTCAACATCTTCATCAATGATCTGGACAAGGGCATTGAGTGCACCCTCAGTAAGTTTGCAGATGACACCAAGCTAGGTGCGTGTCGATCTGCTCGAGGGTAGGAAGGCCCTGCAGGAGGATCTGGATAGGCTGCACCGATGGGCTGAGGTCAACTGCATGAAGTTCAACAAGGCCAAGTGCCGGGTCCTGCACCTGGGGCGCAATAACCCCAAGCAGAGCTACAGGCTGGGAGATGAGTGGTTGGAGAGCTGCCAGGCAGAGAAGGACCTGGGAGTGATGGGGGACAGTCGGCTGAATATGAGCCAGCAGTGTGCTCAGGTGGCCAAGAAGGCCAACAGCATCCTGGCTTGCATAAGAAACAGTGTGGCCAGCAGGGCTAGGGAGGTGATCGTCCCCCTGTACTTGGCTGTTGTGAGGCCGCACCTCGAGTACTGTGTTTAGTTTTGGGCCCCTCGCTACAAGAAGGACATCGAGGTGCTTGAGCGAATCCAGAGAAGGGCGACAAAGCTGGTGAGGGGCCTGGAGAACAAGTCCTATGAGGAGCGGCTGAAGGAACTGGGCTTGTTCAGCCTAGAGAAGAGGAGGCTCAGGGGTGACCTTATTGCTCTTTATAAGTATATTAAAGGAGGCTGTAGTGAGGTGGGAGTTGGTCTATTCTCCCATGTGCCTGGTGACAGGACGAGGGGGAATGGGCTTAAGTTGTGCCAGGGGTGTTTTAGGTTGGATATTAGGAAGAACTTCTTTACTGAGAGGGTTATTAGGCATTGGAACAGGCTGCCCAGGGAAGTGGTGGAGTCACCATCCCTGGAGGTCTTTAGAAGACATTTAGATGTAGAGCTTAGGGATATGGTTTAGTGGGGACTGTTAGTGTTAGGTCAGAGGTTGGACTCGATGATCTTGAGGTCTCTTCCAACCTAGACAATGATTCTGTGATTTAGTTTGCACATTTCTATACCACCAGCAGCACTACTGTTTAAACACTGCAGTGTTATAAACACCTGTAAATCGCACTTTGTTCCATCTCCTTTCTTATTCTATGAATTAATAGCTTTCAATTTCAGCTCTTCAGTAATGGTTGTCCACCCAGTAACAAATCTATCTTTATGATGATGAGTCATTTTAATTAATTTTTTAAAATACTTACTTCAGAGGAGAACTGCCACATCAGGCAAGGCAACTTCTTTCCAATGATAGTGAGCAGACTAAAGCTCTCTCAGTCTACACAGATATATATATCATATGGCTACTCAGGTTGACAGTTATATATTTGTACCAGTGAGCACACAAAGGATTTTAAATGCTACCAAATATGAAAACTTTATTTTTTCCTGATATACTGGTAACTCCCAACAAGATGTATATCAGTGAAAATAATATATTTTTTCCTTATGTCTTCATATAGTCTGGGTAGTTCTCAAGTCTTCACTTCTAGCAAAGCCAGACTATTGGGCATATGAAAAAAACAAACTTCCTAAGACAACTCATAATTCAGTACATTTAATAACTTTTCTATTACTCAGGACTTTTACAAAGAGAAAAATCTGTGTACTGAAAGGGTCTGTAGTACATGAGAAAAAAGCATAACAAAATGAAAGATAAATTCACATAGAGACAAACTTTTAATTGAGTTGCTAATTTACTATTTACACAAATTATTAAGGGAAGTGTGTAATTCTGTATCTCTTGACACTTTTAATTTATGAATGGATGCCCTTTTTTGGAAATGCTTTAGCTATGCATAAATTAGAGATTTTAGTACAGGACTAAAGTCATCAAATTCTACAGTTTATGTTAATCAGCAAGTCAAATTAGATAACCCAATTGTGTCTTCTAGAATTAAACACTCGTTGACTGCATAAATGCATTTATCATCCCATTAAATCAAATGGTTAGCACTTCTGCTGAAGTGTTAGCTTCTTCAAAAGGAAAAAAATGTCACTAAATTCTGCTCTGTGGTGTACTCTTAAACTTAGTGCAACTGACAAGAGAATATGCTCTGAAGCTACAGTAAAATACCTGTATTCACAGAATATCTGATAAAGTAGGTAAAACTTGTAGCTGATGGGGGAGAGGAGAGCTGTTTTTTAAGAAAATAGTAAACCAGTGGCTATAAAAATTATGATGCCAGATTCCCTGGAAGCAGAATGCACAGAGAAAGAAAGACATACAAAGAGAAAAATGAGATGGATTACCTTAACAGTGAAGCTTAGAAATCAGCTTTCCTGTAATTGGGAGAAAATGTAAGCATTCCATCTTGACCATCAGGCTATTTTATCCAGCTTTTCATTATTCAGACAAAGTATTGTCACCAAAATGAATTCATCAATGTAACAGAGATAAATGATCCAACACGGAACAGACAGAACTATCTTCCTGTTCTTATGAAGAAAATTGTCTCTTTGCACTATTATATCAGTGACAAAGATGTCTGGACTTTATAGGCATCTCTTTCCATTTAGTCTGCCTTAAATATTAATGATGCAATGATTTAACCTCTCTGTACTAGGTTCAAGAAAGAGTTTAAAAGCACTAACAAGGAAAAGGTCTTTTTTGAAGTATAAAATAATCAAATTAGTTTAAAGATATGGCTAGAAAGAATTAATAAAAAGACAATAGGTTAAAAAGAAACTGAAATACACTGAGACTGCTTCCAATCTGTCTAATTGTTCCAGCACAAATTGCATTAGGCTACAACATTCCCCAGGGGATGGTCTATATGGAAATCCCAATTTTAATCACAAACACTGACATCAGTAGTAGTCCTAAAAATCTCTGGGACCATAATAATAGCAATAACAATAACAATAACAACAATAATAATAATAATAACAATAAAATAATTTAAAAAATAACACCAACAAAAAATCAACTAAAGGCAAAAGAAAGACATATGAGGCCCATCGTGCATCTACAAGTAACTGTCACAGCAGTGGAAAAGAAAAAAAAAAATTATTAATTAAAAAAAACATTTTAGATAATGAATAATCAGACTTAAATATAGCAGAAGAGTTTCTTACAGACTTTTCTGTATTGTTTTCATCACCATTGCCTCTGAAATTCAAACTGTAGTTGCAACAGAAATCTAAAACTTATTAGCATTTTAAATAAAGTGGGCATAGTTTCAAAATTGAAATGGTAAAGAAAGTTCCATGATGGCTTTGCAAGCCAGAATCAGAAGTAACAAAAGAGAAGATTCCTAACTTGTTCAGTTCCTGAGATGTTAATCTGTGTAAGAAATTTATTTAGTTTCCTTTTAATGAACCTAAGTATGAACAGCAGTCCGAATGTCCAACACGGAAGCAGAGATAAGGTCTTTATCTCAAATTATAGACTTCTTGTATAGGCCTTAGATATTAGCTATTTCAATATGCCTTCTTACCTCAGGACATATTGAAAATCCTAAACCAAATAGATATAAGTATACAAGAACATTTTTTTCTTCTTCTTTTTACAATTATTTTTATCTGCAATGGAAAGAATATAAATTGTTTACAGACATGGAGAGGCAATTTTGTGCTTTGGACAAGCAATATGAAATTCCATCATTGTATTGGCATGGAATTGCATAGAAGAGCAGATGAAAGTAAACATCTGTGCCTTTTCCTTTAGTCAAGTAACTCCAGTACTAAACTCTTTGAAGTTAACAGTGGAAGTATTACACCCATTCAGTTATTAAACAGTTATTGCTCAATTTCATTTCTGTTGTCAAAACTGTGAGGCTGCATTTACACTCAGGTGGAAGAGTCAGTGCTCTTAAAATAGACATAACAGTCTGGAGGCTTCTCAAGCAGACTTCTTCACTTCATTCTCCTCCTTCTTCATTCACTTCACATGAAACCTGGTGAAAAACAAACAAACAAACAAACCAAATAAGCAAGCAAACAACAACAACAATAACAAAAACAACAAAATCACAAATTAGTTAGTTTTATAAAGTTCTAGATTTTAAGTATAATTTTACATTGAGCCTTTCAAAAGCTGGCAAAAGAAGATGTCTTATTTCTTTCCTGGTGGCTAAAATACTCTCTACTTACAAGGGTCTGAATTTAAGAGAAAGTTTTACTGGTACACCTGAAGTTGATTGCTCATATTTTTGCTAGGTCTACTGTGAAATATTCTGCAAATTTGATTTGATGCAATTACTGTGCAGTATCAGATAGCCTCTTCCTGTTTTAATACAGGAAACTTATTCCCTTGAACAGTCTAACTTGTGTTAAAACGCAAGTCTCTGTGTATGCAAAAAATAAAAATAAAATCATAACTTCTGAAGAAGAAAATTGGACCTTTTGAATATAAAGAATTTTAGAGAAGGTGATGAATGAGCCCATGTGTTGCAGAAAGAACGGCCGAAAACACGACAGACACCAGTATGGTCAGATCATGCCCCATTTATTATCCGAATAGCCTAGCTTTTATAGTGAACTTAACAGGGGCGGATAGTGTCTCACACAGGATTATTGGTCAAAAGCACTCAAACAACTACAAGAAAACAACCCCACCTGCAAGAAAACAACCCCCTTGTGATTAGCAGTCACGTAGACCTTGTCCTTGAAGCCAGCTGCTGGTAACAATATTTTTCTAAATTCCTCAGTTGGGCGATGTGGGAACACTGCCATGGGAACTTCTCATAGTTGCCCTGGTATGTCGGTTTGCTCAGCTGCAGCAAGCTGTGGGATCTTTGCTGTTTCAAAAATCCCTCAACACCCACGAAGACCAGAGGAATGTTTGTTCCACAGCTGATATAGCCATAATTCCTGTACCTTCATCAGGATGGTGTCTAAACAGGTGTTTTCCTTTTGCCTTTCAAAAATAATATTTTCCCCAAAAGTACAAATGTTACTTGAACATCATGTAACAGAGGCACAGCTATTGATAAAAGACAGGACAGAATGAGGAAGTTGTTAGATGATTTTAGCAAGTGACAGAAACAATAAAAAGAGTCTTTTTATTGGCTGATGTTTGCTGAAGAAAATTTAGGGATGGATTCAAAGTAAAAGTGCTTAATAGCTGGTTCAACAAGTGAGTTCCCCTCATGTCACCTCATAATGTGAAACAGAAGAGGCATTCCATCTCCATCTTCATTACCAAAATTTCTGGGGAAAAAAAAAAGGCACAATGTTTCAAAAGCAATAAAAAAAATATATTTGGAAGGATGGTTCATCTCAGAGTTATTCTTAACCACATCATAAAATCCAGAGTGTAATAAAGGATTTAATTAAATATAATTCGGATATTGAACATAATAATGAACAGAGTACCATGTAGCAGTTATTTTGTAGAAGGAAAACCTTCTATTATTATTATAACACCCAGAATTGCCAATCATGCCCATGTCCTGGGCATTATTCCAATGTCAATGATTAGAAGGCGTCCCAGTCACATTTTTAAGAGCTTCCCTTAAAATGTATGTAGGTCAGAACCCAGAGGTGACATACAAAATATGTAATAAATTTCTTTGTCTTTTTATAAATGAAGTGGAATTTCTGAAGAGGCCAATTAAAGAAAGAGAGATTGTGTTGCTCTTAAATATTTTCAGAGTGGCAAGTAATGGATTTATGTATTAATTGTATCTGTGCTGCAAAGAACACTTGTCACAGTTCCTAACAATTAGTCTTTCAATTAGTCTTTCAGCTCAGTAAGATTTCTCCTGTTAATATCTCCCTTTTGCTAAGAAATTAGACTGTGTCCCAGCTTTGTCTACTTTAACATGTGAAATTTTTCTTCAAACATTTCACTAAATCACTGATAGATAACATATAAGTAGTAGTACACTATCAATTGAAAATGAGTGACTCAGATAAGAGGGGGGCTGAGAACAAACATTGATATTGGGAACAACTTTCCGAATGAGAACAGGGAAGGGGAAGGAGGAGGACGGTGGAAAAAAATCTGAGGATTAAGGAAGAGGAAATAATTATTTAGAAAATTAGGCCAAAAGCATCAAAACTGGACCTGTGAACACTTGGTAACTCAGAATGAATCACTTACAAGAATGCAAAGAAATAATCAATCAGCTGTGTAAGAAGAATTCTTCTGAAATCAAATAATGTATAGCATAGTGAGCACATTGAGCATAATAAGATTCCTGTTACTTTCTTTTTCAGTTACCAGTGGTTGTTAGGGATAAAGTGAAAAAGAGAGCTATTGAATGAAATATTATGTTCCCTGGTCATGGATAAATCTGAAAAAAATTACTGCAGACTAAAAACATATATGCACAATATCCAATATTATAGAGGATACTATAAGGTAGACATTTCTCTTCAAATTCCTAAAATGTAAATAAAACTTCAGCTGAACAGTCATGGAAGATTTGAAAAAGCGTTCATAAAAAAAGTTTGTCTCTCCATAGACAGAAAGGAAAGACAGAAAGCTGTAATCTACCCCTAAGATCAAGAACAAATAAAGCTAATAAATGAAAATAGACACAACTAATGTGATATATTGTCTAAATGTACAACATTCAGCTACACCAAATTCCTCAAAGCCTTTTTTTTTTTTTTCATCTTACACTTCAGTAACACAAAAACAATGCCTGCACAGTCAAAGGCAATTGCTAAAAAAGGCTCATGGGTGGGATTCAGCTTGCAGAATAAGGTCACTACATAGAAAGCCAGTTATCTGAATCTCTCATTAGTCAGTGGAGGTGTCACTATGACTAGCAGGGTGTATTCAGCTCAACCTAGAACACAAATTGTGGGTCACAAAAACGATATACCTGATGAGAGATGAAGACGTGAATAGCTCCTGTTTAACATTACCAGAAAGCCTGAACTATGGCTTAGATATTTGCTAAATTCAAAACTAGGCAGTTCTTTTACTCAGTTGGGTTGAGGTGATTCATAAGTTATTTGGTTCTAATCAAGCAAGGAAGGAGAACTCCTACCAAAATGTCTCGAAAATTTGGGGGTTTATGCAAACATAACATTTGGTCATCTGCTCAAACATAGGCCTTTTTTTGTTTGTTTGTTTGTTTTTTTACTTTTTTGATTATTATCATTATTATTTGCATTTGACCTAATCCTCTGCAGACAATGGACAGAAAGACATAATCCAACTTTTGATAAATTTAATCGTAAAAAGTTGATGTGACATGTAGCCAGTGGACAAGTATTTACTTCTCCTTGTTAGCTCTAATGGGAGCCTGAAGGTTCTCACTGGCTTAAATCAAAATGTTTACCATATAGAACTATGTTAATATTATGAAAGACTTTCAGAAATCCTGATGTACTAAAACAATGAAAGACATAATGGAACAGGATGTTCAGGTTTGTCAAGCCACGATTTCAATTTCAACTGTGACGCTATTTTAGACTTTCAGTTAAAGCTACTTTTTTTTTTTTAATATTTACTTATATTTTATCATAAAAATATTTACCTTTGTAATCACTCAAATTTTCACTGTAGGTACATTGCAATGTGCTGAAAAACACTGGTAAGAATTTTCCTCAAGAGTGAAAAAGAGCATGAAAATCAGTGATGAAAGTTTATGCAAGTACATCAATTACTTTCTGACAGAAAAGTATCAGTTAAAGAATTTTCTTTAGGGGAGAATAATATATTTTTTCTTTAATAGCCAGTACAAGCATAACAAGAGTGACTTTTGAAAACTGTGTGACAAAAGAGGTGTAAATCAAATTTCAAAAATCAACTGTAAAAATGCCCAAATAAAATTTTGTAAATTTAAATTGAGCTTTGTTCCAAGTATCACATAAAATAGGATATTGTCTTTTGATGAGTAGCCATTAAAAGAATAGATATGTTAAAAGTCCTACAAGAAAATAGGTCAAGGTTTTCCATAATTTAGTCTCCCTTCTCTGTACATTATGTATCTCATTTCTGGTGTAGTAGTGGATAAAAGTACTTCTGAATGAAAAAAAAAAAAAAAAAAAAAAAAAGTGAATAAATGAAAAACTGGCACTTTATTCCTAATAAATTAGGTTAGGTTTTCAAAGAAGTACCGTTATATCTTAGCTCACATAACTTCCTACATAACAACATAAATAATGTACTATTTGTTCTGTACTATAATGTACTACAATGTACTCTGTGTTCTATAAATCCACATCTCCAGATGGATGCCATAATGGATATAAAAGCAGTTTCAACCATCTTTATGGTTGGAAACTGTGGTAGCAATATTGGGACTTGAAAGAGCTTGTGTGGGTGTTTAGTAATGTAGAGTTAGAGATAGCAAAACAAAACACCAACAAATACTGTTATGTTTAAGCATAGTTTTTATGTTGTTCTTTAAAAGAAAATGGATTAGGTTAAAATCATAGAGTAAATTAAGCAGGAAAGGACCTCAGAAGTCAAGTGGTTCAATTCGTCCCTGGAAGTAGGGCTAACCAAGAGCAGGTTGCCCAAGATCTTGTCCAGTTCAGTGTTTGAGGACAGAACTCCACAGCTTCTATGGACAAGCCATTACAGTGTCTGACTACCCTCACAGTGAAAAAAAAAATCCTATTAGATACCATAAATTTCCCGTTTTGCAACTTGCATCAATTGTTTCACATTTAGTCACTATTCACCTCTGAGAAGTGGCACTGTTTTCTCCATATTGTTCTAGTTGGTAAGGGTAGAAAGCTTTAAAATCTCACCTAAACTCATATCTTGTTCCAGGGCTTGTTCCAGGCTGAACAAGCCCTACTTCCTCAGTATCTCCAGGACTATTCCAACCACTATTGTCTTGGTGACCTCTGCTGAGCTTATTCCAATATGTGAATATCTGTTTTGTACTGGGATGACCAAAACCTGCAAAAAACAAACTGCCATGTTAACTGTTGAGTCCCAGTGGTCTACCTTATTAATGCATCTTTATGCTCTCTCAAATAACTTTTAAACCAAATAGCTATTTACAACTATATGTGGAAAAATAATCATTACAGATACTACATTTTCTGAGTTTTTGAATACGTTTGATGCTTTCAGAGAACTACAATGTGCCATCTTGAAATATTCACATTTTCTTGACCTTTTTGTAAAACTTTTTTATAATCTTTGTTCTCTGAATGTACACAACATCTTAAAAACTGCAGTTAGCTTAACTTTTCTCTTTTTTTTTGGTATCAACTTGAAAATGGATAGCTATGCCTTGTATATACCAGCATTCAAAACTGGAAGGAAGTGGAAGGACTGTAATCAGGCCGAGCTGTTAACACACGCTTCTCTCTGTGGGAGCAAAAGTAGGCATCGGTAAGTTTCCTGTAGCAATTCCCAGATTTAATATTCAGTGAGGATTTATTTGATCTTTGTGAATCATGTTGAAGGATCTATGAAGTTATATACATGAATTCAAGGGTTACTTTTGAAACCATAAGCATTTATTTGGTTTAAAGCTGCATTTACAATACTGATATACCTTTTCAGATAATGACATCTGATGCTTAAGGGGATGTGCTGATCACTACAGAGATCAGAAATAAACTATTTTTCTTTCACATACAGGACTGTACAAATAGATCTAGATATGAAGAAAAAAATGAGTTCAGTGATTTGTTTTCTCAGGCAGTTAACAATAATCACATGGTGATTTAAAAATACAAAACCAAAAGCCCAACAACAATAAATCAATTCAGTTAATATGAAATAAATAGAACAGTTATATTAAATCATTGTATCTATAGCCATATCTTCTGCTGATTTCGTAATTGTAAATGATACTTCATTATGGAACAAATCTCCAAATCTTCCCTTTAGATATTTACATGATAGTACTAGCTCTTGCTATACAGTGAAGAAATAAGAAAAGAAGAACCTTCTGTCTTGTTGAAAACAATTAAATGATAATGAGGGTGTGACAACTAGAATTTGTGCAGATCTTGTTGTTTCCCTTATTTTTTTCTTCCCCTTTTATTGGAACAAGGTCCTTGTCCCTGATCAGAAGGATAATTGAATAGGTGAAAGCATTTAGTAATCTGAATTCATGAGGATGTAGGCCTCATTTGTTAACTGATCTCAACAAGCAAGTTGTCAATGAATAACCTAAACTACAGTGATATAGGTGGAAAAACAATAACAAAAAACATTAATGTTCAGATCTATTAAGAAAATTGGAGAAAAGAATAATTCTTGAAGCAGCTAGTTTCAACTGGTACCCTTGAAAATAAAAAATAAAATAAAATAAATAAAATAAAAATAAAACAAAGCAAAATAAAATAAAAAGGTAATATTTTATCATAACAGTTCTAATAATAGTATCAGAATCACTGGTCAGGAAAGTAGTTTGCAATGAATAACCTATCCAGCCTTATATCTTAGTATTCTCATAGATGCAAACTCCCTACTGAGAATCAGTTTCACACTGCATGTAGAACTGAAAGTACTAAGTACTGGTGGGACCTTATCATAATGTACCAGGCAAACGGAAAAAAACAGTCAAAAATGCTAGCTATTCTAGGCACTAGTAAAAGTCATTTTCAGGCTATGAGTAGCAGTGGAATAATATAGCTAACAAGTCCAAATATTATTTTGATATTATATTTATTAGTTATTCTGTGTGTTCTGTGATCTGTATGTTCAAGTAGCTAAAATGGATAAAACAGCATTTATTTCACTTTCTTTTGCTTAATCAATACAAGATGGAGATATCTCTTTCTTTGAAGCTAAATGTGACAAAAAGTTTTCAGTTATCCCATGCAAAAAAAAAAAAAAAAAAAAAAAAAAAAAAGTGAAAAAAAAAGTGGATTACAGTATCAAATAATATAGCATATTAAGGGAAAAGTATTGCATATATATGTGCATTTGGAATTTAATTTCAATCTATTGATTGGAGATATGAATTTTGTTCTTCAAGGTATGTCAGGCTGTCAACACAAGGAAGAAAAAAGAGTTTACAATCCTTGATATTGTGCTAAATAATTATTTCCACAATTGTGGAAATACAGACATTCCAAACTGAAAATTTTCCTGCTTTTCAAACATCTCTGAGTAGATGTTTCGGCATCAAATCAGTACTGACATAACCAAACAATAAATACTGTTCTTCCTCTCAGGTATGCTTCTTTCTTTCTTTTCCCCTTAGTATACGAAAAAGTAGACACTGTCACCAAGATACTTAGCTAATTATTCAGTTGAACCCTTTTGCTGATTTTCCTAGCCAGGATATGGGTTTATATAACAAGCTCTGATACTCAATGAAAATGGGAAGAAGAAAATATGCTCTATGGTTCATACATTTTGATAAAACTCTCACCTCAGTGGGAATCATTTAAAAGTCTGATCAGACTTTGATGGACTTTTGTCCATCCCTTAACAAACACAAGCTGAACCTGTTACTGAATCAGACCTCTTTTTTAAACATAGCACCTGTTTTGATAACGTCACCTTCCTCTTTGCATTCCTCACTGACTCCATACTTTCTGTCATATCAAACAAATTACTTATCTTCTCTCTCAAGGTCCTTCAGCACTTATCCTCCCCTCATAAACCCACACTCTCTAAATATATTGACTCTTAAGATGTCACCTCTTGTCTCCAATCATCTGATGATGCCAGCCTCCCTTTTCTACCTGCTAAATTTTCTAGAAAGTATATTCTTCTGCAGCACCTGCTGTTTAACAAGGACTGTCTCAAAGTTCTTTTGTTTTAAAATCTCATTTCAAAGTATATTTTTTCTGTGATCCATATTCCCCCTCCATATACAGCACAAGAAACAAACAAAGAAAAACTAAAACCAACTTGACAATAGTTAGGCCACTGGGACCACTTAACACCCCACTGAAGAAGACCGTTTGACTATTTGACTCTTTACCTGCTAGTCCCCCATCTGTCTGTTTGTATCCATCTTGTCATTTCTTCTTTTATTAGACAATAATCTTCTTGGGGCAGGGACTTTCTTTGGTCTGTTTAAAATTTAGCTCTGTAATTATGATTTTTGCTGTTGCTAAAAGATCACAGGCCTTGCACTGACCCATTCTGAGGTTCCCAGGATGGGAAACTGGACAGGTTTCAGCTTGCTTTAAGAGTTTTCTGGTGTCTCCCCTGCTGTACCTTCAGCTTCAAAAATACCACTGTTTCATTCAAAAGCTCATAACGGACAAAAGTGAATGTGCACAGATCTAAGAAATTTGTGGCTACTCCAACTAATTTAATGGTTGAGTAGCCCAAGTTGCCTAATTAATACAGAAAAGCCTTGAGAAGTCTGCGGATCAACTTTTTATACAAGGCGTCTTGCACACCCTTCGTGGCAACCACCCTTGTCCCCAGAGCAGGGCTCTGCAGGCCCTCAGCTGCCCCCATCACACTCTGTCCCAGAGGGCAGGAGAGCAAAGAAAGCCCTCAGCTGCCCCTTCAACTTCAGGGAGGATTGTCTGCCTGTGACCTGGGCTTCTTCCTCCATACCACCAGGGGCCTTTTCTTTTCCTCTATCTGGAGCCTCTGTGGGCTTCATATTTTTAACCACAGCCTGCAGCCTGCCAGTGACCCCCAGCCCCTAGTCCCATACACACAAAAGGGCTGTTTGTCAGGCAGTGACCAGTGGTGGTAATAGTGTCAAACCCTCCCCAGAGGCGCTGTTCACAGAGCTATTACTAGTCTCCAATGCAGGGGTTAAACGAGCCAAAATTGAACTCAGGCTAAGGTTTTCAATGTCATCAGATTCTGTTAGCCTAAAAAGCACAGAGATGTTTTCAAGGGTCTTTAGAAATGTCTTGAATGTCTTGAGAAAATTTGTCACTCATTGATGCTGACTAGGCCTTATCATGCAACAGTCACAACCACTCTTTCTTACTGTTTTCCCCACATTTTGTGATATCAAGTACTTTACTGCCTAATGGCAGACTCACTATGTGCCTTATTGTTTTAGATTCCTCCCTCCATATTTTTAGAAAAGGATTCAGAGTAATTTAAGGATTTATTTATTTGTTTATTATTATTATATTTAATCTGGTAATAACTGTGAAAATGCATTTTTATAAAATAATAAAAACAGAGGCTGCAAAACACTGCTACTGATCCTCATGTCTATGCTTCAGGCCCAATGAAACAAAAAATGTTTGTTCTTCCTGAAAGGCATTATTTAAGTTTTTAAAGCTTTATCTGTACCTGTTCAGAAATATTTTGTGTATTAAAATTATTATTATTATACTTGCTCCTGTTGAAGTTTTGTGCCTCTTTTCATATATATATATATGTTTAGTAACAATCTAGACTTTCTGTGTTGCATGTTGTATTTTCTAGCTTCATGATAAAGTTGTCCACTCAGTAGTGACTGACTGAAAATAGAGAGTGCACAAAAACAATAACAACAAAACAAACAAAAAGAAATAAGACAAAACAATCAACAAAACATTCTTGTGAAGCTCTGTCTGTAGAATACTGGTGGCTTTACTCATTAAGCTTGGTGTCAGATGTATTGTTGAAAGTTATCCTTCCACTCACAGGGCTGTAGAATCAGACATTTATGCAAGCCTGACATCAGCTCAGAAGTCTGAAAAATTCAAACCACTTTTAATATCTGTAGTTAAGAAGCTTTGATTACCTTAGGCATACATCTGAGCTGTATTCATAAAAAACAGAGTACATACTGGGAAGATAAAAACATACCTCTTCCAGAACAAAATAAAGTAAATAAATAAAGAAAGAAAAACCCATAGAATGTTTTTTATCTATTTTATCCTGTTGTTATAGACCAAAAGAGCATAGCCCAAACAAAGGAAACACAAAATAGCAATGCAATTTTTCACTTTGACATATTTTCAGAGCACAAAAACAAAACTACAAAGCTCTACTGAATTCAGGTCTTCCAAATTGCTTTAAGTATTTTATAATATATACTATATTTCTTACTGTGTTTCTTTGTTATTCTGTGCACTTTACTATATATATACACATTATATTCTCTCTCTATATGTTATATATAGTATATGTATAACATATATATACTATAGTATAGTATATGATTGTATATATAGTGTGTATTATATATATATAAAATAGTATATACTATACTATTTACATATACACTGAGGAAAAAAGATCGTGTGAAAATAAACACTACACCTAGGCCCATCAGGTAGTCTATGGTTTCTGTGGTTGGGAAGGACACACAAAAGTCTATGTGACAGTGATTCTCTTGTAAAATTTCATAATAGAATAGACCGATTTCCTGAATTTTTATCATCAGTATTCATCATAAAAAATGCAGATTTTCACATAACTATCTGAGTTTTTATCTCCACTTTATGCTTTTCTTCCTGAAAAAAATGTTGATATTTCTTCAGCCAAGACTGCATTTGATACTCCTAACTCCAAGGATTTATTGTGGCTTTTAGTATTTCTTCCATGTCGTCCTTCTGATAATTGAAGAAGGTGTATTTCTGATTTCTTGCAAAGAAAAAGCAGTTAAGCTCAGTATGTTATTTTGTATATTTTGTATTTCCTGTGGGCCAAGAAGACAGTCATTTCCACAGCTTATTTGCTTTGTGATAACTGAAATAAGCCATTAGCAAGTTGACTGCGAGTATGAACTAACATATATTCTTTTTTTTTTTTTTATCCGAACAGATCTGTGATGATTCAAATCTGTACAGCTGAAATTGAGAACAATATAATCTCTCTATTAAAAATGGTTAATTTACAAAAAAATAAAAAATAAGGATAAAAATAATATTTTTCCATTTATTCTCCTTCATGCTCCAGAGAATTAGTTGATTTTAGGTAATTTGCTGATAATTAAAACTTGCTTATATTTTAAAACAATATTGTGCTGAATTATAATCTCTAGAAACTGTTGACTTTTTCATTATCAATTTGTTTGTTTTCTAACTAAATTAGTTAAGATGTTATGAATATTTCTGTAAATTCTCATAGATCCATACTTTGTGCACTGCAGAATTTTTCAGTTTTATTTTACCTCAGTGGCTGATAGTCCTCAAAATAAAATGAATGATGTGGCATTCACATAAATACATCTGCAGTTTGATTTCCAAATACGTCATTTATCTTTGCAGATACAGTAAAATTATTAGACATCAAAGCGTTTAACTGGAAGACTGACTAAATGTAATCATCATTTTGTAAACAGCGTATGAAACAACATTTCTTTTCTTCTTGTAAAGCAAAATGTATAAGAAAATAAAAATCAATTGGAAAATATGAAGAAGCTCCAACAGTTCAAGTTATCCATTTTAGTCTCTACGGGAATAGAAAGCCCTTAGCTTCACGGAAGAGTAAAAGGATTAAGCATCTTAAGAAATTAATAATCAGTTTCACTGCTAGTATGACTTGATATTGGGAAAACACTTCTGCTGTGTGGAAAAATGAGAGTGGAAATACGATACGAGTCTGCTTTCCACTCTCATCACTCGTATCTTAGAATGACCTTTTTCCCCTCATACTTAAGATTTCCTATTTCAATGAAAAGCTGCAGAAAGCAAGTTAGTACTGGATTTTGAGACATTTGTCCTAGTTATATTCTGATGTGTATATTGCATGAGCCTTACAGGCAAAAAAACTACAGCTACAGCTGGGTAGGTTTACTGCAGCTTTGGGTTTGTTGACCACACTCAAGCATTTGTGTACTTTTGAGGCTGTTTGTGCATCTCTACACCTCAGTTAAATCATTTTGTTCAGCCTTTTTCTATGTCTTCTATGTTCACCTTGCCTGTCTTTCCCCACTCCATTTTCCACCATGTCTTTAGCAATGATTCCCACATCCAGACATTAACCAAATAAAACAGATATTCTAATTCTTCTAAGTACGCTTGGCCCACATTCTTTAGCTTCTTTATCATTTTCCATTTATCTTGCTTTCTGTAGTTCCATATACCTATAGGGAAGGAAAAGAACCCTTACAAATAATGTCCATATACATCTTCAAAATAAAATAATTGCAGTGCAATTCTTCCAGCTCTCAAGGTTCAGAGTTTTGTATTTTACTGTTTATTTATCAGTCATGTCATGTTTATTTATCATACAGATGATACATAAAGATCAAAGTGTGTTAAAATATTTCAGGGGATTTCAGCTCAGTTTTAACTTCATTGGATATATGCTGTATGCTCCTCTGAAGTTTTGTCTGCAATATTTTGCACTCTGTTTTTGTCATATTAAACAACTGTGTGGATAGATACTGAAAACTTATCTAAAATAATCTGTTTTCAATAGGAAGAGCCAAAAACTATGTCACTGCTTTCAAGGCAACTGCCTTTGAACTGTATGTTTGCAAATATAAATGAATCTGAATAAATTATTTCATCTATAAGAGTTGCTCAGAGATAACTGACCATATCAAAAATTTGTCATCATTATAATAAATGTGTGTCTTTGACAGGTAACCATGCTTCAGTGCTTGAACTAAAATCCTGTCAGCCATTGTGTTTTAAAGAGAAGCCCAAATATTTTGCCTAAGTTGCCAACATTTAGAATATTATGATATTAGCTTTGTTAATGAAAAATCTTTTCTGTTTTGACTGAAACTTCTCAAACATATGCAATTTATATTTAAAACGAAGGTTTTATGAAATATTTCCTAGGTTACCTAGTCCAGATTTGTACATAATAAAATATGCTAGAATATATATTTAATCTGTAAAGCAGTAAGGAATGTTGATCTATTAAGTCTTTGAATATGCCATTTAAAAAGCTTCTAGTTTCTCTTTCACTATCTTCTAAACATAATTCTTACACAAAACCTGGACTACTCTTCTTCAGTAATAATACAATTATATAGAGCTGTGAAGAGGCTTCATATGATTATGGCTTCATTATTTGTACAAAATATACTATCATGTATTGATTAATATACTGTAAATTATTATAATATATAATTTAAACTTTGCTTGTCCAACAAAGTAACAAACTTCATTCAATGATACAATATTCTCTTGTGTTCTTGTTTGTTTTCATGTGTGTTTGTTTACTTATCATTATGATAGCTTTCACAGACTAGTAGTATATGTTGAAAGTTCTGCCACAGTAGTAAGTATCACAAAAGTTAGAACAGAGACTTTTGTGCATAATCCCTTTCAAGGCTCCTATACTTGTAGCTAAGTAGTCTTTTTAAAAATCTGTATGATCAAATATATAACTGTAAATATATTCACTGTGAATATCTTGAAACAATTACAAGTGTTAGCTTTGAATTTTAGACTTAGAAGATTACAACCTATGTATCTATTTTAAACATCTTTTAATTTTATTTTTATACATACCATGTGGAAAAGGATCCATCTACATTACCTTTTCAAATAACATGAAATGAGGAGACTGTATTTTTTCTTAGTATAGGTACAAATAAATAAAAAATATACGCAGAAGAAAAAAAAAAAACACCAGATTGTTGTCAACAATATCAATATCTGTAGTCAATCCATATCTGTACTCAATAGATATGGATTAGTTTAGGCAAAGGGAGAAATATTTACTTCTTAAAACACTTTTACAAAGAAGAAAGGAATCCTCTCAAAACACAAGTTTCTTAAAATCCATCTGAGTACAAATTTTCCTAAATGTTTATTGAAGTCCTGCTGAAACAGTTAGATTTTGATTTTGGGTATGCCTCTTTAAAAAGATATTTAGTCCTTAGTCAGACTGTTAATGAAAAAGTGGCATTCTTACTTTAAGATGCATACAGGTAAGCATTGATATATTCATTTATTTTAATATCCAAGTATAATAATAAGACATTTAAAAGCTTATTAATTGGTATTTCTAACACTGAATGTTGAAAATGCAAATGCTTTGCCAAATAATTAATTCCATGATTTTTTTTCCTCACATATTATTAATACAAATATGAAAAACACATATAAAAGTGATCTTTATAAGAAAAATAATGTATTTGGAGGATATCTTCTAATTTTGAAAAACATTTATTTAACAGTTAGTACAAGTTATTAAGCGGAAAAGAAACACGGTTTAGAATCTGCTCTTTTCTGCTGCTCAGGTGACTGATTTATTCTCCCTCATACTGATTTATTCTCCCTTATGCAGTACTTCTCTGATCAAAATTGCCTCCAAGTATTTCACCTTACCTGAGAGAAAAGATATATAAATATATTTATATATATATATATATGTTTTACAAAAAAGATACTGAATAAATGGTTCACCACGGACTTGCACAATGTATCCACCTGTCAAATTTCAATACTTTCCAAAATAAAAAAAGGGTATATACTTCAACCAAACCTTGTTCTCCCTAAAGAAAGACCAAAAGCTCAGATGCACTTGTTTCTTTCTGGATATCACAGGCTGTGTAACTCACGAGTGAGGCAAGACAACTCCATCATAAAATCTTGCTTTAGCTTTTCTGTGTGCTACTTTGATAGCAATACAAATAAATTGTAAATGAAAAGTAAGATTTCACAGTATGCTTCACGCTCAGTTCATCAAAACTAGCATCAATGCTAAAGACTTCTGAGAATCCAAGTCAGGTTGGGAAGTGTCCTGAATCCCTCTGTACTCCAATGAAATTTTCAATACCTTCAGTCAGGTCAACAGTTGTGCTATTACAGTGTTCAGGTGTAAAACTTTAGATCCAATTATTTGTGTGTAATTACTTGCCACTTTATCATCTAGCACAAACTAAACAGATTGCTGGAGAAATATTGTAAAGCTCAAATCCCTACAAATCATATATGGTCTTCTAGAGATGACACTGGACCTTCTCAAGTCTCGCTACAAATGCAGGTGGGGTATGATAAAATGGCAGTCTAAAGCAAACTTGTCTAAGACTGCCTAGCATGTCCACAGTGGGTCATTATGAACCTGTTAAATGATGCCATAATCTCAAGAAGCAAGGACTTGCTTCTTGAGGAGATGGGAATTTGGAAACAAACAGAGAAAAACAAGCAAAGAGCTAAGCTTGTGCTCAACATGTAGTTTACACTTAGATTCATATTTTTGACCTTAGTCTGTTTCATTAACCATCAATAAATATAATAAAAGCGGGCACAAAAATGTGCACATTTATTTTAAAGAACTGACTTTAAATAATTTTCCATAGTTTACTGTTTAAAAGAGATATTCCCTATGCTGTAAGGACTTTGTTGATAAGAGTACTTTATAACTTTTCAAATCTTGTTCCTTCTCTGAATAGATTAAATATTGAAGACTAATTGCACAAAAATAATCTTTTGTTTAAGTGTAGAAATACAGTCTCATCACTTCCTAAATGACAGAAGTTTGTTAGAATAAATATATTTTTATTACTTTGATGATGATAAATACTTCTTACGCTGCTGAGCCATAGAAAACAAAGGGACAGTATCATCAGATGTTAACACTTCATGTAAAATATAGAAGTACTTCTAGCTTATCAGCTAAAAATAAACTGAAATTACTCACATAATGTATGAGAATAAAATTATTCTAATCAACACAAACTGCCCACATAAAAAGCCCAAATCAACATATAAAAAAAAAAAAAAACAACAACTAAAAATAATGATTACAGCTATCTCATTTCTCTAGAGCATAGATATCTGGTACAGTAAACAACTAAACATGAGCATTCCTTCAAAAGGACACAGTTTGAGTCTAACTTTCCTCCCCAGCCAATCTGAATTTTAACACTGGGAGTTTGGAGGCATGTATGCCATAATTAGAGAAAAACTTCTATCTGTAAATCTTTCATTTTCTAAATAAGTGATTCATGTTAGTAATGCTTAATTGTTTCATTTTTTTTTCTATTTATTAATAATATTTAAAATAATCTTTAGTTTTGAAACAGGACCCTAAAATAGTTGGAGTTGGACAAAACAAAACCTTTCAGGAGGAAAGTTCCTTATCTTATTCTTATATGTTACATTTATTCTACTAATTCTGAAGTATTCTGTTTGTGCTCAGCATAAACCATTCCTCCCTCTCTCAATTTTAGCTGAATTCATTACGCTAAAGTATTAATTATTTCTTCAGATCTAATATTAAACACTTGAATCTTGCTTTCAATTATCCTGACAGGAGAAGTCAGACTAACTGTACTGGACCAAGCATTACCTCAGAATTACTATATAAATATTTGATGACAGAGTGTGTGGATACAGTGCCTTTCATCAGTGTACAAGTTTATATTATGTAAATAAATATATTACATATATATTTACATGTAACATATATTTTAGTATGTGTGTGTATATATACACACAACCCACACAAATGAGCGGTTTTCCAAATGAAATACAACAAAACAAATAGAAAAACTTGGGACATTTTAAGAATTCATGAATGTTAAGAGGAAAAAAAAAAAAAAAAAAAAAAAAGAGACAAAACTGTTTCCCTAACCCATATCAAAGATTAAAATCAGAAGAGGAAAATAAAATATTTTTAAAAATATTGACTCTCTTCTCAGAAGCTGGGATTTCCAAAACAGATTTACTCCTGGGCAAAACAAAATGAATTACTGATTTGACAAGCACCAACCAGGAAGACTCTAGTGAGTGTCTCTTTAGTCTCAGGGAAGGAGAGTGTGACTGAACAGGACCCCCAGGTATTCAGTGGCAGGACCAGCACACAGGCTTAACGCATCTCTGCCAAGCCAGCAGCCTCAATGCCAGCAAGCGGTTTCCCTCCAGCTTCCTTCACTCAAAGAAGGTTGTGATTGTGTGGCTCCCTGCCTTGGAGGCTTATGTTCATTTTGCTTTTTCCCTGCAAGCAGCAAGTGAAAGTGACAGGACCATTCCAGGAGGGCAGCCAAGAAGATGTCGGTGTATTTTTCCTAGCTGAGCATAAAAGTGATGGTAATGATGATGATGATTTCTGCATCTCTGAAGTTTTCCCATGGACATTTCTTTCATAAAAAAGCATTTTCTCTTCTAGAAAACAAGTCAGTGGAAAAAAATCCTAAGATTAATTTAATTTTTTTGGGCCTGAAATGGAAAGACAGTCAGTTGTTCCCTACATAAATTAAATATTAAAGAAATTACTGCAAGTCCTTTGTGTTTTGACTCAGCTTACACCACAGTGGGGTTTCTTTTGTTTGTTGTTTGTTTGGTTGGTTTGGTTTCATTTTGCTTTTGTTTTTTTTATAGAGGAAATAATTACCATATTTGCAGTCCTTGTTATACAGATGGAGTAAATTGCATGACTGAATGATGCTTAAATACATGCATAAATATAAATCTATACCACAGATATCTTAGACTGCAGTTCTATAACACGTCCAGAACCCCAATCTTACCTTAAAATATATTTCTCTGTTAGACAAGATATCTCACAACCTCACATGAGGAGGATCATTGCTTTGTACCTTTAACCTTTTAGACTACATTGAGACAGATTCTACTCTGGAAGGAAGGAAGGAAGGAAGACCAAACTACTCATTTTTCAGACTTACATAAAGCCTAAAATAGGTGGATAATAGACCTTTTGTTTCATCAGGAGACAAAAGTATCTGAACAACATACTAGTTAATTCCCTTTAAATAGAAATTTTTCATGCTCTTTTCCTTTCACATTTATCCAAGTTCAGAAGCTGGCTGCTCTTATATTTCTTTGACCTTAAACTGCTGGTAATTTATCACTTTTTTTTTTTTTTTTTTGAATTGTATACCTCTATCTGAAGCATGCTTCAGCTAGCTGTCTCAAAGCCTTTCCAAGCAACATGCTCAACTGTGTATATTTTCTGTGTCTTTAATATTAGTTACACATGCCTTAACTGATTACCAGGAACCCATTACCAGTTGATAATTTTTAATTTTCTCCTGCTAAGTACCAGTGTACTGAAACAAGGAATTACAATTGCAGGACTACGTAATTTATCTTCATTCTATGTGTTCTATAGATTTTGTAAATTCTCCGTGCATTAACCATCCTGTTACATACTAAACATTAATTTATTCAGTTGGTTTATATATGCTTTTGCAAGGTATTTCCTCATCTCTATGTTCTGTTCTCTGATTAGAGTTAATACAATATTTTGTAGCAATATATTCTGATGAGATTAAAATCATGTATTTTTCAAGGAAAAATATATTGCTTTTGAACACCTTTTGTTCTGTGTCTGTTCTTTCCTATGTGCTTTCTTATTTATGTGTATTTTGCAACAGCATGTCTCTTTGCTATCATACATAGTAATATTCACTATAAACAGGAAAAACAAATTGTACTCTCAACTGCCAAGTTCATTAAAATTCTATTAATGGAATGTATCATCAGCCAGTCACAGCTTCAACAGTTTATTCATATTTCCACTTATTAATGTACATTTCAGGAGATAAAATTTGTGGCAGCATATATACCACTTAAAGATGTTTAGAATAATCTCTTGCCCATTTTCATAAAGTTTCTAGTTTGTCATATTAGCTCTCTACTTTAACTTCTAGAGAAATTACACTAGTAAGTTCACATTCATAAGCTTACCATTGTTGAAACATTACAAAATAATGCAGAAGTAATTGCTGCAGATTCCATTCTGGCAGGCAGTGAGATGATGATACTCTGGAGTATCAGAGTGCCCCATCAGAAGGGAGAGGTAGCTTTAATCAATATCTTTTCTTTTTGTAAAGAATAAATAAAGAATAAATAAATAAACAAAATAAAATAAAACAAAAACATTTGCATTGAGATGTTTCAATTCAGTGTTTCAGGCCAGAACATTTTCAGGGGAAGAATGTCACAAAATTCTCAAGGGCCATAGGGAGGCTAAAATCTAACCTCTGTTTTGAATCAAATAAAACAGAAAATGGCATATGGCTTCTCTTTTTACAAATCACCTTTATCACCAAACTGTAGATTTAGTCTTATATTTAGCTGTTTATGTAGAAGGAAAAATATGCAAGAGTTTCACATTTTAAAAGAGGCTGATGCTATAATTTGGTGAGCAAGAAACTTGCCTGTTATGTGGGATGGAGTCCGTGGGAGCCTAATCTGTCATAAACAAGTAGATCAGTTCCTCCCACACCCAAGTTAAATGTTCTAGTCAGTAGGTTATTGTCTGGGCATTGGGTAGGCTGAGACAGTATCTATCACAGCCTCTTCACAAAAACATTCTCCAGAAGTCTTATTTTGATTCTACATCAGAGCAATAATAAAATATTCTGAAACTGCACACTTTCTCTTTTCTTTTATGAAACAGAAAAATTGTTTTCTGGTCAGCACTAGAAAATAATAAAATTCTCAGATCCCTTACTCCATTTGTCAATCATGGAACAGAGTGAAAAATGACTTAGGTTACTAAAGGTTTAACTGAGAGAAAGTAGCGAAGTAGAAATACAAACAGAAATACAACCCAGTGCTCCTGCCTGTGTTTCCATCTGAAGGGAAAAAAATAATCTTAATTGAGTGGGCATTCATTTATAATTAAGTATAAAAATCAAGCCACAAACAGATATTTCTGTAACCTGATAAGGCCTGGGAACTCATTGAAAATGGTAGAGAATTCACAGTTTATTCCATATGGGAGGTATATAGTAACAACTGGTATCATTACAAAAACACTTGTTTTCCCTGGCTAAATCAAATAATTGATCCAGCTTAGCACCATCTGTGATTTTGACCACTGAAATTAAACAGTATCATATTTTATCAGAAATAATTCTGTATGCAGTAGTAAATATCCATTTGTTTTGTATCCATCACACTATCCATTGGGTGAAATAGTTATTTCAGAGAACTAAACATCAACACTACTTCCCTGGTCATTTTTACTTCAGATTAGCTGTCATCTGTTCCTATGGACTTGTATGCCCATAGGCAAGTAAGATGTGTTAGACGTTGTTTGAGGCATCTTCCAGTCTAACTTCAATCAAAAAGAAAACCAGTTGACACACTCAGCAAGAGCAGCTCTGTGAGGCAAAGCACAGTCCATGAAGACTAGTGGGAGTTTAACTTCTAGAAGTGCACATCTGTCCTACCTACAGGAGAAATATAGGTGCATTCAGGACGAGTAAAGAAGATGGTATAACTCTTTGCAGGAGCTAAAATAAGCGTCTCCTCACAATTAGAGAAATTCTCTCCTCAGTGGAGAGAATAGGTAAATATATTACAGATATCAGCAGACCCAAGAATTTCTCTTCAGTTTCAGGAATCTGTGAGCTCCTGTGAGAGAAGGGAAAAACAACAGTACCCAGTGATGGGAACACTCATGTAGCAAAAACGATGCCACACAGAAATAAGATTTTATCCCTAATTACCTCAGTTGAAGGAAGACATGGAGTAAAAAATAAAATAAAATATTATGGACAGCCTGCTTTTGAAATGAATATTTGTATCAGTACTATTGTATGTTCTATTAATACTATGTATGATACACATACTACTTACATACTATACATATATATATATACTATATGCATACTATAGACGATAACTTACAACTTGATATTGCAGAGCAGTTCCAGAGCTTGAGAAGAGGAACCTTCTCAGATGAAACTATACTAAAAAGTGTCTGAGATGGAATTGACTGAAGAATTACAGTTATTAATACTTAGTTATTATGTATTTGATCATAAGAAGATGTAAGCTGGTAAACCAGTAGAGTTCTACATCTATATATTCATGTTTATATATATTCAATATATTCATGTTTAATATGTTCATGTTTAAAATACCTTTGCCTGGTATTAGCTCCATTATTCAGAGACTCACTGGTACAGTCTCAGATGGGATGCCTTTCATATTCCATACATGAGTATGGAATGTACTCCAAGTCACCAAAAATGTAGGTAGCACCCTAATTGTTTATTTCATTTTCTGTGATAATCTAGAACAATAACTTCATTTTCTTAGATAACCTAGTCAAAGATACTGTCAAAATGATGAGTGCAAAGAAATAGCACCAAAGATTGCCATATGCCTCTTTAATCTAACTGATAAGATTTAAATAAAAGAACTCATAAAAGGGCTTTTATTTGCTGAATACGGAACCATTTTTCAAATCAAGCAGTAGTAACCACTCAAATGAAAGAAATAACATTTTTTTTTCATCTAATTGAAAATAATTTTATTATTTTTAATCATTGTCAGTCTGGGGGCACCGTATAATTAGGATAGCACCATTCAGATGCAGCTAGATAGACTAGAGTCAACAGGAAGGTCCTGAAATTCAGAGACAAATGCCAAATCCTGGACTTTATAAGGAAACACCCCTGACAACAGTAGAGCCTGGCAGGGGAGCAGCTCTGCTGGAAAGCCCATGAGGGTGCTGGTGGGCAGCAAACCTGTGTGAGCCAGCTGTGAGCTCTGGCAGCATGAAAATCCAAGAGCATTCAAGGCTCAGCAGAACCACAGCCAGTAAGCTGAAGAATGGTTTGTTCTCCTCTATTCAGCACTTGTTTGACCTCATCTAGAATGTTGTTTTTTCCTTCTCTCTCCTACTAAACAAACTGGAGTAAGTTTAGGTGAGGCCACAAAGATTTTTGGGGTGTGGAGCACATGACCTATGAAGAAAATCTGAGAGAGATGGGCTTGTTCAGCCTCGTAAAGATATAGCTCTGGGTGGAGACCTCAGAGGAGTCCACCAGTGCCTATCAGAGGGCTATTTCAGACATGGATCTGGTCTTTAAACGCATGTGCATAGTGGGTGGACAAATGACAGTGAGCATAAATTGAAATAACAGACTTTCACACTGGGTATAAGCAAGGCTTTTTTCATCATACAGACAGTCCAGCCACAATACCAGTTACCCAGAGATGTTCTACAGTCTCTGTCCTTTAAGGTGTTCAAGATCTGAGTGGATAAAGCCCTGAGCAACCTAGTCTGACTAATCACTGGCATCTTGGAATAAGTCGTTGGACTCAAGATGTCCTGAGGAAAATTCAAATCTGAGTTATTTCATGACTCAGTTTCTGCATTTTTTTAGCCTCAATTAATTAAGCTGAAAAAATATATCGAGCTTTTTAATTAAGGGACAGCGTAGTGGTCTTGTATAGAAGTGAAGATATTAAGTTTGCTTAAGATACATAGATTTGATCAGAAATCTAGATCTGCTGGGGAACAGTCTGTGACATGGGATGTTTCCAATATAGTCTTAATAAAGCAACAAGCAAACAGACAAAAGAAGTCTAGTGGCAAATCATCATAAAAAATGAGTTTAAATTATCATTTTTTGTGTAATCTCTGTTTCCCCAACCTGTCATTTGTACCATGTGGCATAATGCCAAAAAGTCAGCAATCTGGCAGCTCTTTTTTACCTCTTTCCAGCAAATGTATGCTGGCTCATTTACACCATCTGCCACATAGTGCTTTGTAATCGGAAGAATAGTGGACAGTTGTCGACATCTGTGTTGTAATGTCATTTAGGGGCACACCACACTATCGGTGGGAGGGAAGCAGAAGCAAAAATAGATACGCTTGGGTTGGCAGGAGATAGGAACTGAATGTGAGTTGAATGTGAGCAAGCATAAGTAGTATTTATTTTGCATTCCTATAATTCTGCAAAACTGTGAACTGAAATGTGACTGTCCAATCCTCCCTGACACCTTAGCTTTCTAGTTAACCTGCTTTCAATTACCTGTGGAGCTTTCTGGAAGTAATTTAAACCAAACCAAATGAAACCTCACAAAACCATATAGTTCTAACTCATCTTCAGAGGAGTAAAAGGAATTAAAGATTTTACTTTATGCCTGTTATAATTGTGCTGATTTAGAAGTTAAACAGAATGGAATGCATACTGTATGCTTAAGTATTAGATGCTTAATGAAGCAGTCTTCCATTCCTGCACAGACAATGGTGAAAAAGGAATGCTTCTGAGGCTCTTGAAGATACATTCAGCTATCTACATTGCCTTATTTTGTATGTGAACTAATTTCTTCTTGTATCTTAAATCATCATTGAGAAAGAAATAAGTAAACATTAAGCAGAAAATATTTTTATGTTCTGACTGGTAAAATAAGTGAAAGAACAATTTCATGAAGGTGGAAAAGTGAAGATGGATCTCATAATTTGTTCTATGTTTACACCATGGACCATGATATAAATAATTTCTCGTTATAACACATGATAATGTCAGTAGTTACTGACAGCCATCATTACTGATGAAATCTAGTTAAGGTTTAATTTGTAGAGGTGTTAAAACACCTGAAAAGAACCTTCAGTATCCAGTCTCTCTCTGTTAATTTAATATGGTATTCATTAAAACTTACTCCTTTTTTTTTCTGTTAGAAATGGTAATGCAAGAAGAAATAACCCACGTGGATTTTGCGAGAACACCTTACCCTCCTCTCTTTTCCTTTTTCCCCTTCCCTTTTTTTTTTTTTTCTTTTTTCCTTCCTTCCTTGGTTTATGAAAACAGTTGTATAATTTGACTGTTGCCTATCATTGGATTACTAATGACTTTGGTACAGACCTGCCTGTTATTAAAGAATAAAGATAAAATCTGAATAAAGTAATCATTACTGATTAAAAAACAAACAAACAAACAAACAAACAAAAAACTCCCAATGACTGGATGGCAGTATTTGACTCTTATAATTGATGTTCCTTGGGATTTTGTCCTTGTCTTGTTCAATATTTTCATTATTAACTTAGGTGAATGATTAGAGAGTAGATAGAAAATCTGTGTAAGTCTCCAGAAAGTGAGGGGGCTCTTTAAGAAACAGTGAAAATTTAACATGATTTCAATAACTTAAAGAAGTAATATGAAATTATCCACCTCCTATTTAATACAACTAAAACCAAAGTATTTGGAGAAGAAATCAGAGACAAAGATGAACAACTTAATGGGCAGCATTTGGTGGAAAAAGATCAGTGTTTCTGGTAGAGTTTAATACCTGATGCAGGTTACCAGCAGCTTCAGATGAATGAAAATGAACATAATTTATCAGAAATTTGAAGCATTGCACTTAGAACAGGAAAAGCACAAATAATACAAAGAAATGTGAGGCCTTCAAATGAATATTTTAGCAGCTTACTGTATTGGGATTACATGACAAGGTTTTTGTAGCATGGGGGCTGCAAGGGTGTCCTCTGTGAGAAGAATCCAGATGCTGCCCCATGTCAGATCAGAGCCAGATCCAGACGGCTCCAAAAGAGACATTGAGTGGAGGTATTCACTCAATGGACTGGTACGCAGCAGCAGACCTTCAGTTGCTGAAAAACACCTATTTAGGGGTAGAACAAGATATTGTCTTAATTTTAAACAATTCAAACATACACATTTAGATTTAACAAGGAAAAAAAAAGATTTCTCAGAGATTTAAAAAGTAATAGCTACCTAGAAAATGTTATTTTCTCACTGGTGGTTTTTACAACACAGTTAATGAACAGCTGGAAAGGCTAATATACTATAAATCTGCTTTAGAGCCTAGGGATAGAATAATGTCCAGCCTTTTAATGCTTATTTTTGTAAATTATGAAGGAGATTATTTGAGCTAACCAAACACAAAACAAGAGCTACCCTAAATATTGAATTCACATAAATGCTTTGTATTTTTACATGCTAATGTTTGCATGTTAAGCTTTTGTAATTTATTAAGCAAACCTTTACATTAGATGAAGTTGTCTCACACAATGTTGTGGCTTGATGAAAATAGTGGTGATAACATGCTGATGTTCTTACTTGCTGCAGAGCACTGTTTGCATAGAACCAAGGATTTTTCAGCTTCTCCTGCTGCCCTGCCAGCGAGAAGTCTGAGGGTGCACAAGAAGCTCGGGGAGGACACAGCTAGGACAGGACCAAAAGGATGTCCCACACCTTGTGGCATCATGCTCAGCAAAAATAGCTGGGGTAAAGAAGGAGGAAGGTGGAAACTCTCAGAATGATGGCGTTTGTATTCCCAAGAAACCATTACATGTGATGAGCCCTGCTTTCCTGAAAGTGTCTGAAGTGCCTACTGATAAGAAGTATTGAACAAATTCCTTGTTTTACTTTGCTTGTGCATATGGTTTTTGCTTTACCTAGTAAACTGTCCCTATCTCAACCCATGAGTTCTCACACTATTACCACTCTGATTCACCTAGGGAGAGTGAGCAAGCAGCTGTGTGGCACTTAGCTGCCTGCCAGGGCTAAACCACTACAGTAGTCTAAGAATCTATTCAAAAGAATACAGGTGAAGTAATCTGTGCTATACTGATCTCAAAGAAAGGATCCCACTTTGTGGGAAACTGTCTATGAGAAATGTCAATCTATGTATATATTTATTTATGTGTTTATGCTGAGAGGAAGGAGGAATCAAAACATTCATGTAGTCTCTTTTTATAGACTAAAATATCTGTCTTTTTGCTTTGCCTGTGAAATACGACAAAATTTGCTCTGTTTGGTCATTTTACTGAATGACCAGTGATGAAAATGTTAAGGGAAACAGAAAAAAATCCAGTCTATGTTAGGATTCAATTTGCCTGGATTAGATATTTAACAATGAATTGTCAGACTCTGAACTAATCACTTCTCCTATTTTACTCAGTTGAGAGAGAGAGAGACATACAGAAGGAGAAATTCTTCTTTGTTCAAGATGACTGTCTAAAGCTGGTGAGATGGATTGCCCTTTGCTGGTCTCTATTTATCTTCACAAACTATGAAAAGAGTCTATGATGATTATCTTAGTGTAAAATAACTAATTGCTTCAAGTCTAAAGTTAGGTAAGATAAATCCTACCTGTAATTTTTTTTATTTTTTTTTAAATTTGTTTGCTTTACACTCTGGTTTAAATGTTATCATTCAAATGAACAAAACAAAAATAAAACATCATTGTAAGCTGTGGCATAATACACATTCTGCTGAAGGTACAAAGAATCTCAGAGCTACTGCCTATGATAATTGGATCAGGCAAGTAATTTCCTCCTGTGATGAAGTCTCTGGAGAGTTGTCATCAATCTAATTATATATGGAGGTTTTAGGGTCTAGACATTTCCCTCCTTGAATCCATTGTTTGCTTTACGTACATTCCAAGTATATATTCTAGGGATGAGATTCAGCCATCCTCCAATAGCTGTCTTAAAGTCATGTGGTCTTAGTTTTCATCCAAGCTTATCCAGTATCAATGAAGAGAGATTTTCATGACCAGAGGGCAGCCACTTTTAGATGCCAACCTAATATTTTTAGTATTTATTTTTTTTATTTAATAATTTTTAATAATTTCCATTGTTTTCTATAGCTCCACAGATGTCCCAGATGAATAGATGAGGCAGGCTGGTTCATTTACAACACTACAAAATGAAGTATGTTGTGGTGCAAACTGAAGCGAGACAAGTGAACTGGTTGTGGATGAGCTTAAAAAAAACAAACAACAAAACACAAACTGATGCTTATGAAGTTATCATTTTACGCCAAGAAAATAATAATTGAATTTTACTAGAAGTTTCACTATCTGATTATTTGTTTTTTCAAATACTAAATCATTTTTGAGCTACTTCTGACTTCTATAAATATATTAATCATTGAGAAGTATAGCAAAACAGACATGCAAATTGCCAACCCCGGAAATGCCAACTGCTTGGTTTTTCAATTAATTGAACTCCTTGTTCTAGTCCATCAACAAAAACAATAAACACCTCCTATAACTAAACACAATCAAAGATTTATTTGTGAAAAGCCACAGTAATTCTGCTCAAAACCAAGTATGCTTATTCCAGTTTCATAATGAAGTTAGTCAGTTTTTCTGTTGATGGAAACATATATAGCATGAGATACTGTTCTAAAGAATGATTACTCAGCAAACATCACTTAGAAATTCTCAGACACCACTTGCACTTACACTTGGTAAGAAATGCTGCCTTGAAAGAGGTAGATATATTCTATTTTGTATTGCAAAAGTAAAATAGTATTTTCTCTCACCTTGACAGTAGCATTATATGAAGGTGGGACTTTCACAGAGTGTGCATGAGCTCACAAAGGCTATCCTTACAAACAGGTGTGGTGGAGCTCAGCTGCCCATCGGTGTGAAACCACCACACCTCTCATTCCCCCTCCTCAAAAAACAGGGGAGAAAATATAATGAAAAGGACACAGGGGTTAAGATAAGGACATTCACCAACTGCTGTAATAGGCAAAACTGACTTTGAAGAGGGAGGTTAGTGTAATTTATTGCTAACTACTAACAGAGTAGAGCAGTGAGAACTAAAAGCAAACTAAAAACACCTTTCTCCCCATCCACCATCTTCTGCCTTCTTCCCACCAATTGGCAGAGGGGAATGGGGGAATGGGGGCTGTGATCAGTCCCTAATCCTTGACCTCTGCCGCTCTTTCATTGTCACTCTCTTCCTCTGCTCCTGTGTGGGGTCCCTCCCATGGGTTGCAAATGTTCCTGAACTGATCCTGCAGGGGCTTCCCACAGGTGGCAGCTCTTCAAGAACTGCTCCCACATGGCTCTGTACCATGGGGTACACCCGTCAGGAGCAAACTGCTCCAGCACGGGTCCCCCAGAGGCAGCAGCTCCCTCCAGATCCCCTGTTCCATGGGCTGCAGCCTCCTCCAGGCCACATCCACCTGCTCCAACCAGGGGCTCCTCTATGGGGGGGCTGCAGCATGGAGATCTGCTCCATGTGGGACCCATGGGCTGCAGGGGGACAGCCTGCTCCAGCAGGGGCCTCTCCACAGGCCACAGGGGAACTTCAGTTCCATGCCTGGAAGTTCCTGCCCTCCTTCTGCACTGACCTTGGTGTTTGGAGAGTGTTTTCCTCTCTACAGTTTCTCATTTGTCTCTCCCAGCTGCAGTTGCTCAGCATTTTTTCCCCTTTCATAAATCTGTTCTGCTAGAGGCACAATGAATGTCACTCCCTGACTTTGCTTTGGCAAGTGTCATGTTCCTTTTAGGGTCAGCTAGAGATGGCTCTTGCCTGATACGGGGCAGCTGCTGTACTCTGCTCACAGCAGCCACCCTGCAATGTCATGGCTGTCTGTCTCCTCTCACCAGTACTACATTCTGAAGAAGTTTATCAAGCTATTCCTGTCTGTAGTTTGCCAAAGCTCACTATTTTCTTATCTCACCAGCCCTTCCATTTGCTTCTTTTCAACATATTTTCCTGTGAGTTCCCCATAATCATACTGTGGCATGTGTTTGCTGACTGTCTGTACCTCGAGTAACTGCTGCACAATTCGGCAATCTCAGTCAAGTTCTTGGTCAAGTCTGGCAAACTCCTCGTCATCTCAAGGTTATTAAGTTTCTGTAGTTTTTGTGCAAGAAGGCAGCCAAATAAAGGATATGCTCCTAGCTGAGCTGTTCTTGGGAGAAAAGCTGCAGTATAAACACAACCTTTATTAGATGTCATATAATCCACACAGAAAAGAAATAGTGAATACTTCAGCTAAAGGAAAAGGCTAAAGACTGCACTCCTGCTAGACATAGATAGAAATAAGGACCAATCCATGGAAACCAGGATTCATTAGCCCGGTACTCATGGAATAAACTGTTTTCTCATTCTGTATTTCTCATCTGGTTCTTGTTTTTTGTTTGCTTTTAATGTGTTATTTTAAAGCACTATTTTAAAGTGCTAGACACAATTTTATTATTTTAAAACTGCCTTGCAGTAATCAGCACAATGGATTCATTTTCCTCAAAACAACAGGTAAAGTTTTCCAAATATAAAATGCAGTTTACTGCATTTATGTTTTAAATAAAATTTATTTTGAAGTGAAATGCCATTTCTATAATTAATTTCGAACCTAAAAGTATAAATTTAACCTTAAAAAATTACATTTTTGAGAGAAATTTCAAAATATTTCAACACTTTCAATAAAGGCTATTCCGACTTGGTAAATTTGCACATTTAATGCAATGGAAGTTCAATTTGAATTATGGCAACTGTGTGTATAATTTATTTTTTAATAATTCAGATGCTACTAGAGATGACCTCATTTTTGGAGAAAATCACCTTGTCATAAAATAGACATGAGTTTTCAAAAGATCTTGTAGTCTACCGTCTTGCCCTGTAGCAGGATAGCTGAATGTAGATTGTCTCTGAAGGTGATTTTAAGCTGTTTTTTTACAAACCTGTTATGACAAGTATTTTAATAGTTAAAGTATTCAAAGTGAGATGTTAAAGGAGCATGAGTAGTAAAGCAGTTTAAGTCTAAGAATACATAAAAATATTAATGCTAAGACATTCACCACACTTGGAAAGTTAATTAATCAGGGTTTTACAGGGATTGTATAACTGAGTTTTCACACAAAGTTTAGTAAAGAGTCCTCATAACATACTGCAAAATTAATTGTTCCTGAGATGAAAAATCTTCCATGGAGAAATGTCATATCTCTTCTGCAGCTCAGACCTTCTTGTCCTCTGGAGCAGCTTCTGGCCTGATTACTCATCCTTTTTTTTTTTTAGAAAGATGCATACAGGAATACTGCATTTGATAATACATTGAAGTCTGCTATTCACTGATTGATAAATACAACCATCTACTGTGAGTGGGAGCCACACTGCTTAAGTCCAGCGTATGAAACCAGGTGTATTAGGAAGTATCTCTCTATATGACTGCTACAGCAGCAAACAAGCAAGCAAGCAAGGCTGTTCCAGAGCAGATATACATCTACTTGTATTTGTCTTTTGGACAGCCTGTAAGAGAACTTTTGAGATGTAAGATGAATTACTTACTAATTTGGTGACTGAAATTAAATAATATGAAAATCAGAGATTCCAGTTCACTTGTTGCTGAAACTGTTCAAGGAAACTCTTTCCAGATTTTATAAGATCTCAGTTGTTGGTAAAAATCACAACAACAACAACAAAATCTGGTTAGCCTGCTCAATCATCATTTCTGGTTACCACAAAATATGAGAAATCTAGTTTTATTTAATGCCTGCTTCATAATAATGTGATAATTAGAGCAGGGCTGCCAAACTGGCTAACTGATTTTATTGAAGGGTCACCACATGCATCTGCCAGTCTGCCTTGTGCTCATTATCATATTGTGCTGTTGCATACATCCTGGTGTGTAGGTCACCCAGCATTGTGGCACATAGCAGCGAGCAAACTTTCAAGAGGTCTGAGCCACCTGTTTCAGCAAGTAGTGTCTGACAGGTTACTAGTCCACTGTATTATATCCAGGATTGTTGTAAACATAATGAATTTGAATATATTTATAATCATGATTGAGATTGGACAATTTATTAAAAATAATGACTAATAAAAATATATAGATTATCCCTTACATGTGGATTGTCAACTAAAGCTAGATTATGATCCTTTGTTTAATTGTTCAATTTTTATTTATTTATTTATTTTTAGAAACAATCCTCCTTTAAATATCTAACTTTTGCTTTTTAGAAATGATAACGTTAGTGATTTTTTTTGTGCAAGTAGTATGATATTGCTTCATGTATTCTGTGCACAGATGATGTAGGCTAAATTAAAAGCCTTTTAATTTAAGCCTTTTTTCTTTCAAAAGTACCTTTGCTTTCTCATTAAACTATTTGTTTGAATACATCCTTGTCATCAAAGAAAGCAGACGTCACTTGAATACTCATATGCTCATATGAAGCACATTTTAATCAAACAAATGTTCATGAATAAAAAGGTCATGAATAAGAAGCTAAGTCAAATCTTCTGTTCTAACATGGTGAGCTGTGACTGGAACAGCCCTGTGTAATCATTTACCATATCTAACTAGAATTTATTTTAAGAAAAAAAAAAAAAAAAAAAAAGTTAATTTCAAAGTAAACTCACTGGTGTTATGCTATGCCATGTTATTTCAAAAATACTGCCCTGCATACAAAATTTTTAGATTTATCGTTGTCCTAGAATGCCAGTGCAGTTCCTTGACTGTGAACTCAGCCCCCTTCTCTGCAGATAATCAAACTCTTTTGATCCCTACACTTTCAAATACATTCTCATAAAATAATTGCCTAAGAGGTGAATAAGTTCATATTTGGCTTCTGCTGTATTACTTCTATTCAGTTTAGGTTTTCTGATGGAAATTACCTTTTAGAATTAGGTACTGTCCTTGTGAATTTGTGGGAAGCATTCAGTTTAAAGCTTACAAAACTGTTCATATGGTTAATATAAACATGATTTTGTCCAAAGTCACAATCGTTTCTCTGTCTTTTGCTGTACTGAAGAAGTTAAGCAGCTGAGACATTCAAAGTGGCTTATGATACTTTATACGTGACTTTTGTCAGCTCTCCTGCAGTGTGAGGTGTAAATCCTTTGGAATAGTCATGGTCTACTAGGCCAATAATCTAATTTTTGAAATGCCTCTAAATATGTATTTACATGAGAGCATAATAGCTTCAAAGAAGCAATTATGACCAAGCAAGTCAATAACCCATGCTTAAAAAGTCCTGAAATTTTTGATTCTTCTCATTTAACTTAGATTCTGTGTTTCTACTGAGTACTTAAATTTGTTTTCTTGCACCCACCATTCTAAAGTACTAGTCTTTGAAATAGCATAGCAACATGTTTGATTCAAGGGTTTTCAACTTACCTGCAACTGAAGGTAGCAAAAATCACAGAATCACAGAATTTCTAGGTTGGAAGAGACCTCAAGATCATCGAGTCCAACCTCTAACCTAACACTAACAGTCCCCACTAAACCATATCCCTAAGCTCTACATCTAAACGTCTTTTGAAGACTTCCAGGGATGGTGACTCCACCACCTCCCTGGGCAGCCCGTTCCAGTGCCTCACAACCCTTTCAGTAAAGAAATTCTTCCTAACATCTAACCTAAAACTCCCCTGGCATAACTTTAGCCCATTCCCCCTCGTCCTGTCACCAGGCACATGGGAGAACAGGCCAACCCCCACCTCTCTACAGCCTCCTTTAATGTACTTATACAGAGCAATAAGGTCACCCCTGAGCCTCCTCTTCTCTAGGCTGAACAAGCCCAGCTCCTTCAGCCGCTCCTCATAGGACTTGCTCTCCAGGCCCCTCACCAGCTTCGTCGCCCTTCTTTGGACCCGCTCAAGCACCTCGATGTCCTTCTTGTAGCGAGGGGCCCAAAACTGAACACAGTACTCGAGGTGCGGCCTCACCAGAGCCGAGTACAGGGGGACGATCACCTCCCTAGCCCTGCTGGTCACAGTGTTTCTGATACAAGCCAGGATGCCGTTGGCCTTCTTGGCCACCTGAGCACACTGCTGGCTCATATTCAGCCGACTGTCCACCATCAAAAATACCCTCATTAGATTTTATCAAAAGTGAACACAATCTGAAAAATACAAATTTCTGGGAAAAAAAAAAAAATATATATATATATATATATATATACACACATATATATATACATATATATATATTATATATATTATATATAATTATATATATAATATATATAATATGTATTATATATATTATATATATATATTATATAAATATATATATATATGTTTTATATATATATATAAAACAAAGATGATCGGATTATTTATTTATTTATTTATTTATTTTAATTCATTTCCATTGTATTTGGAGAATGGAAAGATTTCAAGAAGATTAGAGCTCATGTAAGTCATGCTTAAGTACTCCGACAATTGGATGGATAGCAGTGCTGTACTGCAAGGCAGGAACTAGAAAATGCTGCTTCAGCAGGACCTGTGACAAAGCAACACTCAGAGCACTAACTTTTCATCTTGTTCTCATCTTGTATTAAGATCATAAAAGATAGCATTTAAGCCTTAGAAATTATTAGAAATAATTAGAAATAATTTCCTATGTGTCAGAGACAGCAGTAAAATATACATAGTCTTATTAGACAATTAATTTTAATAACTTAGTCCAAATTTCAATAGTTTTTTATAACATTTGAATCTTTCAATGAATGGCCATTGGTCACTATGTATTTATATATTTTCAGTTCCCATTTAGTCTATGCTGTTAGCCCAAATATATAGTTAAAAGCAGATCCTTTGTGATGATTTCTATGTATATAACTTTAAAATAATAATAATAATAGTAATAATAATAAAGCCTTTAGCTTTGGATCTGTCCAAACATTACATGCAGAAAGGAAACCAAAATACATCATAGATAATTTTCTCATGTATTTCAGAATGAGGTAGGTCTATTGCAGACAAACAGGCCTCTGCTGTTTACTTAGAAACTGAGAATATCCATTTATCTGCATATTGCAGAGATCTATACAATTATTTCTAAGCACTTTGTTTTATCTAAAATAAAGTTACATTTTCATTAGCTCATGAACTGTCAGTATCCAGAATTAATGCAGATCTTACCCACAGCACTTAAAGAGCATTGCATTTTCATTTTATGGAATGATACCCTGGGAAATGCATTATTTGCCTAACTTGTCTTACTGGCATGACTGGGTTTCTGAGCACTTTTTTTTTTTTTTTTTTTTTTTTTTTTACATAAACTAGCGTTTGTAGCCATTTTCACACTTGGCAGTTTTGTATCCTGCTTTTCCTGAAAGTCTTCATTCAGACTCACTCTGGATGTTTGCCAGAACAAAACTGATTCTTATTCTACTTAAAATGCTTCCCCTCGTATACATGCGTGTGTGTAATAGGTAATAGATCTGAATTTAACTTTACAGGCCAATGAGCTAGGCATATCTGTCTCCCTGATCCATTAGACACTGGGGAACACAGATCACTGTAGCAGACACACTCCGTTGATGCCTTCCCATTTTGCTAATTCTGAGCTTTTAACTGACATCAGCATCGTGTGGCAAAATTGCTTCCAACCTCATTTAAACAGCTGCACATTTGAACAGGCTTAAATGATGGGTTTTAGTAAATTGGTGAAGCATAAGTTTGCATATGCATAAATTAACGTGGCCAAAAGCCAGTTTTCAGGGAATATATTCTTATTTAGCTGCTGAAAGTAAATGTCTTGTCTCCAGGGGTAATGGTAAGGGGGTAGGGGGCGTAGACGAATCTCTTACCTAGCTTCCCATTGATTTGTATGTCACAAATGATATACATTGCTGGTTTGCCCAAGCCTGTGGATTGAGCAGATCAGTGCTGACCTACTACCTCCAAACTCACAGCTGCTCAGCTTTACTTTCTCAGTACTCACTGAACTGAAAGAACGCTTAGGAGCTCCTGCCTACTTTTCACAGCCATCCTATGGCAATACAATGCCCAATGCTGTTTCCCTTTCATTGAAGTGCATCTTTTAGTTTTCTACCTTTTTTTCACTCACACCAGTCTACACGGGCTTCATTATAATTTCATGTTCTTTTCCATAGAAATTACTCTTCTGCAGTATTAGAGCAGACAGTCTTTGAAGATTTCTGCAGGCTGTATATCTAAATTGAAACTTATGAAATCACACAGAATTAAGGAAAGAACTTAAATCTTACTAGGTAATGTAGAAAGCAGTTGTCCTCTCCCTCCCTGCTCCTCCCACTTTCCTTATATTTTTTGCTTGTTTATATGTTTGGTTTCTGTTTTTAAATTAAGTCATTCCTCAAATAGATTCCGTCATACATTATGTAGATGTGAAAAGCTTTTTATTCCATTAAATGAAGCTAAATTGAAAGACTGCCTTATAAACAGAATTTTAAATAGATTGCAGTTTGTTCCCCCACTCCCCAAACTTTCAGTGGCTTTAACAAATTCTCGTGAAAATTAGCTCCCTTAACTTTTTTTTTTTTTTTTTTTTTTCTTTTGGAAATGATAGATGCTCCATCTAGTGGACTATTTGAGCACAGTGGAAACTTATCACAGGTAGAATCTCTATGAGTGTCAAGGAAAAATTATGACAATTGTGACCAAGAGAAAAAAAAAATAAAAAGGAAAGAAAGGGAAAAAATAAATAAAAAGACACCTTTCGTTTTGTACAAACGATGTAGAAGTTTAAGCAATCATTATAAGTATTATATAATTATATATATATAATATATTATAATTTTTATATATATAACATATGTATTATAATGCTTATAATTATAAGCATTAAAATACAATAAATTCTGAGAATTTATTGTCCTTACAAGCAGTACAGCTATGGAGATAGTCCATTGTTGCCATGGTAATATGTCATAAATTTCTGTCAACTACCTAAAATAGCTGCAGATCACAAGGTAAACTGGTTTGTTTGTTTGTTTGTTTGGGGGGGGGGAGGGGGGGGTTGTTTGTTTGTTGGCTTTTCCCCATTGGTTTTGTAGCTTTTAAAATTTCAGTGGGAATGGATCTATCCTTGCTTTTTAATTTGCAAGAACCTTTTGATTTTTTGATGAATAAGCCAGTGTTTATTATATTTTTCTCACAGTGAAAGGCTTACCATATTGTGTAAGATCTCTAAGTATAATATCTTTAAATGTTTCTTAATAGGTTTCCTCCTTGGCTAGTCGATATTTATTTCCTCTAATTTGTGGTTTGAACATTAGCATGATCCTGAGGCTGTAAGAGCAATGTCCCAGTGAAAGAAAAACATAATAATAAATTTATTTTATTTTATTTTATTTTTAAAAAAGCTGTTTTTAAATCTAGAAAGCATTGTATATGTACAGGAAAGAAAAATTAAGGAAAGTCTGTGGATTTACCTACAGTGTCACCTATTCACCAAGGCGCTGTACTCAGCAGTGTGACTGAAAGCTGCCATCCATGACAGAAACTTTAAACAGATTTCCCTTCCCTTCCCTTCCCTTCCCTTCCCTTCCCTTCCCTTCCCTTCCCTTCCCTTCCCTTCCCTTCCCTTCCCTTCCCGCCCGCTCTGCTCCACTCTCCACTCTCTGGCCTCAAACCCTCATCATATTATCGGTCTTCATATTCATAAAATCAGAACTTTTTTTCTTTCCATACACATTAATAAGAGAAATATTAGTAACCTTTTTGTGAGGTTAATGTCAAACTAAACATCTAACTAATCTGGAACACTTGTCCTAAGAATTATACCTGCAAGTGATTCCTGTTCATTAATTTGTTGGTTTATGAGAACAAGACCAAACTTTCTTTTCTATAGGTTCCAGCTTTGTAAAACAGTGTGTGACATAGGTGCAGTGGAAAAATATAGATAGATAAGTAGATAGATAGATTGATTGATTATAGGAGAAGATTAGCTGTATATTATTTTTATTTTATTTTATTTTATTTTATTTTATTTTATTTTATTTTATTTTATTTTATTTTATTTTATTTTATTTTATTTTATTTTATTTTATTTTATTTTTTGTGACACTGTATTTCTCACCTAGTTAACCTATTTTCCAGATAGGATAATTTACATTTTCACAATACTTACTTTATGCATATGAATGTGCTGCAATCCTCTCTAAATGCCTATACCTGCAGCAATAATATGTAAGAAGAGAAACTGTTTATTTTTTAGTCCCAAATACCCAAACACTTGGCACTGCATGAATCATTAAAACTAATGGAGTCCTGAAATCCTGCCAGACTCTTTCCTTCATTGTTTAAGGTTTGTTTCTGCTCATAGTGATTTCAGCTGGACTTTTGCCATTAACTTCAAAGTAGAAGTAGGTCCTTAACATTTTCCTATTTGTCCTGAAGTTTCCATAGCAGACCACTTTGCTAATTGAACCACATCGGGTTTTTTTATTATTTTTGTGTTGTCCATTTCTTCAGGCTTAATTATTAAACCAGATTGTTGAATTCTGTGTTTATATTTACATGTTGTTGTTGTTGTTGTTTTCTCTCTTTTAATTTAATGCTAATTCAGTGTTTTTGTGTGTGAGTGTGGTTGTTTTTTTTAGTATCATAGAGTCTTTTGTTTTTTTCTTTTCTGTCAAAATACCACAGGTACATCAAACAGTTTCTCCTACCAAGCTATCTATATACTTATGTACAACCACTCATGGGTAAGTAAAAGAGCTTAGCTCTCACCAAACGCATACACAACTTCTATATCTGAAGAAATTTAAAAAGTTTACTGAAAACCTGTAAAATTGTCTAGAAATACTAAATTGTCTAATATAGTTCTTAGACATTCTATCTGTCTATCTATCTGTCTATCCTTAAGCTATATGAATATATTTCAGGAGAATATGAAATTCATAAGATATAACAGGCAGCAATCAATTGAGATGCTGTAAAGAGCATATTGAATCAAGACAGGATTTAAATAAGACAATATTTTCAAAAGCATCTCAAGGAAAGACTGTCCTAAAACTTAGAATCAGATGAGAAGGCTCTTGAGATTCCTTCTGAAATCTGACATGCTTCTCACCTTGAGTATTGGTATCGAACAGGAGTAATGATGCACACTGAAGAGAATAATTTTAAGTTTACTCATTAAAAGAAAGCTTAGGACTTATGTTTTGTCAATATGAAAGAATTTATCAGATTACTTTTTAGATAGAGATTCATAAAAATACAGTTAGCCACTGTGACACTTTTCCAAAATTTAAGTTTCAAGCTCAAAAAAATCCATTCTAGAAATCCTTATTCAGACATCTGAGATGTTGTAAAGACCTGTAGTTTGAAGCAAAATATGCTCATTAATATCCTTTTCTCTCCCCAGACTCTTACCTCCTGTCCAAGACCACTGAGGATTCTGTCACTAGGCATCTCTGAACCTAAATTCTCAGAAGAATCTGATTTGAAATATTCTTAGCCTGGCTCACAAGGATTTCAAGGAGTTTAGCTAAGTGGTATGGTCATGGACAGGTGAGACTGTCTGCGCTCATGCACACAAAAATGATTTTTCACTCTTCTATTGCAATTAGAGCACTAGTTTTAAGCCAGATGTATAAGATGGACAGAAGAAGGCAAGGGGATTGATACTGTAGTATACGAATTTGAGCACTCGTGGAAATAAACTTCTTTCCTCTCAAATTCTTAGCACACCTCTTCCCCACACACTCCAACCCCCTTTTCCATTTTTTTTCTATATTACTTTACATAGTTATTTTCAAAGAACAAAAACTTTCATGTCCAGTAATCAGCAATTGTAGTGTAGTTCTCTACCTATCACTTGCCTGCAGAAATAGCTTCTCTGCATCACAGTTTTGCAAAGGTCTTTAGCAGCAGTTCATGAAATGGGTATAAATGTTCACACAGAAGAGTGAGTTTCACCCAAATTTTTCTTCTTAAATTTTCCCTGTTTATGCACTCCCCACTCATTAAACTGTTACTCTGTTGTAGTAATCTCATTCACATATGGCTCGGGTTCCAAAATAAGCATTCCAAACTCCAGTCCACAGGCCTACCTGGATCTACCTGTTAAGTTCTGCAGTACTGACCATCACAGCACTCCAAGGCATCTTTCTGAGTGCTTGACTTAAAATGTTTGTATGGCCAGTTACACTTCTCAACTGTGTAGCAGTAGCTATCTGTAGGTGCAACAGGCTGTCTTTTCAGATCAATGGCAAAAGGTAAGATTGACATCACTGGCAGTGTGATTTTACCTTGAAACTGATTAGTGTTTTTCTTGTGAGAAGGAAAACTGGTGGTTTTGAGAAGGAAAACTGGTGGTTTTAATAGTAATCTGCTTAACTTGATCTGAAGAAGACTGGTAGCACTCATATAGTTACCTGCAATAAGTCGGCTTAGCAATGCATCAGTATTGCTGATTGATGGAGCAGTACTTGGGTAAAACAGTGTAGATAGGCTTAGCACATGAGAACAGCTCAAGCTGGCATGCAGATATGCATCCCACGCTGAGCCTGGGGTGAAGTTAGTTTCTCAAGTATGTGGGCATGTTTCCAGCAGCAGTGAGTTAAACATTGTAATGGCTAAGTACCTCACATTTCTCATCATATAGCTACAATAAGATGCTGCTTTGGAATTTTGGCTATTCTCAAATGAATGATGTAGTGCTGAAATATTTCATGATTTTCAGTGTTGTGGTTTTGTTTTTTTTTTTTCCTTTTGGTCTCAGATATAAGATTTTTTATTTCATTTTTTTATACTAATACTACTAATAGTAGTATTATTAGTATTGCATACCTAGAGAAAAACTCATAGACAAAAAGCAGAAGATGAAAGTAACTGTACATTGGTTATTTTTAAAATCTTATGATTTTAAACAATGTTTAGTGGTCGCAGCACAAGCCTGCTCGAGTTCAAGAAGCATTTGGACAATGCTGTCAGACTGATTTTTGGTTGGTCCTGTGAAGACCCAGGAGTTGGACTCGATCTTTCTGAGTCTCTTCCCACTCAGAATAATCTATTAAATAACCTCTTGATAGATAATCTGTGGTAGTTAGGGCTAGAATACAGTAAATTAAATGGCCCAGAATCGTATAATAATAAGCAATATAATAGGATATAATGTATGTAATAAGGTATAATAAGTCTGAAATCATTGTGGAGTTAATGGCCAAAGAGAGACTTATAATTATGTCATCTTTCAAGTTCCATGTGTGCTGTAATATTTGTCACAGTATGCTAGTAGAGTGTAGACAAAATAAGTATGTCCTTAGAGTCAGCATTTTCATTTATTTAGAGAGGAAAAATATTGGGATATTTTATTTTTGTCCCTCAATCTTCACCTGATTCTTATCTACTTTGAGTTTTCCATGATAGAACTTTATTTATTTATTTATTTATTTATTTATTTATTTATTTGCATGACTTCTGCAGTTCTTTGGATAATATGGGTGTGCCATAGCAATTTAACATAATAGTAAAAAATAATAATAAAATAATAAACAAAATAGTAAGTAATAAGAAATGAAGTTCCACTTTCTTTCCATGTTTTATTTGTTTGTTTGTTTGTTTTCTTGCTTGTTTTTCTGACTTACTGCTGGGTGATGAAGACTGTTTTCTGTTTAGTGACCATACTGAATGTTTTCTTATTGGACTTTATTCTCTGTTTGTAGCCAATGACTCTTCGCAAGCTAGTAGCAGAACAAGGCAAAAGTACTTATGTGTTTTGATAGTTCTCTTGGGTCTTTATCTAGGAATTGGAATGGAAGATTCCAACTCCTACAGCTGTAACACAGATTACTATGTGGCCCAATGGTATATCTGGGTCCACTTCCCAAGTGGAAATTTTCTTAGGAAATTTTGAGCCATATTCAACCTAAAGCAGTGAGCAATTTTGGTACAATTTACAAGAAATTTTGACTCTATGGTAGTTCTTTCTGTAGTCAGTTTTGCATAAGGTGCTTGAATATTCTTGTCAAGTAAACAACTTTATTAAACTTTGACCAAAACAATGTAGAATGTGCTTAATGTCACACCCCCTGTAATCACTCAGTGATTTGGACAATAGGGGTAGCAGCTGCTTTGGAGCGACATCCAAAGTTCTGTAGTTACACTGAAGAATCATATTTCACTTCCTTAGAATATCGTTTTAGTAGATGAAAAATGCAGTTAAAAATACACACTAGAAAATGTGTAACTCCTATTTTAATTGTTACAATATTAATAATATCCAAAATCTGAACAATATTGTATCATTAGATTAGCTTTGTAAAAGATCATAGAATTTTAGTGCAGAATCAATTTAATTTGATCATAAAATCATCCTTAAAGAACATTAAATAAGGTTGAAAATATCGTAAGATAAATTATGAATTAGGCTCTCTTCTACTTGGGTTTCAGAAAGATCTCTCAATCCCCATCAGATTAATTACTTTCATTGCACCTCTGATTCAGTAATGTTTTATATTTCAGACCCAGGTGTCTTTTCTTTGGACATAACTGCATTCTGTGACCCTTCATAAATGTTTTGTGTTCTGTGACTCATTCATAAATGTTTTTTTGAAAAAAAATCGTTAGTTTATACATGATTATGCCAGGATATAACATCTTTAAGAGAAAAGTGCATGTTTAAACATAATAATAATAATAATAATAATAATAATAATAATAATAATAATAATAATAATAATAATAATAATAATAATAATAATAATAATAATAATAATAATAATAATAAAAGTTTTACATACTAGAGAAGGGAATTATGAAAACTGAAATTAATAGCGGGAGTGATATTGAAAAAAAGTGTTTTTCATTGTGATTTAAGTAATCTTGCCATATTCTTCACCACAGTATGAGAAGAAAGTAAAAAAATACATGTTGCCTTGATCGATTTAATTCTGTTCTGTGGTGCTTTTCATATGAAATACATAATCAGCTTTTGTTTGCAATCTTTTTTATTAGGTGATGTAGATCAATAAGCTGTTATCTTTCTTAGAGTTTTCAAATGTATGCAGTTTATTTATGTTGTCTGTTTTTGCTCAATCACATTCTCTTCTGCTTCACAAAATGAAGGACTACATGATTTGTTTTGTATTTTTTTTTTATTATTTAACTTTTCAATAAATACTGAACTGAGAGGTAGTAGTTGCAGTAGTTGTCTCAGATACACTTTACTCATCATGAGCAAATAAGTTTTTAACAAGTTATTTCTCACGGCCTTCTCTAATAAGCAAACTTTGTGACAAGTATCATCTCACTTCAGGATTGTAGAATGAAGAATTTCAGCACAAAAGGTATATTTGTACCCATGCTGCACCTTTAAATGAGAGCAGAGTTAGATCATTTTTCTTTTAAAAATCACAGTTCTAAAGTTGCAACACATACTAAATTGTGTATGGGATTGATCCACAGTATGGCATGGCAGATAAAGGGCTATATTCACTGGTGACATTCTGACTGGTAAACTGTGGGTCCCATGAGAAATTGACAAGTCTCTCTATAAGAGAGTTCAAATTCTGAAGAAAATAAGTCATCTTTCTTTAGAATGTGTTGTAAGTAACCCCTTCACCTTGCTCTTTGGAACAAGTACAGTAGTTTTTGAAAAGCTATATATCTCAAATTAAACAAGCCTTGTTCATCCTTGAACCAGAGGAGGATCAATTGTTAGGCTTAGAAAAGACAGCAAGAAATTTTAGAATAAATTATTTGAAAAACCCCAATGTGTGAAACTTATCGGTTCTTTAGGATAGTATAAACATTCCACAGAGCATCAGCTAGGATGATCTACTCACAAAAAAATGGCTCGTGTTTGTCTTCATACCAGCCCACTCACCAGAGTACAATAGAAACTTCTGAGATCTGTGATGCAAGGACACATATGTTATAAAGTCTGCCTCATGGCCATGGATACATGGCTGTCTATTTCTTGTCATACAATCCTATGGAGTTTTGAGTCTCACTGGTATTTGTTCATCCCCAGGAGATGAGATTTCCTCTGATCCAGGCTTCAGGCAGGTCTCAGGGATCTCACAATTCCTACAGGAGAGCCAGCAACATGAAATCCCAAGCTTTATCATCTTATCCCAGGCTTTATCATCTTTTCACAAAATTTGATCCTTTTTCATAATGATTATCTTAAGATATTTTTCATGAAGTGATGAGTTTTTACCTGACATATGAAATTTACTGCAGAGAATTAAACAAACAAACAAAAAACAAACAAAAATGTTGGGGGTTCACTCTTCTCCTTAAGGTATTTATTCAATCTTCTTTTGATAATATAGATTGAGCTCTTTAGTACTCTACTGTCAGGCATTATCTTAAGCCATTAAATGCTTTATTTGGCCTTATTCTGCAACTTTTCCTCTAATTTTTCAACATTTTAAAATGGAGGGACTGAATATAACACATGAAGTAAAATCTTCTTTGTGTCTTCCCACTTATGTATCCATACAACCATAGCTTGACATTTTGCTGATTCTCTATGAAGTCCATCCCTGTTGGCATTGCAACGCAGGATAAAGTCTCCAAGCCCAAATTTTTGGTGCATATAAGTGGTGCTAAATTTATTTGGTGCATATTTAGTGCTAAAATTATTTGGTGGATATTTCTGTCTATAGAAGTTCACTTTTTTATTCTCAGTTTACTAATTGAAACATACTGCTATATATGTTTGTACATAGTGGAAGGCACACTCTGCAAGGCCAAGGTATTGCAGAGTGTATATAGAGAGGAGATAGAGCATTTATACTGCTAATTGAAGTTAGCTACTTTTAAGATTTATGTTCCTGTCTATTGAAGAGGCTGTATATTCTGGAAAGGGAAAATTACCATCAAGTTTTTATCAAGCATAGACATCTTTGTAAAAAATACAGGGTAGAGTGGTTTTAGAAACAGTAAAGACAAACAACTATGAAGCAAGACATAGCAAGAGATGCATCACAGTTTGGCTTGGGGCCAAGCCCTCAAGTAAGTTGCTGGTGCAGTCAAATTTTGTACCTATACAAAACTTGGAATTAATTTAGCATATGGATCACAAATGAAAATAAATAAATAATAATAATAATAAACAAATCTTAGATTGGGATACTTTTGTATGCTAAAACTAATAGTATGTATAATTTTAAGGAACACGGAAATATAAGTGCACATTTGTGAAATTTATTTTCTCTACAGGAAAATGCTGGGGGTTTGCTGCTTTATTTTTTTTTTATTTTTATTTTTTTTGAATTATTACAGACAAATATTTAAGTAGGAACTTACTTACAATATTCTTGGGTTGCTTTCAAACAAAAATGTATCTAAAAATATCAGAACCAATCTATATTGCTATGCATAAGCAATACTACAGAAATAGATACCCAATTTAAGACAAGATTAGGAAAACATGTTTTCACATCTCAACATAAGAAAAATCAATTTCTAAGCCTGAGACATCTTCTTAAGATTGAAATACCAATTGTTACCTTTGACTAGGTACTATGTTATTCTGATTTAATTTTATCTCAATGAGCTCTTCTATTTTAGTTTGTCAAGCTTATGTTCATAAAGAGACACATTGATGGCAATGGTCAGTATCATAAATTTTAGGTATCACACTGTGAGGGTGCTGAGTTCACTGTGCTGAATTAGTTACCTATGATACAAAATAATGAATATGTTAAATTAAGAACAGGGGAACTGCTTAAATCAAAGAGTAGTAATGCTGAATGTTTGTAGTTCAATACCTGAAACTGACTCCTGTTTCTTCTTGATTTAAATAACTTCTGGTATGTATAGCTGTGTCATACTCTTCTTTTTTAAAAGAGTATGAAAAAGGCATTATATGGTGCATGCTTTGTATATTCCAGGTGAGAATGTATTTTCTGGCTCAATGACTTTCTTAGCCTTTGACTAAATAAGTTGACTTTCTTCCACAGATTGAGAGGAGTTACCTAAGAATGTCTAGAAGTACTAAATACTATAAAATATATTGTATAAATTAAAAAAATAATGAGTTCGACATTATATTAGAAAGTTGACATTATAAAGAAAGAAGGCACAAATAGCAGCAGTTTACTTTCTCTAAATGTCCTTGGGATCAATGAACTAATATGTGATCTTTCTAAAAACCTGTGGCTTCATTTCTTTCAAAGTAATGAAAATTCTGTATCCATACAGATAAGAGCTTATCATTTTTATCCCTTGTTAATCTGGTCTACCCATTAACAAGAAGAGACAAATATCTCTGTGTAGATGAAACACAAATTTATGTAAATTATGAAGGATAACCAGATAAGATATTGCTAGTGACGTCTTTTTTTCTTTTAGTTTTCCAGGAAATAAACGCAAAATGAATAAGAAACCAATTAAAAACTACAGCCAATTGATGGAAAGTTCAGATAATTTAATTGTAATTAAACTTTTCTGTCAGCAAATTTATTAACATTATTTGAAGATTTTTTTTTTCTTCTTAAATTACATTCTTCACTATGAAAAGGTGAAACAGGCCTGGTTGTTCGAGGTCTACTGGAATGTAAACATGTCTTGGACTCCTCTTGTAACAGGAGTGAAGAAGGAGGCTATTCCTAGGCACTCTTCCCTGGTTGGCAAGAGAGAATAAGGAAAAGAGTTAACTGACCTTTAGGTTTAGCTTGTCTGACCCTATATTGTATTTATTATTTTCTTTTCTGCTTTGTAATGTAAGTATAGTCGAAACTGATTTTCCTAGTATTTTGAGTCTGTCTACTTGCCGGTCTGGGAGATGAGGCTGGAATTTCTTTACAGATAAGTTTGTAGTTGTTTGTTTCTTTTCCTTTTTCTTTTTATCTTCCTCAAAACAGCACAGAGACTCACCTTCAGGTGAAAAAAAAGAGCGAAAGAAGATATTTTAAAATCCATATATTTGTTTATGAATATTTTTTTTCTTTTCACAGCTAGTGCAGAGTAGAAGCAACAAACTGCCACGTCTAACATGGTTCATAGGAAACATCTGATGAACTGTACTCATCCAAAGGAAGGAACCAAGAGTAGAACTGTAGAGATTGAGTATAAGATATGCTCTCATACTTCAGCTGCTGGTTAGGTAGGCAAAAGGACTGCAAAGTAAATTGAATCCAGCAACTCTAGGATAAAGAATCTGAATATTAATTATTTGACAAAGATATCATTTAACATTAAAAATAAATATCCACAATGGTGTCAACAATGAGAAAGAGGTTCCAGGCCTTCTCTGATACCTGAAGTTAAATATTAATAACCACACATTTTTGTTAATGATAAAATTTCTAAGCTTCATTCTCTTGCAAATCCTGATCTATATTACTAATAATTTTTCTGTATGATATTTACTTAAGTGTAGTGTTGAGTAACAGGTTATTTCTTAATACATAATTTGAAAAAAAAATATGCTTGGAAGAATTATGAATGCATGTATTAAGGAAATCCTAACCCAGTAACTAAGTAAATACATATTTTTTTGCATTAACTAAAATAAAACATATTAAATACAACCAACAAGGGAAAGCAGAAAAAAAAAAAAAAAAAAGAACCATTGTTAAGCACTCATACATACTTTTCTTAAATTTGCTCTTTAATCAAGACTTAGTCACATGGAAAATGGACATAATAATTCCCACCTGGGGTATATTTTTAGAGTTCAGTGAAAGAAAATAATATCCAAAAGCAGATGCATGTTTCATCTATTCACCTGTTATGGCCGCCTACTTTACAGCAAGTTGAATCATTCCCTTCAATGTCATGTTCTATTGACTATAAGGGGAAACTAGATAGCATATATCTCACCTACCTGTCATTTCCAGTGTTGACATCTGTATATAGATCCTAACTGACATCTTTGAACAGGTAGTAGAAAGCTTGTAGTTTTATGATCAAATAAAATAGATGCCTATGATAAAACAGAAATAGATGCCTACTTCTAAACAAGACTTATTTCTTTTTAAATATATTTTTATAATTTCACTGACTCTAAAGAGAAGAGTTTTGAGCATTTTTCACTCCATTTGTGAAGTCAGTGATAATGCAAGGTAAAAAACAAAACAAAACAAAACAAAACTAGTCTGACATTGCAGTATGATCAAGCTAAGGAATCTGGTAATTGGTGATGCTCATTGTGTGATGTAAGGAGCACAGGAGCATAAGCAAACACTTGTTCCAGTGAATCAACAACAAAGATGGCTTCAGCTATCTTGAAAGATCATTCCACCTTTTATTAGATGAAAGAGTTAAGAAAACATTTTTATATGAGATTGCTATAGAGTTATAACAACTGGGAATTCTAGCATAGCAACAGTCACAATGATGCTTAACCACTTCAAAAAAAAATAATATATATATATATATGCACAATATTATATATATATACGTGTATATATATACTTTTTTTTTTTTTTTTTTTTTTAAAGATGAAAAGGCAACCTGTACAGATCTTTTATAGGCAAAGGATTTTCTTTATTTTATATCTTCATCAACTGTTTCTTCATGAACACATTTTCTGAGATGGTTTTATGGAAAAGATCTTAATCCTTGATTAATGAAAATCAGTAGAGGAAGTAGATTAACTATATGTACATAAATACACACATATTCACACAATCAGTTACACACACATGAATGCAATAATGTGGGAAATTATATTCATTCTACTTTGTAAAGGCTATTACAAATGTTTAGCTGTAAAAGAGGGTAAAGGAACTTTGATATCTTCTTTATCACTGTCTTTACAACATGACTGTCTACAGGAGCAGGGTATGCTTTATAATGTGCCTCAAAGTATTTTTCCTCTGATCATGTAATAAAGAGATTATATACAAGCACTGTCCCTGCCAGCATGCTTGGGTTGCTTTCCGAAAGAAGTCAATACGTATAGGAGAATAGCATTTAGTCATGTCCCATCCTTAAAGGTGGCTAGGACTTGCCTGGTTTCAGCAAATGGGACTGAAAGTTGTACCTGAACATTGTGTGGACACAGTTCAAATGTACCCATGTACATATTACAGGAATGCAAGTGAGGATGAGCAGAATCCATTTCCTCATTCAGACCAGAGCTGCACTTCATGCGTTATTTTAGCTCTTGAATTTTTATGTTTCTGTGTTTTCCTGTAGCCTTTTACTTCACCTCAGCATAATAAACAGGGAAGGAAGACCATAGCCATTCAAGAACATTCTTTATTATTATAGCTTCTAATTTATAAAAAATATGATAAGCTTATGATTTGTTCATTTTATCTGAGTGATGTTATAGGCTTTATTTTATTTTATTTTATTTTATTTTATTTTATTTTATTTTATTGATGATGGGCTTTTTGTTTTTTTCTTTTTTTTTTCCTTCAACATAACTGGAACTTTTTTTGGTTAAATACTGATCATGAATGAAAATTTAAATGTTACAAACTACACACAAAATGCACTGTTTGTCTCTTCCATACTCCCCTTTACATTATTTTCTGCATGTAACAATGTTTCCAACTATTCCTCATAATTTATAATTCCAACATATTTTTGATGGAACATCTATTCATTGTACCACAAAGAAATTGAAAACATGAAAAATAAAATAACTTGTAGTGTTGATTAAAAAAAAAGTGCATGAAAAGGAGAAAAACTACTTGAATAGCAGTTATTTTCCATTTAAAAGCTGTGATTTTAATTAGCTTGTAATAAAGATTTCTGTATGGACACATCGTGGATACCTTCTTGATGAAACTGAAGAATTAAATACGTTATATTTGTAAAGGAATAATTGTAGTGCCTGTTAGTTTATTTATAACATATTAAATAGATTATTCTACTGCTCCATTCACTTTAATGCTCTGGAAATTCCTTGTCTGTAATAATTTAAACTATCTTACTCATAAAACAATGTATTTGACATATGAAGGAGTATGGAAAATGAATATTAAGGCTGAATAGTCAACACTGGAAAGTTGGAAATGCCAACTGAGTGTAGTGGTACAAAGGAAATTTCTCACTTATACAGACTCATAGTGATACTGCGTTTAATTATAAGATGATCTTTTGGGGGAAGGTCTTGACTCCTTTCAAATCTGCCATTTGTAGGATTAGCTTTAACCTTGATAACCTTTAGCTGCATAGTAGCTAAAAATTATCTGCTAATCTTAAATGCTTATCTTCATCTTAAATCTTTATTAGAACTTGGAGATATCTTAGATCCAGGCCATGGAGCTCTTAAAAATAAGAGAGATTTTTTCTTGAAATGTTTACTTATTCATCTGGAAGGGTATTTCACTGCTTTCAACCCATATGGAAAACAGATTTGTCAGTAATCTACCACAATTACTGTAGATAGATCAAACACTGGATTTGGGAAAGGAATGTAAGCTTTGGTATAGAAAGCAGGATGTACTTTGAACGATGGTACAGTGCAGTGGTTAGCCTGGAGGGACTGTCAAGGCTTGTATAAGAAGCTAGTTAGTGTTACTGTTATTGTTACTAAACTTAGGCACTGCAGTGAGTTTTTAGTAGCTGACCCCTGAAAAAATATAAAAAATAAAAATTCAAACTCTTCCTATGGCTTTACCACAGAAAGAGAGGTCTTTGATGGAGCACTTGTCCCTAGCAGCCATAATTTTACATTCTCTCTCTCTCTAGTATGTGCTTACATATAGCATATATATGCACATATAAATATTTAAACACATATACATAAGCATATATACATATAGATAATATATATACATATATTTATTACATTATTTATTATTATTATTATTATTATTACAATATTAATTGTGTTAATAATAATTATTACATTATTATTATATGTATCTTTATATATGATCTATTTATATAAATAAATAATGCTGAAAGTTTATTTTGCACCTAGACCATTTTTCAGACACCAAAAAAAAAACAAAACAAAAAACAAACAAACAAACAAAAACAAAAACAAAACAAACAAACAAACAAAAAGATCAAGAGTAGAGATTCTATGTATTGCTTGTTAGATCTTTTGAGTTTCCTTGGAAAATAATAATCTTAGAATGGAATTAATCTTTTTACCATTTTAACAAAAGGAAGTCCCTTTTCTATGTTACCTTATAGGCTGCATTCTCTTGTCATTTCCTCAGTACAATCGGCAAGTGTTTGAATTATAGGACTCATTGTAGGTTTCAGTGCAAATGACATAAGGTTACAAGAGCTGTTTTACTTTACCTTAGTGGTATATTAGAGATACATAGTGGGTAATAATGATTTATTTTTATTTTATTTTATTTATTTTATTTTATGTCCCATTATACTTATTCTGGTAAGCACTTACTCTTTTTTTTTGATGGTGACACACTTATGGATTCTGGTACTCCAGAGAACGGGCATCTTGAGGATTCACCTTTAATTGCTGAAGTTTATCTATTTATTCTATTCTTATTTACATGTCAAATATTTTCTTCATTTGTGAAATATATATAATTAAATGAAAATAACAATAGTATATTGTCTTATTAGATAATTAACATTTTTTTGTTTAGTTGTTTTTTGAAGGATAATTGTTTTTGGAACCTGTGAAAAAATATCTTTTTGTTTAGTTAACTAAGCAAATGCAAGGAAATACAAAGTAGGAAATGTGTTTGTTTGTTTGTTTGTTTGTTTGTTTTTCTATTACAGTAGTCAGATTGTGTGGCTATTTCAGCAAAAACTGATAAAAATGTGATGTGATATATATAAAAGGAATACTTGACGATTTTCTACTTCAGATCCTCAGATAGCAAAGAAATACTCTAGGAACTCATCCAATTACAGAAATTATCTAGGAAGGTTTATTCTACAAACTTAATTACTTTTAAAAGCAGGAAAAATCAATATTTTTAAATAAATAAGAGAATATATATATATGAATATATATATATATATATATATATATGAATTTAAAACTAATTGCAACAGACCAGTGTCACAATACAAGAAGTGATTTTAGGAACCGAGAAGTGATTACCTTGAGTTTTAACTCTTCCAGTATTCAGATAATATGGTACTTGTGCTCCCATAACCATAGATTCTGCCAAGGACCCTCCTTTGGGAAGCAAATGCAACCTGACTTTATTTACAATAGTAATCACATTGGTTCTGTACACATACTGTGATTATCATATTACATTTTTGTTTGTTAACATACAACAGGGAAAAAAACACACGCTTTTCATATATATCTAATTTTCACTAACATAAAAAGTCACTGACATCTGTCCCCCTTTTCTTATTATATAAAGATAAGATTCAACAATGCATTGAGTAAAGTAAATAGTGCAGCTGAGTTCAGTAGGATTGGTCACAAGGCAAATATTATTTTCTCTTAAAAAAAAAAAGTTTTGTTTGTTTCCCAAGTATTTACTGAGGAGGTAGCTGAATACCTCCTCCTTAGTTCTTTTTCTTTGTAATATGTGCCATGTAGTTCATTTTCCAAATTAGTCACCAATTGACATGACTAGCTCTGTGATTTTTTTTCTGCTGAAATAATGGAAATAGAAAAGAACATTTTTATTATTTTCAATATTGAAATAGCAAATCTCTGCTTTGACAGGAGTAATTGTGACATTTTGTGTTTGGTTCATAAAAAGAACTTCAAAGAATGATGAACTGCCAAATAAGTGACCTCATGGCAATCTACTTAATTAGAATAAATTAGGAGAAAATATTGTTATAGCAGAAGAGAATCACTAGAATTGTCTCTAACAAGACACTTAATTATATACATCAAGGGAAATTTCTTAAGGGACCTCTCTTTTCTTCATCTATGTAACTCATTTAACACAGTTTTCATTTGTAAATGTGATTGGGGAGATACATAAAACTGGATAAATTAGATCTAACTTTGTCACCCACATAAATTTTGTAAAAGTTCCAATAAATGAAGAAAGATGAAATCCCAAAGTTGATCTTTACTTTAATGAAACTTACATTTTATATTTGTGATGATTGACTAAATTCAGATATAATATCTTAATGACATACTGAAATGGAAACTTGTCATTGTCACGCAATATTCACTAAACAATCCACGAGATACATAGAATTATAAATACAGATCAGGCCCCTTTATTTTATTCTTGGGATATTTTTCCTTTAAACCATATACATAAAAATATAACTTCAGAAGAAACAGCACATTTAAAGTACAATAGATATAATACTTGTATCTATAAACTGATTGCAGATATAATGCAGGACTGAGAACAGAAAAAAGAAATGAAGTTTAATCTGCTCTCTGAATTGTATGAACTACATGTACATAAACACACATATATACATACACACTGTCACATATGCCCTTGCTTACATACAAAAACATACATACATGTATATATATGTTACATTTTATATTTCACAACAAAAGAAAAAGAAAAATCACAAATTCTACCTGATTACATCTGTATTAATACATATGCTTGCATTTTGTTGAATCTTTTCATGTCTTTGTCAGTGACAACAAGTTACAAGTAGGAAATGTAAAGGAAGAGATGACCACAGCATGAAAGAGCTTAACATAAATATTTCAGCTTCTAGACATTAGTCTTGAAGGGTACTAAGTGCTGATGAAAGAAGTTTGGAAAGTGAAAGTTGAATGCTCATGGCTTTTATTCAGTTTACAAAGGAGTATAGGATCAAGGATATTGCAGTTTTAGATTTTAAATCAGAACAATTCAAGAAGGACTGTAAAACTGCTGTTATAGCTAGCTCAGTACTTCTAGTGTATTTTCAGATTAATTGTATAAAACCAGTTTATCCTCTGTCCATTGTTGAGAATGCACTGAAGACTGCACTGATGATCAACAGCCAGAACACCAAACCTAAAGTGTCACCATAATTTGAAATATATATATATATATGTTGAATTTTAAAAGATGAAAACTTTAAAGCTTGTTTTAATTTTAACAAGCCTTTTCCTGTCCTGAATCTAAATTAGCACCTAGAACTTTCTATGGAAGAGCTCTCAAGATGAATCTAGGAAATAGAGTACAAAAAGTGATATCATTCTTTATTTTGCCTCTACTTTTGGACCATCAGTTCTCTTTACTTCTCATGGTTGGAAATATTTTAATGTCCTGCCATTTTGGTGACTTTTTTTTTTTTTTTTTTTTTGATTTGTTACACATTTAGGAGAAGAACTAGGAGAAGAACTCATTGAGAGCAGCCCTGCAGACTTGGGGGTTCTGATGAATGAAAAGCTTGGCCTGAGCTGTCAATGAGTGCTTGCAGCCCAGAAGGACAACTGGCTGCATTAAAAGAGGAGTGGCCAGCAGATTGAGGTCCTCCTCTAGTCAGCCTTTGTGAGGCCCCACTTGGAGAACTACATCCACGTCTGGAGCCCCCAGCAAAGGATAGTTAGAGTGGATCCAGAGGAGGGCCACAAAGATGATCAGAGGGCTGGAGTAGCTCTCCTACAAAGATACACTGAGAGAGCTGGGGCTGTTCAGCCTACAGAAGAGAAGACTCGTTCACTGCAAATTTTCAGTACTTGAAGGGAGCTTTTAAAAAAGATGGAGAGCAACTCTTTGCTCAGTCAGATATTGACAAGAAGCAATAAATCTCCCAGTTTTCTCTGCATTCAAGTTTTTGGTTTAGTTTGGTTTGGTTTGCTTTGCTTTGCTTTCCTTTGCTTTGGTTGTGTGTCTTTTTCTCCATACTTTCATAGACTTGGAGCTCACAGTGGATTTCTTTTGGGTGAAATTACGTTAAGAGATGCATATCAGGAATAAAGCTAGGATGTTTCAACTGCTAATGGCTTTTTCTAGCCACAGTACTAGATAAGACTCTAACCACAGCAAATTCTCTCAGAAATGAAAATATTAAGACCGCTGATCCACATCTTTAAAAGTCTTATTTTAGCAATTTCCCTTACCCCAATTTCTTGCCTACCATTGTTCTGAACTATTTGTTGATTTAGACATACATGTAGCTTATACTGCTGGACTGTGAGAATAGCTTCAACTATATATGTGTCCTTTAGCAACTAGATTTATTTATTTATTTATTTATTGGGGGGCGAGGGGGAGGGAATAATTCACAGGCACTAGGGCAGCTAACGCAGAATAAGTACTATTTTCAAAGACACCTTAGATGATGTGGCAACTTTGTTTTAGAGAATGATGCAGTAGATATACAGGCAGACTGTGCCAATTATCTTTTGAACAGGAGTTTGAGGTATTTCTCAAGTCTTGCAAGTCATGTTTATTAGCAGAGGTGCAATGAACATGTGTACTATATGTAACCTGAACTTCTCCAGGGTCCAATGATGTTGACTGCATCACCTTTGACCACAATGGAACTTAGATATTTAGCTTTCATATACATACCTGAATCGGGACATCAATCTTGAACTGAATCCAACTGCAGAAAAAAGATCATGTATGGAAAAATAAATAAATAAATAAATGTCAATTAATTGTCAATTAATTGTCTTGAATAATGAATCTATTTTTAAATGATGCCATTGGAACAACTGAAGGATTTTCATATGATCAGGCTTCCCAAAACATTTATTAACTTTGTTATCCCTACTTACACTGGGGAACTCTTCTAGACTCCACTCTCTTCTTATTGGAGCTGTTAATATAAAATACAGCACTCTTCTTGAGCCCATGAAAGAAAACAGCAAGTTAGGCCAATTTTACACTGGAAGACCAGTGTCCTAGGTAATAATATACTAAAAAACATACTTCAGTTTCCGGTCACATTGGAGTATCTGAATCTGAAAAAATGTATCTGTTATACTTCACAGACTCTTCTTTTAAAATATAAAGGAACACATTAATCTTGTTGATTTATCACTGCAAATTTCAATCAACTCCTCCATTCTATTACTTTTTTTTTTTACTGATAAAAAAACTCATTTTTACATAGCTATCCAACTAGTGCAGTTTTCTTATGAAAGCATTCTGCACATCATTTTGAACGTATAGGTCTAAAATCTGAAGCCTTCTGTGAGATCTGTGAGCATCATAAATTTGCGTATAAATTTATATAGCAAGTTAAATAATGTGCTTTGCCTCTGCAAAGCCTACTATATGTTGCAGGTTAATTGTGAAGTTCATTTATCTTGTCTCATTTGTGTGCATGTCTATAAATCTTTCAAGACTGCAATTTCCTTAACTTTGGATTCTTACTGTTCATAAGAAGGAATCTTCTGCTTACAGGAACTTTGCTAGCAAAGGCAGAGGGATTTGTTAACACTATGATCTAAAGATCATCACGTTCACTTCAGAATTCCCTGATTTTCACAGAAACAATCTTGGCAGATGGAAATGAGATAAGTATGGATGTTAGAATTTTATTCTCATTACTCTGAAAAGAAGAATCAAAAATACCTCCGTGAGACTGATTTTAAGTACATCCTACTGTTCTCAAAGCACAATTGCAAAAGTCAGGGACTTAATGAAACAGTGGAAGACAGTTTTAATATGAAAACAAAAATTGTAGATTGAAACACTGAATGTGAAAAATATGAGGAGGAAAAAAAAAAAGGAAAAAGCTTTCTTTGTTTAAATTTCAGAAAAAAAAATATTTTTAGGAAAACATTCCTCATTTAACATATTCCTAGGGGAGCTTAAAGTAAGGTCATAACAACTGTAACCTTCTGTAATTTGTTCTGTTTTATACCTTACATGTATGGTATGGATTTACTAAAAAAATAAAATATATATATATATAATAAATAAATTGGGGGGGAAGAAGGTTGGAGAGAGAACAAAGCACACAAAATGCAGATGCATAGTTCTGGGTACATCAGAGCTAGGAATGTAGCTTTGACAACTACAATACTTCACATCAGAGTAAGACTGCAATAAGTGCAATTAAAACTTTTGTTTTGTTTTGTTTTCTGTTTTTGTTTCTTTGAGCTATTTGTACATCTACAGATAAAGGCATCCTGGTCTGATGTTTATTTATAAACTTAGTTATATCCTCTTTAATTCCATTTTGGAATTTAAAAACAGCAGGTACACCTTGTATCATTTTATTAACTGAAGGTTTTACAAAAAAATAAAAATAAATTCAAAGCTCCTAATTATTTGTCTTCCTCTAGGACACATATGTTATTCAAAACATAACACATGTTCTGCATCCCTGATATATGCTCTGCTGAACTTACCCATGCTATTTCAAATGCTACAGTATTAAAAAAAAAATGCTATTAAAAGTTTGAAATACAATATATTATGAGCATTCTTATCAAAGAGCTATGTAACCTTATCTGTTCCTGATATGTATTCTACTACTATTTCACTTCTTTGTTTTAACTTTCCCTCTCTCCCCACCCCAGTTTTCCACAATTTAATAAAAGTTGCCTTCGAAATTTAACAATAACATCAACAACTTCCTTACATAGAAATAGTAGTCCAGGACTCCATATCTAAAGAATTCAGGTTCTTATGTAATTCAATTTGTTCTGATTATATATATATATATTTATTTAATTTTTTTTTAGTTTCACACTATCTGCATATAATGTTATCCTTTTCCTGTTTATCAGTGTTACAGTGTTGATATCAGTTTTGCAATGCTGATAACATAATTCCACTATCCTTCTGTCTCTATTGAAATGTAAAAGGAAGAAATATTTCTGCAGACAGTGGTCAGTACTGAAAGGGGCACATAAACATGTATGTCAATCTCATAATGGAATCACTGTCTGCAAAGCCAGCAAACTCCTTCTGGGTGACCAACATATTAAGTCAGAAATATACTTAATTAGTAATGCTGTATGTCATCACTTGATGAGCAGTCCTTCTTCATTTTACTGTCTGCTTGGTGTCTGGTTCATTGTTTTATCGATTTAGTACAACTTAGCAGCTTTAGTGATTTTACAATTTGTCCTTATACTAATTAGATTTCAACAGCAGAACATTGTGTGAATATTTTCATCTCTAGCAAATATTTTTCCATCTACTATTACTTCAGGTTATTTTTTTTTTTATTTTCTATACCATGCCCTCCAATGCAAATTTCTTGGCACTGGGTACTACTGATGAGAACATAGTAGTGATTATAAACTCTGTTTTTTTTTAACCTTAGATATTATTATACTGGACAAAAAACGTCATATATTCTAGTGATATCAATGTGATAAATGAGCACCAGCAGCACAGTACAAAGTTTTGTGTATATCAATGTTATTATTTATATATATAGATTACAACATGGAAATTGTTTGGAGTTTTACAGACATTTCTGTCAAAACATGACATTAAGATCCCAAGTACTTATATCGCTACTATGTGTTTGCTTTTAGTTACAAAACACTTTTAAATAACACTATCAGGTACTTTAGGCTACATAGTAGATTTTGATGGATTTCTTGAAAAAGATCAAATAATTGGTGTTCATATTGGAGGTGAATAGGCATAGGATGATTTGCTATCTGTAATGGAATTTTCATTCAGTGGGGTGGAGGGAAGTGAAAGGTCTTCCTTCCATTTTTCATCAGAACATAATCAAATAGTAAATCCCATTATATAAAGGACTCTGTTTGTTTGGTTTTCAGCTCTGCCATTACCAATCCCTTAGAAAAAGGAAAAATACTTTTTACTGTCAAGTCTATCTTCATGGTATATAAATATAATATATAATATATATTATATACATGGAATATATAATATATAATGGAATATATATATATGGAATATATAATATTATTGTATATATATATATATATATGGAATATATAATATTATATATATATATTCCATATATATATATATATATATATACATCGCAATTAGTCTTCTAGACATATCACATAGCTATATAGTTTGTTGTGTTTTGTTATATAGTTTGTTGTATAGTTTTTCTGTATAGTTTGTTGTATTTTGGTGTCCTGTATGGAGTACTGTGTCCAGTTCTGGGCTCCCCGGTACAAAAAAGACAGGGATCTCCTGGGAAGAGTCCAGCGGAGGACCACAAAGATGATTAAAGGACTGGAGCATCTCTCCTATGAGGAAAGGCTGAGAGACCTGGGTCTGTTCAGTCTTGAGAAGAGAAGACTGAGAGAGGATCTTATCAATGTGTATAAATATCAGAGGTGTGGGAGACAGAGGGATTTGGCCAACCTCTTTTCAGTGGTTTGTGGGGACAGGATAAGTGACAATGACCACAAAATGGAGTACAGGAAGTTCCTCATCAACATGCTAAAGAATTTCCTCACGGTGAGGGTGACAGAGTACTGGAACAGGCTGCCCTGGGTGGTTATGGATTCGCCTTCTCTGGATATATTCAAGGCCCGTCTGGACGTCTACCTGCTCTAGGGAACCTTCTTTGGCAGGAGGATTGGACATGATGATCTCTTGAGGTCCCTTCCAACCCCTTCAATTCTGTGATTCTGTGGGGTTGTTTTAGACACTTTCCTTGCACATTATAAAAGCCAACTTGCATGACTGCATATTAGATTCAAACTGACTACAAAGTTTCATTTAACAAGTTAGTCACTTCATTGGGCTCTTGTTCTCAGTAACCAAGAACTGGACATGCTACTCCAGGTGTGCCCTCAGCAATGCTGAGTAGAAGGGAAGAATCGCCTGCTTGCAATACTATTCCTAATGCAGCCAAGAATACCATTAGTCCTCTCTTTGCTGCAGGAGTTAGGACTACACGGACACATTGCTTCATTTTTCAACTTGGTTTCTACCAGGATGTCTGCAGAACTGCTTTCCAACTGGGTGATTCCCAGCATGTCCTGGTGCCTGGTACTGTTCCTCTCCACATGCAGGACTTAGGATTTCTCCTCATTGAACATCATGAGATTCTTGATAGCCCAATCCTCCAGACTGCTCAGGTCCCTCTGGATGACAGCACAACTCTCCAGTGTAGCAGCCACTCCACCCAGTTCTGTGTCACATGCAAATTTTTTCTATCATCCAGGTCATTAATGAAGGACTGAACAGGACTGTACCCAGTATTGACCATTCTGAATTAATAGTTACCAACCTTCAACTAGAGTTATTGCCAGGCCTGCCATTCATCCATTTCTTTGTCCACTTCACTTTCTGCTTATCCAGCCCATACATCAACAGCTTATCTATGAAGATTATCTTACAGCAATGTCAAAGGCCTTACTGAAGTCCAAGTGACAATATCCACTGTATACATCATGCTGGTCATTTCTTCACAGAAGCTTATCAGGTTGGTCAGGTATGACTTTTCCTTGGTGAATCCTAGCTGACTGCTCCTGATGATTTTCTTCTTTTTCATATGCCTGGAAATGTTTTCAAGGATTAGCTGTTCCATCACTTTCCCAGCAATCAAGGTGAGGCTGACTTGCCTTTATTTCTTTTGGTCCTCTTTTTTGCTCTTTTTGAAGATAGAAGTGGCATTTGCTTTTGTCCAGTCTTTGGGAACTTCTCCCAGTCGCTACAATAAAGCAAAGATTATAGAAAGTGGTCTCACAATCACATCTGCCAGCTCACTCAGCACTTGGGGTATCTTGGTTTCAGTTAGGACAGAGTTAATTTTCTTCCTAGTAGTTAATTTTCTTCCTAGTTAATTTTCTTCCTAGCTGGTAGAATGCTATGTTTTGGCTTAGGATGAGAAGAGTGCTGATAACACCCTGATGTTTTAATTACAGAATCACAGAATCACAGAATTTCTAGGTTGGAAGAGACCTCAAGATCATCGAGTCCAACCTCTAACCTAACACTAACAGTCCCCACTAAACCATATCCCTGAGCTCTACATCTAAACGTCTTTTGAAGACTTCCAGGGATGGTGACTCCACCACCTCCCTGGGCAGCCCGTTCCAGTGCCTAACAACCCTTTCAGTAAAGAAATTCTTCCTAACATCTAACCTAAAACTCCCCTGGCGTAACTTTAGCCCATTCCCCCTCATCCTGTCACCAGGCACATGGGAGAACAGGCCAACCCCCACCTCGCTACAGCCTCCTTTAATGTACTTATACAGAGCAATAAGGTCACCCCTGAGCCTCCTCTTCTCTAGGCTGAACAAGCCCAGCTCCTTCAGCCGCTCCTCATAGGACTTGTTCTCCAGGCCCCTCACCAGCTTCGTCGCCCTTCTTTGGACCCGCTCAAGCACCTCGATGTCCTTCTTGTAGCGAGGGGCCCAAAACTGAACACAGTACTCGAGGTGCGGCCTCACCAGAGCCGAGTACAGGGGGACGATCACCTCCCTAGCCCTGCTGGTCACAGTGTTTCTGATACAAGCCAGGATGCCATTGGCCTTCTTGGCCACCTGAGCACACTGCTGGCTCATATTCAGCCGACTGTCCACCATCACTCCCAGGTCCTTCTCTGCCTGGCAGCTCTCCAACCATTCCTCTCCCAGCCTGTAGTTCTGCTTGGGGTTATTGCGCCCCAGGTACAGGACCCGGCACTTGGCCTTGTTGAACTTCATACAGTTGACCTCAGCCCATCGGTGCAGCCTATCCAGATCCTCCTGCAGAGCCTTCCTACCCTCGAGCAGATCGACACACGCACCTAGCTTGGTGTCATCTGCAAACTTACTGAGGGTGCACTCAGTGCCGTCATCCAGATCATTGATGAAGATGTTAAAGAGGACCGGCCCCAGCACCGAGCCCTGGGGGACGCCACTAGTGACTGGCCTCCAACTGGACTTGGCTCCATTTACCACAACTCTTTGGGCCCGGCTATCCAGCCAGTTTCTAACCCAACGAAGCGTGCGCCAGTCCAAGCCAAGAGCAGCCAGTTTCTTGAGGAGAATGTTGTGGGAGATGGTGTCAAAAGCCTTGCTGAAGTCAAGGTAGACCACATCCACAGCCTTTCCCTCATCCACCCAGCGCGTCACTTTGTCGTAGAAGGAGATCAGGTTCGTCAAGCAGGACCTGCCTTCCATAAACCCATGCTGGCTGGGCCTGATCGCCTGCTTGCCCTTCAAGTGCCACATGATGACTCCCAAGAGGATCTGCTCCATGAGCTTCCCTGGTTCTGAGGTCAAACTGACCGGCCTGTAGTTCCCCAGGTCTGCCCTCCGGCCCTTCTTGTAGATGGGCGTCACATTTGCTAGTCACCAGTCAGCTGGGACCTCCCCCGATAGCCAGGACTGCTGATAAATGATGGATAGGGGCTTGGCCAGCTCCTCTGCCAGTTCTCTCAGTACCCTCGGGTGGATCCCATCTGGCCCCATCGATTTGTGCACATCCAAGTGCCGTAGCAGGTCACCAACCAGTTCTTCGTGGATGGTGAGGGCCACATCCTGCTCCCCGTCCCCTTCCACCAGTTCTGGGTACTGGGTATCCAGAGAGCAACCGGTTTTGCCGCTAAAGACTGAGGCAAAGAAGGCATTAAGCACCTCCGCCTTTTCCTCATCTCTTGTAACTAAGTTTCCCCCTGCATCCAGTAAAGGATGGAGATTCTCCCTAGTCCTCCTTTTGGTGTTGATGTATTTATAAAAGCGTTTTTTGTTATCTTTAACAGCAGTAGCCAGATTGAGCTCCAGATGAGCTTTGGCCTTCCTAATCTTGTCCCTGCACAGCCTCGCTACATCCTTATAGTCCTCCTTCGTGGCCTGCCCAATTTTCCAAAGATTATAAACCCTCTTTTTTCTCCTAAGCTCAAGCCACAATTCTCTGTTGAGCCAGGCTGGTCTTCTTCCCCGCTGGCTCATCTTTGGGCGCATGGGAATAGACTGCTCCTGCGCCATTAGGATTTGCCTCTTGAAGAGCGCCCAGCCTTTCTGGACCCCTCTGCCCTTCAGAACCGCCTCCCATGGGACTCCACCAACTAGTGTCCTGAGCAGCCCAAAGTCAGCCCTCCGAAAGTCCAATACAGTGGTTTTACTGGTTCCCTTCCTGGCCCCGCCAAGAATAGTGAACTCCACCATTTCGTGGTCACTCTGCCCAAGACTGTTCCCGACAATCACATCCTCCACCAGTCCTTCTCTGTTTGTGAAGAGAAGGTCTAGCAGGGCACCACCCCTGGTAGGTTCACTAATCAGCTGCGTCAGGAAGCTATCTTCCACTTTCTCCAGAAACCTCCTAGACTGCTTCCTCTGGGCTGTGTTGTGCTTCCAGGATATGTCAGGGAAGTTGAAGTCCCCCACGAGTACAAGCGCCGACGATTTCTCAACTTCTGTCAGCTGCCTGTAGAACTCCTCATCCGTCTCCTCATCCTGGTTCGGCGGTCTATAGCAGACCCCGACCAGGACACTAGCCTTGAAATTGCTGCAGAGCAGTGCTTACACCAAGCCAAGGACGTCTCAGCTTCTCACTCTGTCCTTCCAACAGGCAGGCTGGGGGTGCAGCAGGAGCTGGGAGGGGACAGACCTAGGACAGCTGACCCAAACTAGCCAAAGGGGGTATTCCATACCATCTGACGTCATGCTAAACAATATATAGGGGTGGCTAGCTGGGGGGAGGAGGGCCAGACTGCTCAGGGTTAGGCTGGGCATTAGGCAGCTGATGGTGAGCAATTGCATTGTGCATCACTTGTTTCGTACACATTAGTAGTAGTACTACTACTATTATCATCATTATTGTTATTATTATTATTATTGTTATTATTATTTTCCTGTCTTAATAAACTGTCTTTATCTCAACTCATAGGCTTCACTTTCCCGTTTCTCTCCCCCATCCCAGAGAGGGAGGGGGAGGGTGAGCGAACGGCTGTGTGGTGTTTAGCTGCAAGCCAGGTTAAACCATAACAGTCCTTTTTGAGAGGTATATCCTTCCAGGGCCCATGGACTTTGCTTAAGTTTGCTTAAGTACTCCATGACCTGATCCTTTTCCATGAAGCATGTATCTTCTCTGTTCCAATCTTTCCCCTTGGTTTCTGAGACCTGCGATCCCTGAGGATCTTGACATAAAAAATGAAAAGACACAAAAAATGCATTCTGTTCCTTGGCCTTTTCCCTGTCCTGAATAGCCAGGTCTGATGTTTCATTCATCAGTGAGCCCATATTTTCCCTAGTCTCCTTTTGGGCACCCACATACCTATAGAAGCCCTTCTTGTCTTTGTTATTCCCAGCCAGATTCAATTCCATTTGAACTTTTGCTTTCCTAATATTTTCTCTGTATGTTTGGACAATGTCTGCAGTCTTTCCAGGTTACTCACCCATCCTTGCTTCCACCCTCTGTCTGTCTCATCTTTGCATTTTAATTTAGCCAGGTGCTCCTTGCTCATCCATGTAGGCCTCCTGAGGTGAGGTGACCCTTGACTGTTAACCAGCTTTCTTGGGCCCCTCTTCTCTCCAGGGCCTTATCCTACAGGACTCTTTCAAACAGATCTTTGAAGAGGGCAAAGTCAGCTTTCCTGAATTCCAGGGTTATGAGTTTGCTTTTTATCTCCCTCCGTCCCTTCAGGATCATGAACTCCACTATCTCATGATCACTGCAGCCAAGGCTATCTTTGACCTTCACATTCCTAATAAGATCTTGTTTGCTGATGAGAGATCCAGCAGACCTCCTTATTGGCTTACTAAGCCTAATAAGACCAAAAGCAAATTTGCTTCTCTTTATTGAGAGCTCTTCAATTTAGTAATAATAATAATAAAAATAACAACAAATGTTCTCCATTTAACAGGTACTGTTACAGCTAGAAATATCTTACTTCTTTCACAGAATTGCAGAATCACAGAATGGCCAAGGATGGAAAGGACCCCTGAACATTACCTAGTCCAATGCCCCTGCGGAGCAGTATCACACAGAGAACATTGCACAGGATGTTATCCAGGCAGGTTTTGAATATCTCCAGAGAAGGAAGCTAGAAAACCTCTCTGAGCAACCTGTTCCAGTGCTCTGTAACCCTCACAGTAAAGAAGTACCCTCTCATATTGAGCCAAAACTTCCTGTGCATCAGTTTGTGCCCATTGCCTCGTCCTGTTGCTGGGCACAACTGAAGAGACTGCTCCATCCTCTTGACACCCTCCCCTCATATATTCATACACATTGATGAGGTCTTCCCTCAGTCTCCTTATTTTTTTCCAGGCTAAACAGGCTCAGTTCTCTCAGCCTGTCCTTGTACAACAAGTGTTCCAGTCCTCTAATTATCTTCGTAGCCCTCCTCTGAACTCACCCCAGTAGTTCTATCTCCCTCTTATACTGGGGAGCTGTATATTTGAGTCCATGACTGGACACAATACCCCAGGTGTGGTCTCACTAGGGCTGAGTAGAGGGGGAGAATCATCTCCCCTGTTGGCAACACTATTTCGAATGCAGCCCAGGATACCATTGGCCTTCTTAGCTGCAAAGGCACAAAGTTCCTATTATTCTACTAGATTGTTAGATGTGTAACTGTAATGCAAACAAAGCTGTAATGCAGTGACAAATTCTTCACTGTTTTTAAGCATAAACTTAAGACCCACTAAAACTAAATAAAAGTATATGCTGAAAATTAAAGTATGTGTTTTTTTTTTTTTTCCTAAATGGTGTTAAAGCCTTACCTCCTATTTCATAAATCATGTTTTGTCAGCACCCTACGCTTCCAGAAATACCTAGCTTCAAAAAATGATTAAAATATTAAATGAACTGTCTTGTCCATTCATATACAGTTGTCAAAACACAACAATTATTTTAGAGTGTTAACTTGCTAAGAAGTAGAGGCAAATTTCTTGGATTTCTCATCTAAAATGAAATTGTATATTATTATGTACAGTATTAGACATCATAAAGGTGAAAAAGGCAGATGAGATACTGAAACAAATTTAAATCTTAAAACTAGTTTTTGATTGTTGATATAAATATGCTTTCATACAACAGAAAATAAAATCGGATGTTCCATATGAGTTATGTCTTTATGCTTAAAGTTTTAGAAATTATGAAGACTTTGATTAGGGTTTAGAAAAAGAAAGGAAAAAAGGAGAGAAGGAAGGAGGGAAGGAAGGAGGGAGGGAGGGAGGGAGGGAAGGAGGGAGGAAGGAAGGAAGGAAGGAAGGAAGGAAGGAAGGAAGGAAGGAAGGAAGGAAGGAAGGAAGGAAGGAAGGAAGGAAGGAAGGAAGGAAGGAAGGAAGGAAAGAAAGAAAGAAAGAAAGAAAGAAAGAAAGAAAGAAAGAAAGAAAGAAAGAAAGAAAGAAAGAAAGAAAGAAAGAAAGAAAGAAAGAAAGAAAGAAAGAAAGAAAAATTTGAAACTATATACAACTATTTCCTTGTGACATTTAAGTCCCATGTTACTTAAGTGTATTTAAAGCTTTTACTTTCTATGCATTTCTAAATTATTGAATAGTCCTTCAAACAATTTTTACTCTTTTTTTTGTTACCTTATGTGAGATCTCAGCTAAATGGAAAGTCTAAAATAATTATATAGATTTCATTCTTGTAAATACTTCTGTACTTAGGTCAATGTAATTCAGTCTATAATTTATCACACACCTCAACTGGAATAGAACAGTCATGGACATTTGAAGAAGTGAGGTTGTATGAAGGAAAGAGGAAATGGGGCTACATGCTTACCTGACCTCAGTGTTTTGTTTTGTTTCATTTTATGTTGTTTTAAACTTGCCCTTAAATGTCAATTAGACATTAATGTATAGCTCTCAGTTACAACTATTTGAACAAAAGAGATGGACATTACATAATGTCATACATCTCTGATACTTTCTGAGCTGGATGTTACAAAGATGAGATGGCTGAGATGTAGTTCTCATAGAAAGAAAAGAATAAAAAGAGACACTTATGTTACCTGTATTGATTAAGCCATAGCCTAGGAGTTCAGAAGAAAGCTACAGTTCCAGAAAAGACTGTGAAGAGTTTCCAAAATCATTAAAGAGCACAATACCTTTGAAAGTTGTTCCCTGGCAAAGATTCAGAGGTGATTTAAAAGCACAGCTGTTCACAGAAAAACACTAAAGGAAAAAGCAAGTAGAACAGCTATAGAGATGGACAACAAATCACTCCAGAGGTTTTTAAGGGAGGTTTGTCTACTTTTTCCTCTCTTTTTCCATTTGTTTTCAGAAAACAAGTATACAAATGCCACAAAATTATTTTCCAGAGTATAAATTATTTTATGAAGCAGGTTTGTTTGTTTAACTTCCTCTGTAATGTTTTCTCTGATCAGCCCTGTTTTGAAGTGCCAGTCTCAGGGAATTAGGAAACAATATACAATGTAAGTCATTCATTATACAGACCCATTGTCACCTTATTTTTTCAAGCATGTTGAGGACCAAGACTTCCATTATTCTCAGGCTCAAAGCAGGCTGAAAGATGTAAGCTTCACAAAATATTATTTGTGGTTGCTTTTTAGGCCATTCTTGTTGACAGTAATAACAAATCCAATTTGAAAAATCATGATTCTTCCTGCTATTCCTCCCTGCTATGAAGATAAATCAATAGGATTGTTTCAGAATTTAGAGGTTGTACAGACAGTATTAAAGCAGAAATATTACGTAGTACAGAAATTTTGATGGCAAAATACACTTCACTGTGAAATTCACTAAGTCCTGAGGTTTGCAGAACAACAATAACAACAAAAATCAGTTAGATTCCCCAGTTTTAGAGACACACTGAGACTATTTAAGTGATTTTAAAAGCTAAGAAACAGTTGTTTGCTAGTATACTGGTAACAATGTATTGGTTACTTGAAAAATCTCATACTTGCCCCTTAAAGTGCAATATATCTTTTTTAAATTGGAAATATATAGCTAAATTGGTGGGTTAACTTTTGGTAATATTACAGGTATACACACATTCAAAGACAGATGCAGACATATACAAACTGAAAGAAATCCCCTAAGAACAGTAGATGAAGCACTGATCAAACACTTGGATGAAAGTTCCGTGATGATTGATTTTGAACTCTGTCTACAAAGCCATCATCATCAAAAAACAAACAAACAAACAAAAAACAATAGTTTTTTCTTCAGTATGATGTCAAGTACATGTATATTTCTCTGAAATAGCAGTTGTACAGTTGTGCAGTAAAGGCATTTTCTATACAAGCTATCATGAGAAGAAAAATGATTTTAAATGATTTTTATTTTTTCTTCCAAGTTTTGAGAGGCACCACTGTTATATTTACAATTCACATTTCTGTCTAAAATAACATCATACAACAATAATACACTCACTGAAGCTTATAACTAAAACAAACAAACAAAGAAATTGGTATAATAATAAAAGTGTGTATTCAAAGGCAAGACAGCACCTGATATCCAAAAACAAAAGGAAACTTGTATAGACATTTATTTTTTATGAACGTGTATGTAATTAAGTGATTAAAGAACAGGGTAATAAACTGAAAATATCTTTATAAAGCTGCATAAAACCTGACTGTGACTATTTAAAAGAACTGAGACTATGTATTTAAAGTCTCAATACTTTTATTACTTAACTTTTTACAGATTTTGTCAAGTTGATTAAAATTGAAAACATCTAAAGCAAAGAAATTTCATAATGTCTAAAACACACCTCAATGAAAACCCCACTTGAAGTCTGAAATGTATAGAACAAAAAATTTAGTTAGATTGCCCAGTTTTACAGATGCATTGATTCCATATATTTATTTATATATAGATATATAAATATATTTAATACTTTTATTTATTTTTGTTTCTGTCTAAAATAATTTAATTTCTTCAAAACAATAATGGAATTAGGTATTAAGGAGTGTAGGCTTTTCTTCATTTCTTCAATCGAGAATATTCAGTTTGGTTGGTCTATCTAACTTAAACAGCATCCACAATTTCCAATTTTCCAATCCATCGTCTATTCGGTTTCCAAATTCTCCATTTATATATATATACATGTATATATACACATATTACAGTTATGCTAGCAGGCACATCTACACACATTTGCTACATTTAGATTACCTCCTGTGAGAGCAAATAATTTCAGACGGCAAATGTTCTCTTATAAAGGTTATCATCAGGAGCATATGTAAATTAATTCACCAGTTACTGTATAAGCACCTAATCTTTTTTTTTTTTTTTTTTTTACTTGAACATTACAAAATAGAATCATGAATGACATTTTAAAGAGTCAATTAAGTGCATTCTAATTATATTGTTACTTTCACTCTTAGATGTTTTGAAATATATGGAGAGTCTACACAGGAGACCTAATGTCCAGAACCAGATCTGTATGCAGATGTGAAAGGTAGTAGATGTTCAACTTAATATGAAGATCCAGGAGGTATATTGTGTGACAAACTTAAATACCTGCAGTAGATTTTACTCAAACTTAAAACACTTAAAGTCAACTGTATAATCACAGAACCCAGATTAACCTCTTAAGTATTTCCTTATGATCTATAGGAACACAACTTTTGCTTATAAGCTTGCCTATGATTCTGTGATGTTTTGCTGTAGGTTATGCCCAAGGTGCAGCCATCTGAATAGAGCTTAATGTCTCAGAGAACGTTCCAGAGCTAAGTGTAGTCTAGTTTCATAATGTGGGCAACAGTGCACTTTTCCTAACTTTTGGTGCCTTCATTGTGTTCTTAGTATACCTTAGTATACCAAATATGAAAGAATGTTTAATACAACCTGCACAATCATTTTCCTTTAAAACAATGGGTGGCTGCAGCAAACTTTTAGATAAGATTGTAGAGGCTGCAGGCCTTCTGGCTGCAGGCAAAACTGTGTTTAGGACTCTCAAGGAAAACAAGAGGTCCCTTTTTCTGTTGTCTGAATTGCTTATATACTTGTATTAAACAGTCACAAAAGAAAAAAAAAATAAAAATAATTAGACCTAAGTTCCATACTTGAGTATGGGTGCCCTAGCCACCAACAAAATTCATTTTTGTCTTGTTTTTTTACCTTACTATGAATCTCATTTCCCATTGATCCCACAAAACAGCTTGAGCACCTCTTTCATCATGAAAGATATAGTTTTTAATACCTTGAGATCAAACTTTAATTTCCTAATTCCTAAAAACTAGCTTTTGCCCAAAATGGCGTGGACACTTCAAATATGTAACACTATGCATTTCTTTGCATCTCACTGAAAGGGTTACTAGACAAATAAAGCAAGCCTTGAATAGAACAGAAAGATTGTTTAAAACCATAATCCAAGAACAACCTGGCACATATGAAGCTATTAGATAGTCCCTTGAGTTTGTTTTTGAAGAATAGGATTGATATAATTTCATTTTAACTTTCCAATAGTTACATTTTTTTTTCTCGACTATTTGTAAAGTCAACTTCTAAGACAGGCATATAAATCTCTGACGGAAGACTAGATGAATTTCTTAGACTGCAGGCTTGACTTGTAGTTACTGAGATTAGATTAAGAGGCTTCTCCCATATGTGCTTCCTATTCCTATTGTGCTTTTTCTCAGTTTAAGGCCATCTGAATTGTGAATGCCCCAGTGCCTACCCTGAAATCACTTGTGACAGGCAGAAGTACAAAGGGCTTTGGGGTGCCGTATTAACTGTGTGTGTTCAAAGCATGCCTAATGAAAATAACACTATACAGTTTCTTGCTGTAGAAGCCACTTTTTAGAGAACAAGGACAGAAGAAAAGCTGTGACTGTTATTGTGTACTACGTTAAATAATGCAGATTAGTGGCTAAAGCAGTCAGCAAAAGTCTTGGATTTTATTCCTTCCTTAGCCTGAAGGGGAGCTTTAGAGTGTCAGAACTAATACTGCTTTAATCCTGGACAGTATAAGAACAGTAATCTGTACTCACTTATAGGATTTAAGAACAGCATCAGAAAATAGAAGAAAGTGATAACTGAGTGGAATAGAAACAGTTGAAAAAATAATATTATATAATTACAATTATATAAAATATACAATATATTATATATGTAATTATAAAATGTAATTATATAAATGTATAATATTTAATATGTAATTCATATAAACATATAAAATATACATTATATATTATAATAATGCAATAAAAATACATATTACATATTATTGACAATAATATATTACTTCAATAGCTTAAATTTCTATGAAAGAGTATGAATTAAATTTATTTGCCCTTTTTATATAAAAAATAATAATATTTTTAAAATAAATTTAATTTATATTAAAATAAAAAATAATAATTTTATTCTGGACATTTTCATTTTACAACTATAGATGCATCCATCATAATCAGTAACAGTAATATGACTTTGTAACACCTGTGCTAAGTGAGCAATTAGAAAACCAGCTTTATTCTGAGGAAACTATATCTCTCCTCTCCTCTCGTCTCCTCTCGTCTCCTCTCGTCTCCTCTCCTCTCCTCTCCTCTCCTCTCCTCTCCTCTCCTCTCCTCTCCTCTCCTCTCCTCTCCTCTCCTCTCCTCTCCTCTCCTCTCCTCTCCTCTCCTCTCCTCTCCTCTCCTCTCCTCTCCTCTCCTCTCCTCTCCTCTCCTCTCCTTTCCTCTCCTTTTCATGGAATAATTCCTGATTTACTTTCTATTTGCTAATAAGAGAAAATGCAAACCATAGTCTTGTCCATTCAGTTCAGATGAGTCCAATTCAGCTTTCAGTGTATGAAAAACTGTTTCATCAGAATCATGTTCTTCATGAAACTGATGATCTCATGAGAGTTTTCATAATAATGAGGTGAAAATTCATGAAATGAGTTAGGTTCCAGAGTTGGCTTCTTCCTATGGAAGTAGAGTATCTGGTGACCATGGAAGAAGTTTCCTGTGAGAACTTCATGTGGTATCTCCCCGTTTTCACTGAGCCAGCCATCTCTTTCCAGCTCCCAACCACACTCTACGCTTGTTGCTCTACTTTCAGAGCAGCTCTGCAAGGGAAAAGTATGTCAGTAATGACTTTTTGTTGTTGGAGAAAAAGATAAAAAAGACACGTGGATTAAAACTCTCCGTTTTCTGGCCCACACAGACTAGGAGTGTTTCTGTGTTACTAATAAAATCTGTTCATTTTCTTTATTAGTAGAAGTAAGATGAAAATTAGGAGACATCTGTCATCATCCATTACTTATTCTATATGTTACCACAGGCAAGAAGCTTGCTGTTACTAATTTTAGTTTACTTTGTTCATCTCATTTTGCTTTTGTTAGCTTGCAAATGTGACTGCCTACTGTGATATGACCTAGGTTTCTTGAAATCAGACCCATACTGGGACTGCATTGCATAAGATATGTTGTATAGCTCAAAACATATTAAACATTTGAAATCTCAATGCTCCAGTTTCATTCAAATATATTTTTCGGGTTGATTCCAGTAAACTGGGAAAGTCCAATGAAAAGGAAGCTGGTTCCTTTTATTTGAAAGTCTGGGTACTAAAATTGAAATTATTCTTTGTGTCCAGATAATTAAGATTCAGCTGATGGTGTATGTGGGATCAGCATTTTTCTCTCTCACTCTGTGGCATTTTACCAAACATTAGTTCAGTCATATGTTCCATAGGTGAAAATAGTTACTGTGTCACTAATTGTAATATATATGTTTATTTATGGGGAGGGATAGAGAAGTGAGGAAACCAAAATAAAGAAGATGTACTTCAGGTTTTTTTGGAGGTTTTATGTGGTATCCTTTTTTTTTTTTTTTTTTTTTTTTTTTATGGTTTATCATTTCTAAAATGTCTCTATAATTTTTAAGTTTACTATGTTTTGTGTCAAGAATTTTAATCTGTTAATTCTACAACATTTACATAGCATTTCTTGTATTGGTTTGAAATGTTTTTGCAAACCATGGCTAGGACTCTTATTTTAGTATGTAGAAAAACAGCTGTGAAATGGAAAAATGCAAAACATAATGTTATTTCCTCTGGTGATTTACTCACCCAATAAGAGAAAAAATATGTACTATTTACATTTCTATTTTATTTATTGGTGAATGTGATGACTTTCATACAAAACCTTATACATCGAGACAAAAGGAAATTCTAGAATTCACTCATTCCCATTTATTCTTTCCCATACTCTATATAATACACTGTATAGCCTGTATTCTTTCCATATACCATTCCTTGTCTCTCTCACACTTATTTACTGGCTATGTTCATGAAAACTGAAGCTCTTAAAGTATGAACAGCCCAGAAATATGGACAGTTGAAATTAGTCTAAAAAAAAATAAAAATTTTCCACCTTAGTAATCACAGGAAGTTCTCTGTCCCTAAATTAGGGCAATGCTTTCCCCAGAATCCCTTTACTATCATAATTCTCCACAAATCTATTTGGGACATCTACATTAGATTTCTCTTAAGTCCTACAGAAACTCCCTTTGTCCTTATGGGGGACTTCAACTTGCCAGACATTAACTGGGAGTGCCACACGGCTGACACGAGCAAGTCCAGGAGGTTCATGAAGCACCTAGATGATAACTTCTTGGTGCAGGTGCTAATGGAGCCAACTAGGAAAGGTGCCCTCCTAGACCTGTTGCTAGAAAACAGAGATGGTCTGGTGGGAGATGTGGTGATTGGTGGCTGCCTCGGTCATAGTGACCATGAAGTGGTTGAGTTCAAAATTTACGGTGACAGAAGGAAAACAGAAGGAAAAGTGCCACCAAAACCTCATCCCTAGATATGGGGAAAGCGGACTTCAGGCTGCTCAGGGAACTAGTCAGCAAGGTCCCCTGGGAAACTGCTCTTGAAGACCTCGATGTCCACCAGTGCTGGTCATTCTTTAAGCGATGCCTCCTAGAAGCACAAGATCAGGCAATTCCTAAATATCGCAAGTCAGGCAGGCGGGGCAGGAGGCCGGCATGGCTGACCAGGAACATTCTAATGGAGATTAGGCGGAAACAGAGAGTGTTTGGCTACTGGAAGGAGGGCCAGGTGTCATGGAAAGAATACAGGGATGCTGTTTGTGTTTGTAGTGAGAAAATTCGTGTGGCTAAAGCACACCTAGAGTTGAAGCTGGCTGTGTCTGTGAGAGAAAATAAAAAGGGTTTTTTTAGATATGTGAATGGAAAAAGAAGAACTAAAGAATACATAGGGCCGCTCCTTGATAGGGAAGGTCTCCTCACAGACAATGACATAGGCAAAGCAGAGACGCTTAACGCCTTCTTTGCCTCTGTCTTCAATGCCGATGATGGGCTTCGGGACTCAGGGTGCCCTGAACTGGAAGACCAGGACGGTGGGGATGACAAACTCCCAACTGACCCTGAACGTGTGTGGGATTTGCTTCTCCACCTGGATCCCTACAAGTCCATGGGTCCGGATGGGATTCATCCCCGGGTGCTGAAAGAGCTGGCGGACATCATCGCGGAGCCTCTCTCAATTATTTTTCAATGATCCCGGGAATCTGGAGAGGTCCCGGTAGACTGGAAGCTGGCAAATGTTGTGCCGATTTTCAAGAAGGGTCAGAAAGAAGACCCTAGCAATTACAGGCCTGTCAGTCTCACGTCAGTGCCTGGTAAGATCATGGAGAAGATGGTTCTCGAACTTATTGAGGCGCACCTGGGGGACAAAGCAGTCATTGGTCCCAGCCAGCATGGGTTTGTGAAGGGTAGGTCCTGCCTAACTAACCTGATTTCCTTTTATGATAAGATCACCCGTATGGTGGACCAAGGGAAACCAGCTGATGTGATTTTTTTGGACTTCAGCAAGGCTTTTGACACGGTTTCCCATAGGATCCTACTGGACAAAATGTCCACCATACAGCTAAATAAAAACATCATACGATGGGTGAGCGATTGGCTAACGGGCAGGGCCCAAAGGGTTATGGTAAATGGGGCTGCGTCAGGCTGGCGGGCGGTCACCAGTGGGGTCCCTCAAGGCTCCATTTTAGGACCGGTACTTTTCAATATTTTTATAAACGATCTGGATGTAGGAATAGAAGGTATTTTGAGCAAGTTTGCTGATGACACCAAACTTGGAGGAGTTGTGGACTCGAATGAGGGTGGAAAGGCCTTGCAGAGGGATCTGGATAGGTTGGAGAGCTGGGCGATCACCAACCGCATGAAGTTCAATAAGAGCAAGTGCCGGGTCCTGCACCTGGGACAGGGAAACCCTGGCTGCACGTACAGACTGGGCGATGAGATGCTGGAGAGCAGCCTAGAAGAAAGGGATCTGGGGGTCGTGGTAGACAGCAAGTTGAATATGAGCCAGCAGTGTGCCCTGGCAGCCAGGAGGGCCAACCGTGTCCTGGGGTGCATCAAGCACGGCATCGCTAGTAGGTCGAGGGAGGTGATTGTCCCGCTCTACTCTGCGCTGGTGAGGCCTCACCTCGAGTACTGTGTGCAGTTCTGGGCACCACACTATAAAAAGGACATGAAACTGTTGGAGAGTGTCCAGAGGAGGGCTACGAAGATGGTGAAAGGCCTGGAGGGGAAGACGTACGAGGAACGGCTGAGGGCACTGGGCCTGTTCAGCCTGGAGAAGAGGAGGCTGAGGGGAGACCTCATCGCAGTCTACAACTTCCTAGTAAGGGGGTGTCGAGAGGCAGGAGACTTTTTCTCCATTAACACCAGTGACAGGACCCACGGGAACGGGGTTAAGCTGAGGCAGGGGAAATTTAGGCTTGACATCAGGAGGGGGTTCTTCACAGAGAGAGTGGTTGCACACTGGAACAGGCTCCCCAGGGAAGTGGTCACTGCACCTAGCCTGTCTGAATTTATGAAGGGATTGGACTGTGCACTTAGTCACATGGTTTGAACTTTTGGGTAGACCTGTGCGGTGTCAAGAGTTGGACTTGATGATCCTTAAGGGTCCCTTCCAACTCAGGATATTCTATGATTCTATGATTCTATGATATTTGACAAGGAAAAAAAAAAAAAAAAAAAAAAAAGAAAGGAAGCTACTTTCTAATTTAGACACTTACATTAATGTATCATGGAATTATTTAGAGACAAGATTTGGGGGTCCAAGTCCTTACTCCAAGCAATATCAGATAGGTCTCAGAATAACTGAGGTTGAAAGGGACTTCTAGAGGTCACCTGGTGCAACCCCCTTGCACAGCAGAACCACACAGAGCCACTTGCTCAGGACCATGTCCATACAGTTTTTGAATATCTCCAAGGAGGGAGAATCCACATGCTCTCTGGACAACCTGTTCCAGTACTCAGTCATGCTCACTGCAAAGAAACATTTCATGATGTTCATGATGGGACGACCTGTGTTTCACTTTTTGCCCATTGATACCTGTCCTTTCACTGGGCACCACTGAAAAGAACATTAGATCGTGTTACTAATGGGCTTTGACAATAAAGTTTTAAACATATACAGGGATGGAAAGTTAACCTCAAACTCTCTGGGCAATCTGCCCCAGTTTTTTACTACCTTTCTGGTGAAAAACTTTTTCCTAATATCAAATTAGAGCTTCTCTCTTTGCAATTTGTGTCCAGAACTTCTTCTTCATCGCTGTATACCTGCAGGAAGTCACAGAATCACAGAACTGTCTAGGTTGGAAAAGACCTCAAGATCATCGAGTCCAACCTCTGACCTAACACTAACAAGTCCTCCACTAAACCATATCACTAAGTTCAACATCTAAACGTCTTTTAAAGACCTCCAGGGATGGTGACTCAACCACTTCCCTGGGCAGCCCATTCCAATGCCTCACAACCCTCTCAGTAAAGAAGTTCTTTCTAATATCCAACCTAAACACCCTTGGTGCAACTTTAGCCCATTCCCCCTTGTCCTGTCACCAGGCACGTGGGAGAATAGACTAACCCCCACATCACTACAGCCAGGCTCTGTCTTCTGCAAAACAAAAACAAAAACAAAAATAAACAAGCGAACAAAAATCAAACAAACAAACAAAAAAAAAACCAGCATTAATATCTCTCCTAAATCTTTTAACACTGAAGAAACCAAGGTCTCTCATCCTTTTCTTAAAAATTTTGTGATCCAGCATCCTCATTATTTGGTGGATCTCTTTTATATTCACTTCAGTATGTCAAAGTCTTGCACTGAGGGAAAAAAATATAGCATGTAAATGCTATATTCATTTTCAGATAAGATGGGTGAGAAATTAGACAACATTTTCTTATTGAAATATGAAAAAGTGAAAATTCTTTCTCTAAACAAAGAAATGCACTACACACACACAAAAAGGGTGGGAAAAAAAAAAAAAAAAAAAAAGTGGGGGGCTATTTAACAACAGCACTTTGAATACCCTTTTTTTTTTTTTTTTTTTTCCTATAAATAATAGTTTAGGGTAACATATTTCTGCATCTTTGCATTCCTGGTTTGTTTGTTTCTTTCTTTTTAAACAGCAACCTGGAGGTTTTCATGCCTTTAAAATATATTACTTTCTTGGAATTGGAAAAATGGATTTGTGATAAAAATGAACTTCATTTTATATCTTCTTCAGAATCCCAGAGACTTTTCTTATTATAACAAAGCATAGGGAATGGAATTTCACTTAAAAATACTAACCTCCTTTTCTTTCTGTGTCTACTTTGACTGCCATCTTTACCTACAGAACTTTTTACAGGCTCTCAAGAGGAGTAAGAGGGTCAGACAGAAGAAAAGAAAAACCATTAAGTAGAGCAGTAGCTTGCCCTGTCATGGGGTTTTGTCATGGTTTTGGCTGGGACAGAGTTAATTTTCTTCATAGAGGCTCACACAGTGCTGTGTTTTAGATTTTTGTTGAAAATGGTGGTGAAAACTCATCTAAGTTTTTAGTTGTTGCAGAGCAGTGCTTACACAGAGCCAAGGACTTTTCTGGTTTGTTGTCTTGTCAGCAAGGAGGCTGAGGATGCACAAGAATTTGTGAGGGGACACAGCCAGGACAGCTGACTCAAACTGACCAAGAGGATATACCATATCAGATAGCATCAATAAAAGCTGGGGAAAAGATGGAGGAAGGGGAGGACATTTGGAGTGACAGTGTTGGTCTTCCCAAGAAACCATTACATGGGATAGAGACAAGTTCTGAAGTGGCTGAGCATCTGTCTGCTGATGGGAAGTAGTGAGTGAGTTCCTTGTTTTGCTTTGCCTGTGCACACAACTTTTGCTTTACCTGTCTTTATCTCATCCCACAATTTCCTGCAGTTTTACCTCTTCAATCCTCTCCCCCATCCCACCTGGTGAGTATAAGTAAGTGGCTGTGTGGTACTTGGCTGCCTACTGGGGTTTAACCACAGCAGTGTCTTTTGCAAATTGTTAGGTTTTCCATCCAGTATGCCAGCATGGCCAGAAGAGACCATTAAAGCTTTTATGTTTGCTAGGTCAGAAGAATTTCTGGTCATTAATCAGTTTCTATGGGAAACAACTCCAACTTGAAAAACAAATAGGTGTCCATCATAGAAATCTCATTCATTATTGTTCTTCAAACAATGAAATATTAATTGAATGAAAAATTTCATACTACAACATGAAGTATACAGAAATTGCATTAACTTGCTTATGTAGTCTGTGGTTAATTTATTGTCTATTAACTCTTCTTGACTTCTCAGTGGGAATCATTAGTATGGCTACTTCATGGCCTAAAAAGAAGCACTTAAAAGAAAAAGTCATCATGAAACCAATATCATTCGACTTACATTATAATTTTTAGTCTGTAATTAATTGTGAAAATAAACTGTAGTCCAGACTACAAAAAGCCTACTCTAAGGAACCTGCTTTGGCAAGGGGGTTGGACTCGATGATCTTTTGAGGTCCCTTCCAACCCCTTCAGTTCTGTAATTCTGTGATTCTAATCTGACTATTTCAGAACCTTTCTTATGGTGAAAAAAAAAAAAAAAGATTTAAACAAAGATTTAAACATTTAAACAGCTGTCATGTAGTATTTGGACGAATCATTTTTTATAAGTATAGATTTTAGTTAACCTTAGAACACTTTCATATCGTGGTAATTTCCAAATCAAAATATAGAGCTAAATCTTGGTATGATTGTGTTATCTTTGTTATCTTATCTACATAAAAAATAATAAAATAAAATAAAATAAAATAAAATAAAATAAAATAAAATAAAATAAAATAAAATAAAACAAAACAAAACAAAATAAAATAAAATAAAATAATAAAAATGTCATCTCTATATTTAATCATACAGTAATGCTGCTGCATAAGCTTAATTTTAAAGCTTTTTAGTTCAGTATTTCATCCCTGGGTAAGGACTGTGAAATGGTCCAAAAGTTAATTACAATACATTACTGATTTTAAAACCATGCTACATCTTTAACATAAGTTATTTATAGCATTCTTTTCCTTTTTATTGTTTTAATTTGGATTAAGTGTCCAGGGTTCAGCTAGAATAGAGTTAATTTTCCTCCTAGTAGCTGGTAGGGTGCTATGTTTTGGATTTAGGATGAGAAGAATGTTGTTATCACACTGATGTTTTAATTGTTGCAGAGCAGTGCCAAGGATGTCTCAGCTTCTTGCTCTGTCCTGCCAACAGGCAGGCTGGGGGTGCAGCAGGAGCTGGGAGGGGACAGACCCAGGACAGCTTACCCAAACTGGCCAAATAGATATTCCATACAATCTAACATCATGCTAAACAATATATAGGGGTTGTTAGTCGAGGTGGGGAGGCCGGCTGCTCCAGGATAGACTGGGCATCGGTCAGCAGGTGGTGAGCAATTGCATTGTGCATCTCTTCTTTTGTACACATTATTAGTAGTAGTACTGTTATCATTATTATTATTATTATTATTATTATTTTCTCTGTCTTAAAAAAATGTTTCTGTCTCAGCCCCCAGGCTTCATTTTCCTGATTCTCTCCTCCATCCCAGAGAAGGTGGGGGGAGGGTGAGCAAAGGGCTGTGTGGTGCTTAGCTGCCAGCCAGGCTAAACCACAACAGTAAGATATCATTATATAGCAGAGAGTATGAAAGTACTCACTCTAAAAAGAACAATTTGTGACAGTTATTTTGCCTATGATCACTTACTGTACAATCAGTGATATAAGGACTGCCAGCCCAAAGGGTAGACTCTGTGACAACAATCAAGAATCTATGCAGCCACAGTTTTCAGTGACAAAAATGTTAAACACAAGTGTGATTTTTTATTCATAAAATCTTATTTCCACACTTCAGGAGGAAAACACGGGAAAACTTTAAAAAAATACTATCACAGGAAAAAAAAAAAAGTTTATAAATGAATTGCGAATTAAAAAGGAAAAAACACAGCAAGAAACTAGATTGTTATTAATTCCGTATAGAGACATAAGAATGCAAGTGTATATATATATACATATTATATGTATATAAAATATTTTCAAAGCATCAAAGAAACAGAAGTGGGGGCTACATAATAATACATATATAATATTACATATTATATATGCATATATATATATATGCATATATATATATATATATATAAAATATGTAATATATATATATATATATATTACATAGAACAATGGCATAGATAATCTGAATACCTAAAAAATATTACTGGCACCTTTTCTAAAACAGCAGTTCTGTAACAGTTTAGCTAGAACAGCTCTGTGTACCGGCTATTTCAGGACAAGTAGATGACATTTAAATTTGAAAGAACTCTTGGCTATAATGTTAATTTCAGATGTTTTAAGTAAGAGAAAAATACTCCCATGACAGGCAGATATAAAATTTTACTATTTTATTTGAATTAAAGAAAAACAATTACGGAAAAATATAGAATTATTTTGCTGAATGTGTTTTTAAATTATATAATATGAAATGGAGAGCCAAGCAAAGGCTAAGACAAATTTGAAGTACAACATAAAAATTAGATTAATTACACTGAAAATGAGCAGAGCACAGAGTATTATAGATATTGATACATAACCAGAATAGGAAGTTTTAATAGTGAGTTTTCACATCCCTGCAGCCTGGAAAACTACTAGATGTACCTTGCTCTTTTTTCATGAGTTCTGAGTTTGGCTGATACAATACTACAACCTTTTTCTCCCATGTCTATAGAATAGTCCATGTAATGTACCAAATATTCAAGTGTGCTCAGTAGCTGAGAACTAGACTGGGTTTTAAAAGAATTTAACTCCCGATAGCATTTCATTAAAAATAGCCACATTTTCAGGGAAACTCATCATACTGGATGTAATAAACTCTACTTTTTCTGTATAAAACCTGCTGATAAAATTTAATAGCAAAATATAACCTTTCAATAGAGTCTCACAGAACACCTAAAGATCTCCTACAGGATAGTGTTATATTGGAACATGAACAAAGGTAAGTGTAAAGTGGGAGACTGGCCCTTGTCTGTTTATCAGGCATCAGCATTTTTTCTTTCACTACTTTTCTTTAGAAATCAATACACCTGTAATTTTACTCTGCATTACTAACACGTACAATTTGTTTTCTATACAACTTCTTCATGTTCTGCATCAGGAAACTCTTGCCTGAATTGAATGTATGTATTGCTGGTGACAGGGAACCTACAGAAAGATTTCATGGTCTGTATCATTTCTTTGACGGAAATGTATTGAAAATTATTGAGATGTGGGATTTATTCTATTTATTTATTTATTTAAAACTGAATTTAGAAACATTGTCATATGTCATATGACATATTGTTATATGTCATTATGTAGACAAATTGGTGAAATTATTCATTTATTCATAATTCTGTAAATGCATGGATTATTATTATTATTATTATTATTATTATTATTATTATTATTATTATTATTATTATTATTATTATTATTATTATTAATTAATAATAATTTTCCCCTTCTGAATCTACTACTTAAGGACCCTGTTCCTTCTCAGATAAGGTCCCTGTTTTGTCAAGTAAAACTAGGTCTGGTAGGTGTCTGTTAAGACATAGTGTACACATACACAACCAAATTGACCTCTCAACTGGCAATCACAACAATAGATGTGATTAGATAACCAAAATGGCAAACAGATTTAAAAGAGCAGAAGTCAGCACAATGTCAGACTTGTCTATCTTGTACTGTTCTATATACTTGCAGCCTTCCTTTGCTTCCAAGGTCACTCAAGCATGTAATAAGTAGATTTTCCGTGAACTAGAACTTCCTGCATTAGTTGATGTTTTGACATGTTTTTTCTTCACTAGTGCAAACAGGATTTTCTAGCCTTTTCCTGAGTGGATGCAGTGATAAAGTAAATGCAGATTATGTATGCAACTACAAAAATATCTCAGTTTTCTCATCCAGGGTTTTTCATGTTTACACTTGACATCTATTAATTTCAAATATACCCAGGACATGCTTTTAAACTACCACACCATATACTATCCTTGATATTACAACACAAAAATTATTACAATTATCAAGTTTTAGTTACTGTTTTCTTGTGTTGGCATAAAAGGCAGTTCCAAAGCAGTATCATTATTCTAATGAGATTTTGCTTTACCTTTGTTTTTCAAGGGGTTTCATAACTGCAAGGATCAGACATAACTTGAGAAGTCTCATAACTGGTATCTCAAACCTATATTCATAGCAGGCTTAAGAAATTTCTGTTCTGCTCCTGTTATGATTAAATATAAGTGATTAAAGAATGTGTCCAATATGTGAAGATCAAGGAATAAAATCTTCCTCAGTCTTTTGGATTTCAAGCCTTCATCTTTAATCTCTTAGAAGGGTAATAGATTATGTGCTGTTCTGAGGCTGTGAATGATATCTCCAATTCTCATTCTAAATCCTGTTCCCTAGGCAAAATAAAAATAACAAACCTAAGGTCTGTTAGACAAAAGAAGAGGATATAAAGCAACTAAGATTCTCTCAGGAGAGAGAGGAGACCTTGGTTCCATTAAGTGCCTAAGGGATTATTTTATATTAACGGTTAGTCAAAAGAATGTATAAATGGCTCTGAGTTTTGCCCTGTTTTGGGAACTTGCTCTATCAACCAGTTATTTTCTTTGAGCTAAAGACAGTGAGCGATCATTCATCTAGACAGTCTGTCTGCATTTGAGGGTATATCAAATTTAGAGTCATAATGTCTATGGATTATTTTATTTTCCAAGGATGAGATTATCAAAGCAGAAAAGTGATACAGCTTCAGCAAAAGTGTTTAACTTTTTCTGATAATGGGTCAAGTAGGAAACTAAAAAATAGTCTTTAAGCTAACTGAAAATTGTTCAGGAATTTTCTAACAAATCAGTTAATCAAGGAGAGACCTAGCCCCCTAACTGGCACAAGTGACCATTAGGTTTCATGAGCATTCAGTAGTAATTTAAAATAAAGTGGTATATATCTTGATGGATATATGGGGGGAAAAAAATCATTTTTAGAAATTTAGAAAAAACAGTTATACAAAACATAGTTCTCCAAGCCTAATTCTTACTTTCTATAGATGCTATCATAGACACTCCACAAACCTTCTGTCGTAATAATTTAATTAGAGAAATATATAAAACTAATATCAGTATACATGTAATTTATTTATATAAGGAAAATAATACCAGGAAGAGGAATTTGATGAACTGTCTAGAAAAGCAGAAACATTAAGTATGCATCAAGACTATATGGCAACATTATATTCAGGTAACTATTCAGGTGCAAACAAACAAACAAAGTTATACTTTTTAAAGTTAGTTCAAATTTCAGACTTTGAGAAAAAAAATCAAAACTTTCTTATATCTGTATCTCATTTCTGCAGAAAACTGTGAAATAAATGTGTTCATTTTTGTGAAGTACTCTGCTGCTATCGTGATGATTGGGATAGAAAATTTATAAGAAAACAGTAACTCTGTCTTGAGAATGTGGTTTCAATAAATTTAAAAAATTAAATATGCAGATGTATAGCTAAAACTGCAAACCATCTTTTAAATACAGATTGTCTTTACTGATGTCTTTGGAAAACAATCAAACAACAGCAACAGCAAAAAACAGCTTTTCAAAATGTTGGAATAACACAGTTTGCACAGTTGTCCAGTTGTCACTGTCCTAGTATGTTCATTATGAGATTTGCCAGCCTGTTGTGCAAAGACAACATATTTGTAAACTCTTACCTTGGTATCCTTTTTGTTTCCCAAACTCAAAGAAAAAGTTTACAAGTGGTAGAAGGTACATAAACATCAACATTAAGCATTCTTATACTTAATGTTATGCTTAAAACCAAACTTTTGCAGTTATACTGGATTTTAAATTATGGCCCCCTACACATATTAACTGAGCAGTACTGTAACAGAAGGTTTCAATATTTTTATTTATATATATATATATATAATATATATTATATACAATATATTATATATATAATATATTATATATAATATATATATTATATTATATTATATATATAATAATAATATAATAATAATATAATATATATTATATATAATATATTATATATATAATATATTATATATAATATATATATTATATATATATATATAAATAAATTCACATATATGTATATATATGAACATGAGCTAGCACTAAATGTTTATTCCCAATCTCTCATATTTGAGTTATTCTTCTCCAGAAAATGGATTATGTTTTTTTTGTTTTTTTTGTTTTTTTTTTTTTTTGAAACAAGGATGTTAATCTGATTCCTTATTTTTCCTTAACTGTTCTGATTTCCAGTCTGTTGAATCTGTTCTTTCTCAACTATCAGGCATTTAATTATTTATATATATAATGAAATGCCTTTATCAGAAAAGATAAACATGCTTCCATCTTGTTTGTTCAGTAACTTTGAGCTAAGAGAACATTCAGGATACACACTTTTATCAGTTTCATTGCATCCAAATAAACCAAATAAGAAGTTGCAACTGTATTTCTCTTATTCTTTAAAAACTAGCGTGTTATCTACTCTGAGGAGGGCATACATGTCCTTCAGATTTTGAAAAGACCTCAACATTTTTGCAACAATAAGGAAGAATGTTTTGTAATCTCAAAATTGACCTTTTGGACAGGAAAACTTATCTGCTGTATCTGTGCTTGTAACCAAGTTTCAAGTTACTCTGTAGTGGGCAGATATGGAACTAAATGAACTATAAACATATTTATTAAAAATTTAGGGTTGCACGAGTATTGCAGCTCATCTGATGTACTTGCAAATCCACAATCATCCCCTTACCCAAATTTTTATGCAAGCAGACCTAATCTTTCTACCAACTTCACAAGCCAAAGGAAAAAGTTGTTAATGACTGTGACAGATTAAGCTAATGGAGCCATATAATTATCAATTTATAATACCATAAGTCGGAGTGAGATATTTTAAAGGAATTATCCACTCAGTAGCCTGTTTTAATGTTCTTCTCACAAGTGCAAATAATATGCATAAAGATCATACAATGTAGTAGAAAATCATACAATGCAGTAAGGTGGAGGAGATAACTACAGAGAACATTGGGTATTTATTACCACCCCCTCATTATGCCTGAAATTCATTGCAAATGCAATTGCAGAATGTGGATTTGGATTTTTTGCTTTAATTTTCATGTGACAAAGGTTGTCATGCAGAATGTTGTGATGACATGCAAAATCTGCAGGCAGTTGGCAACAAGCAGTAAGAATTTGAGAGGAAGATGAAAAATGTATTCCTCCTATTATTCTTCTGCTCAAGTAAAGCATTGTGAAAAGCTCTTTGAGCACTGAGTACACAGCTGGGAGGGAAATGGGATGTGAGCTGTAGTCAGTGGCAGCATAAACTATAAAATACATTGATGCTCCAGTATGTATACACAGTGCAGGCTCAGTCGTGCCTCTAGTACAGAGCTGAATGGAAGAATGGCAAAAGCATAATATGAAATATAAAATGGCACTTAAGTCCAGAATGAAAGAATTGAAGACCCTGCCCACATATCTATCACTACTTAAGTGTATGGGCAGTGGGAGGACTACTAGGCTACAACAGCAGTTGCAGTGATGTTATTTTCTTGTTAATTCCTCTGCAGTGCTAATAATAAGGGTGTCATGGCAACAATCTGTTATGCTACCAAAATGATTTTCCAAACCTACAACAACAACACAAAATAAATAAAATAAAATAAAATAAATAAAATAAATAAAATAAATAAAATAAATAAAATAAATAAAAAGAAAAAGTAAAAGAAGGCAGGGATCAGCTTATAAAAACACAATCTTTAACCATGTATTCTATGTCTTAATTTATATGTGTTCTCATACTGAATTGTGCTAGAGTTTCCTGTTATACATTTAGCAGATGGAAAAGAAGTATGCACATAGTTACCCCCAATTTTTCAAAGAGCCCATGAAAGATTTACTACTTCCTAGATTCTAAGTGGTTGAATCCAATTCTAAAGATGATCTAATTTAGATGAACTTGATTTTGGTGGAGCCTTGGGAACTCCTTCTGAATTGTACTGTATAGCTGACAGATGCTCTGACAAGTGCTTTAGATCCTCTAGCTTGTTTAAAGTTGACTTCACATGCACATCACATTTTCCCAAGCTCATCTGTAATTGTTGCTACATTTAAAAACTCTCATGTTTCTTAAAAAATAACCAGAAGAAAAAGCTACTAAAATATGAAAAAGGTGTATTATCCTCTAATTTGCAATCACTATCTTTTTATTCTGAGTCATGGTATTGTAGTGGTCAGCAGCTTGGAAAATCATGTCTCCTTCCTAACATGTCTGACTTCTGAAGAATTAATGACATTTACAAGTTATACTAAACAGGGAGATATTGTATTTACCATCCAGATAAGAAACTGTGTATAGTTCAAGAGAATAGTTAGGAAGTAATAAGCCCTCACAATAGAAGGCTAATATATCCTTTTATTGCCATAATTTTCATTGGCTTCTTATTCCAGGTCTAAATGACCCTATGTGAATCAGGTCAAGGAGTTACTTATGAAGAATAGGCTCTTATGGCCTTTTTACATGTGTCCTACAGCCACCCAACAGCAAAATTCCTCTCAGTGAAAACATTACACCTGTGTTCTCTTAGAAGGCCTTACCCTCCAGCCCTCCCGCAGTGCATAGAAACTGAAGACTGGTCATCTGTGGAAAGATCAGGCTGAGTAGGTGAACTGCTGAGACACTGTGAATCACAATTTACCAACTCAGTGATTTAAGAAGCTCAGAGCAGGTTGTTTAAAGGTTCATTTGTAACAATCTGTGTGGAATCTGGAAGAAAGCCTGCAGGCTACATAGAGAAAGATTTGTAGTGGATAATAGCAAGTCATTCAGTTTCTATGAAGCCCAAAACAGTCATCTGTTGTGGCATACAGGTAATGAGAACAGTTAATGAAGGACCTTTTAAAGTTTAGGATCCAGAAAACTTTTATCCTCTTACTCAGTAAGCATTATTTACTATTATTTAAAGTAAGGTAGAAATGTTCAGCACAGTAAATCCCAGTGTAAGAAAGAGAGTACACTACAAACAAAGCATACACCGAATAAATAAATAAATAAATAAATAAATAAGATGTTTAAAAACCACTTGTCACAGGGAATGCTGAATTACCATTAAAAAATTATTAACATAAAGGGTATTACATAAACATAGAAGAACTATCAGGAAAAAAATAGTTTTACAGAACTGATGAAGGGGACAAAATATAAAATAAAAAATAAATAAATAAAAATAAAAAAATAAAAGAAGAAAAAGCAAAAAAGTGAGTAAGAAGCTGTTTCCAAGGAGGGTTGACAGCATCTTAAAGTTGTAAATAAAGCCTCATGGTGGCCTGCAGCTTCCTCACGAGAAGAGTGGAGGGGCAGGTGCTGAGCTCTGCTCTCTGTTGACCAGTGACAGAACCTGAGGGAATGACATGGAGCTGGGACAGGGCAGGGTCAGGCTGGATGTAATGAGAAGGTTTTTCACTGAGAGGGTGGTCAGACACTGGAACAGGCTCCCCAGGGAAGTGGTCATGGCAGCAAACCTGTCAGAGTTCAAGAAGTGTTTCAACAACAATCTCAGACATATTGTCTGATTTTGGGGTGTTCTTGTGTGGAGACAGAAGTTGGATTCGATGATCCTTGTGGGTCTCTTCCAATATGGGATATGCTATGCAGTTAGTTTTTAATCCACCTCATTATCTGCTCATACAGTCTATACATATTTTTCTATGAGGGACATACTTTTCTTGTGAGGGACAATGTCAAAGGATTCACTGAAACCCAGGAAGTCAATAGCCACCATTCTCCCCTCATCCATCACATTGATAATTTCATTACAGAAGTTTATCAAGTTGTTCAGGCATGTCTTTCCCTTGGTGAATCCATGCTGACTGCTCCTGATGATTTTCTTCTCCTTCATGTGCCTGGAAACATTTTCAAGGATTAGCTGTTCCATCACTTTCCCAGCAATCAAGGTGAGGCTGACTGACCTGTATTTCTCGTGGTCCTCTTCCTTGCTTTTTTTGAAGATGGGAGTGACATTTGCTTTTGTCTAGTCTTTGGGCACTTTTCCAAGTTTCTACAATAAAGCAAAGATTATGGGAAGTGGACTCACAATCACATCTGCCAGCTCCCTCAGCACTCGTGTGTGATTACCATCAGGGTCCATGGGCTTATAAATGTCCAGGTTACATCTTCCTTGCTCCAGCCTTGCCTCCTGGACTCTGAACCTGGGATTTCTGAAGGTCAGTCTTGCTGGCATATACTGGGCAAAGCATACATTCAGTACCTCAGCCTTTTCACTGTCCCAGGTAACTAGGTTTCCCATTTCCTTCAGCAGAAGGAGGTTTATTTCTCCAGTGAATTTGTTCCTTACCAGAGAGTTTTTCAAATCATCTTTCCAGGGAAGAAATTTTTCCCAGTCCACAGTTGACCAACAGGCTCCAAATTGTGTTTTGGGCATTTTTCACTCCATTCCTAACTTCAAGGCACCTAGGATTTTCTTACAATACCTGAAAGTGTCAATAGATCTTAAGAGTTTTGTAATGAAAGATCTAGAATGAGTCATACATTAAACCACAATGTTATTAAAAGGTTTCTTTTATTTCCCTTAACCACTTCAGCAGAAAAAAAAAAAAAAAAGAAATTGAGAAAAAATCTTTGAGAAATAATGGAAATTTAGTTGTGATTGGTCGAGAAGTGTTTTCTCATTGCAGTTTAACAAATGTTTAATTTGTTCTTGCATACAGATACCAGGTTACGTATCAGAATTTAAAGATACATTTAAAGAGGCAGAGAAAGGCCAAAGTAAACTAAAGCAGGATACTATCAGTGTTAGTCATTCATTGCATTTTGTAGAAATGGACTCTGAATTATTCTGGACATTTTCAAGACTATTCAGTACTCATACCTCTGTGTAAGGACCTGAACTAGCTGGATCAGTCTCCTTAGCTGCTGACCTACATTTCTTTCTACAGCTATAGAAACCAATTTCACTGTGTTAAACATATATTAAAACTCCTTTTTAGTTCCTATTTAGGTTTTGTAGTATGTTTTGTTGCATGTGCAGACTTATTTTACCTGGTCCAAGGCCCAATCTAGTAGTCTCTTGAGGAAGCTCAGAGCTCTCTACATAGCTAAAATACAATGAAGTCTTGTGGCTTATTTGGCTGTTGATGGATGAAAACACAGGATTTTAACTGAAATAGGTTTGTGCTACAAATATAGCCTCTGTCTAGCTGACCAAGGCGACAATGGATGATATTTCTCCATTGCTTGTCCTTTTTGTGTGCAGTAGTGGATGTAATTCCTAAAATTATAGTAGTTTTGCTTAAAAATCTAGAACACTATGCAAGAAGAATAAGTAACGTAATTGTTTCATTGGGAGAACATGTTTATAATGGAGAACATGAGTACTTAATTAGAGATTTAGACAGAAACTAGATCTGTCAGAAGATAATCAGAAGCTGGATACCTATATCTGAAGTTGTGAACTACATAGAAAATAGTCCAGTAGGGGAATCAGAGGAGATGCATCCTGTAATTAGCTGTAACGTCCCCCCTGCCAGCCCCATGGCAATAGGAGGCAGCATATTAAAAATGCAATGCTGTAGCTACATTACAGGATAACTGAGACCCCTGGGGCAGATTTCATTATTCAACCAAGGGGGAAGTTTTCAGAATAACAAAGCAAACAATTGAACTATGCAGCAGATAGAAACCGATTGTACAGATTAAGAAAGTTCAAAAAGGATCAGTTCATATCCTGTGTGTCATTCAGTTAATTGAATTACCACTTGACATTAAAATTAAAGGACATTTAATTTCTATCTGACCCATGCCATTGGAGAAATTAGAAGTAAAACTAGAGATAGAAAAATATTAATTTAGAATTTATTTTAGTGTAAGTGTGTGGTTTGTCCTAAAAGGAACATTTAGGAAATTAATGCATTCTGTCATAGTTAAGATTAAAATTAAACTTTAGTCAGGAAGATACCTCTGTAAGGTATTTTGACAAACAGGCAGTAAGGATCTCAGGTCCTCCCATTAATATGAAGATAGGAGAAGAAAGATGAAAGGAAGGAGACCATCTGTACTGCTCCAACCTACAATATATTTTCAGATATTCTATGTCATACTATCAATGCATTCCACTAAAAATGATCAAGCAGATGAATAAAATATCATTTGAAATGGCATTTGGAATTTTCAAAATGGAATTTGGCAAATACTTAAAACTCGGGAATTTCCATTGTTTCATGGTAGTTTTGTAGACATTTACATAATTATGCAGAGGTAAGAAAAAAAAATCTACAGTTTCACTGAATCAGCTCTGATTAGTAAAAAAGTTTATCTGAAATTTATTACGGTAATACATTTTGTATTCACACCTTGTACTGAGATATAACTCACATTTAGATATGCATGCCTAACATGCATTTCTTACCTTTTCTCTATTCAGTTTACTAGGTATGGAGTAAGTTCATATGTGTTCACATTGGTGACTTAGTGTACAACAGTCACTTCAGTGCAAATTTGTAGTCTATCTTTAGTCAGTGTCCTGAAGCACCTACTCAGGAGTACCACAACTACTTACAAAATAGTTTTGTTCCTACTGGATGCAGTATTGAAACTGGAGACCTGGGTGTAGACTGGCCACCAACAGTATACTACTGGCCACCAACAGTATACTACTTTCTGTGTGAACAGGAGGTTCTTTAGAAGGTCTTCCCAGCTCTACACTTTCATGGTACTTCCTGGAAGTGGACACCAATAGTGCAGATACAATGTGGACTGGCAGTGATGTAACAGAACATGACCCCTAGCCTCATCTGCTGCCCTGGTGGGAAATAGAAATTTGTACAAATTGCTTCTTGTGTTCAGACCAATTTGGAAGTCTGACGTCTGACATCTTTAAATTTGCAGGGTGGCCAGAAGTCCTCTGTTGAAGATGTAAAGGCATTGGTGCATTCTGAATTGCTCTCTGCTGTTCCACCTGTGCCATACTATGGAAAATACGTTCTGTTCAAAGTTTACTTATCTAGAAACTGCTTTCTTAATCAGTATTGTATCCTCACATCACTGAACTAATGTCTCAGTTGTATCTACTGTACTTTGGGGCACTATTTTCTGTATCTCTACATGGTTTCTTCTGGCTTGTGATTTAGCTGTATTTTGATTGTAAGTCCAGATATGAACAGAGCATTGTTGTATAGCAAGAGCACAACCAATAACTTTCTCTCTCTGTCTCTGTCAGTCCCCTGTCTAGAAAAAAATTCTGACAGTAAATGGTATAGACAGATGGCTTTATGCCAATAAAACCCATGAGCCTCCTTTGCTAAGACTATTGTATTTTGTGCTCAGAAATAAGGTCATAATACTTGCTTCCTCTTTACATTGTATACAAATTAATTGTCATGGAGTTTGATGAGACACTTCAGGAGAAATACAGCATATGTCACCTTCAGGGATGCATGTACCAGCAGTAGATATTGTGAAGGCAGAGCAGAGCCTGAGGGCAGTTTGTGAGGAGGGAAGAGAAGGTACTCCCCACAGTGTGGCAGGGCAGAACCTGAGAGCCATGGCCTGTCATACTTCCCCAGGAAGGAGCAGTGCATTAGGGACAGTAGGGGAGCCCCAGTCCCAGGAACCCAGCACCTCACTTGGGACAGGACAGTGTGTGGGGCTGTGGGAGGAGGGTCTGGAAGAAGGTCTGGTGATGGGAACCAGGGTCTAATACAGCCCCAAAATGGCTAGGCATGCCTGTGTGGACAGGGATGGGCCAAGACCAATCTGGGACATCAGCCTGCAGGCTGGGGTCAGGATCAAACAGAGCTCAGTTTCTTCTAAGTGTATAACTGGAATTATTTTTAGCAGGAGTCAGAGATGGAGGAAACACATATTTGCTCTTTCATATACTAATATCCTAATTCCTGGATCATTGACCTTTCCATATCATGTTTTTACCATGTAAAAAGATTTATACATTTCTGAGTAAAGGTACAGAATGAGGAAAGTTATATGGCTATTTATATAGATCCATGCATATGGATATATATGACTTCTTTCTGAACAGTGGCTCAGCTACTCTCCTAATATGTGAACTTGTGGGTGGGATGCTTGAAAGGTCAACAGATGTTTGCTACAGAGTACATCAGTTTCCTGTTGATATGAATTATTGTTAGTTCATTTAGAATTTCAATGTCTAAAAGTCTGTGAATACCCAAATATACCAATAAATACCCAAAAGGAGAGTGCCAAGAAGATGGAGAGATGCTCTTTTCAGTGGTGTCCCATGCCAGGACAAGAAGCAATGAGCCCAAACTGGAACACAAAAAATTTCTGTCTAATCAGGAAGCACTTCTTTACCATGCAGGTGATGATACACTGGAATAGGTTGCCCAGACAGGTTGCGGAGTCTTTCTGCTTGGAGATTTTCAAAAGCAGCCTGGACATAGTCCTGGGCAACCTAACCTTGGTATCTCAGCTTGAGTGGTGGTTTGGACCAGATGGCCTCCAGAGGTCCCTTCCAACCTTTACCATTCTGTGATTCTTTAAGTTGGAACTAGTCAATAGGGCAAATGATGAGCATTAAACTCCCATACCAGTCTTTCTAGGGCCTCAGTGCCAGACATATTCTTTGTATAGGGGTGAGGTATCTGGGGGTATTCTTTGTGAATATTGACTTGACTTCACTTTTAAACTTACTAGGCTTTGACACTAACTACCTTCTGTGGCACTACAATGCCTTCCATGTAGACTGAGGTCTAATTTAAGTCAAATTTAATCTATACAAGGATACAAACTCTCATCTGCTTTGTGAGAAAGGCTAAACTCAAAAGTTTAATATTAAATTTCAGAAGATTTGAAATTTCAGAAATAAATAGACTTATGGTACTGGAGTAAAATAAACAACAAAATAAAGATATTTTGGCTTAGTGGTTTTGACTTTTCATTTGTTTATTTGTTTTACTTTATCCAGGGTTTTATATGTGAAAAGTTCATAGAAACTAGAGCACCAACCCAATCTCCTCCCCTTTCCTGAGTAACTAACCAGCAAGAGCAATCATATTTCTAATTCTCAGTACATCTATGCTTCACTTGTTCTCCTTCTGGCCTTCTGGAATCTGTATTCTTTTCTGTACATTAGCCCTGCTTGAACAATAAGAATAATCCTATAGTCACTTTTTGTTTTGATTTGTTTTCCATAAATGGATGACTAGCCACTGCCCTGAATGTCATAAACTGTATATTTGAGTCACCCCTATCTGCACATATATTTGGATATGAGCCTTGGCTTTCCAGAGTCACATCCTAACCACTGAATGCATAAAGGATGTAAAAAATTATAAAACTTGTAAGAGACAGATCCAGCAATCTATATGGAGCATATTTCACATAGTTTTTTTTTTGTTGTTGTTGTTTGTTTGTTTGTTTGTTTGTTTGTTTTTCTAATACTAGGGATATGATTATCTGTTGACACTTTCAGAAGTTTTACAAACTTCTGCACCAGATAGACACCAGCAGGCACAGCTGCTTTGCAGGTGAATTTTCTAAGCACATCAGTATTGTCATACAGACTAAAGATTTTAGAGCTCTGTTTAAGATACTGATAAAATATCTGGATTTAGTCATATATCACTAATTTTCACTATTAGTCAATCTCTCTGTTGCAACTGAGAATTTTGGAGTGATGTAGCTGCAAGAATAGAACAGAACCACACCACATATTGACACAACATTTATTTATTAAGCAGAATGTCAATAAGAGGTGGACAATGTTTTCTGTTCTGCACTATACACATGCAAGCTCTGTATCATTACACTCCTGTGGACCAAGGCCCTGTCTCCTCCAGAGCACATCATGGACTCACAGGGGACAGGCCACTCATCTTGTTTGTCCCAAGGTCATAGTCCTGACTGGTGGGCTGACCATAATGCATAGCATTTCAACCTTGGGCTCATCCTTCATCACAGTGTTAGATGTCTGTGGATGTATTTCCTGAAAGGGGTAATGTCTTTCCTGTGTTTTTACTTCCATTTAAGTTTGTTATAATAAATTAGTGATCACCTCACTGGTCATATAGCCCCAGACCATCTTTGCGACTCTTTCCATGTATAAAGTCAATTGTTATCTGAGTTACTATCAGTTACTAGTCTCCTATTAATTTTTAAGAGTTAATCTGTTGGTTTAGGATTTTTATTTATTTAATTACTTTATTACTTTATTTATTTATTTATTTATTTATTTATTTATTTTTCCCATGGAATCAGAGAATTGTTTGGATTGGAAGGGACCTTAAAGATCCCAAATCATCCCTACACCTTCCACTAGATGAGGCTGCTCAAAGCCCCATCCAGCCTGGCCTTAAACACTTCCAGGGACAAAGCATCCATAGCTTCTCTGGGCAACCTGTTTGAGTGCCTCACCACCCACACAGTAAATAATTTCTTCCTCATATCTAATCTAAATCTACCCTTTTTAGTTTTAAATCATTACCCTTATGACCATTACAGTCCCTGATGAGAGTCCTTCTTCATCTTTTTTGTAGTCCCGCCTTAGGGTATTGGAAGGATGATGTAAGTTCTCCCTAGAGCCTTCGCATCTCTGGACTGAACCACTCCAACTCTTTCATCCTGTCTTCATATGAGAGGTGCTCCAGTCCATCCTTGTAGCCTTCCTCTGGACTCTAACAGATCCATTTCCTTCTTATGTTTTGGGTTCCAGAGACCACTCTCTAGGTGGGGTCTCATGAGGGTGGAGTTGAGGTGGAAAATAACCTCCCTTGACCTGCTGGAGGGATGGAACCCAGGATATGTTTGGCTTTCTGGGCTGTAGGCATGCATTGCCAGGTCATCTTGAGCTCTTTATCATCCAACAACCCTACGTCCTTTTCTTCAGGGCTGCTCTCAGTACATTCTGCACCCAGCCTGTATTTGTGCTTGCGGTTGCTGCGACTCAGGTGTAGTACCTTGTACTTGGCCTTGTTGAATGTCATGGTGTTTAAAAGTCCTTCTTTTCCCTCTGGCATACCATGATGTTCTATTAATTAATATATTTATTTTATGTGTGTGTGTGTGTGTGTGTGTGTGTGTGTGCATTTGGTTGGTTGGTTGGTTGGTTGGTTTTCCATGAAGCACATATTGAAACCCATAGGGAAGCAGGGAATATGTAATCCTAGGTAAGCCTTTCCTCAATAAAATTATTTTCCTTGTCTTCCTAATATATACCAGAATCATCTAATCACTTAGTGATAGACAGAGCAGTCAAGGTCCACCCTACAGTAGGCTTTCAGGGAGGCTTCACACCACCACAGGCTATTACTATTGATAGGAGCTTCATAGCCAATTCTGTATCATTCAGCTGCTAAGCTGTAGAGTCCAAATCAAAATGCTGGGAAAGGATATAAAATCCAGTTGATCCCAAGCCACAAACATTTTAAACAGTAGAAGTGGCAAGTGTGAACAAACCCATTATAAAGTAGCAGTTTCTGGTTTTTTTCCACGTTTTATGTTTTTAAAATTCATATATATATATATATCCATGTAAAATTAGTTTTAATACTAAATATTTGTATGAAAACAGATTGTGATAAATGGTGGTTCAGTGGAATAGGTATTCTGTTCATCAGCCCTCCTCCTACTTTAGTGTAAAATATAAATAGGTACTCCAGCTGAGCTATTTTTAATAACTATCACATGAAAATGACACCATTCCCAGGTGTCCAACTTGATACTCAGAACTGACTATCACAAAGACAGCATAGATTTAGAAGGTTTGATCTGAAAAGAAATTTAGATTGCTTTGAGATTTCATATTCAGACTTTTTCTCCCCCCCAGAATTTCTCTTTGGGCCATTGGTAATATTTATCTGCACGTAAGTGATATTTATTTATTTATTTAGTGAAAGGAATTTAACATAGTACCACATAAATGTTTTCAGAGTTATGGAAAAAAGATAAATCTAAATGTAAAAGATTAAGGATTCTAGAAATTTTTACCCACCAATGTATTCCTTCCAAAGGTATCCCGCCAACAGCTGGCATATTGGAAATCCTTAAGTTATAGATTAGTTTTTAAGTAATTTAAATTCCTGATAGCAGAAAGGGCATCACCAAAGCTACAAGTCATAATACACCAAACAGAATCAAAATATGTATGTTTTAGTCAGTTGTTAAATTGTCATGTTCTTTTTGTGTGGAAAACTAGAGGGAAAAGACCTATGACATGACAATTTTCAGTGTTGTATTCTGTTCTTGTTTTGGACTGTTTTGTCCAAAACAAGTTTAAAATCTTTTAACAGACTTAAGCTTGCTGCTATTTCTCCGCCTGTTGTTTGGATTAAGGAAGCTGGCTTTTCTGATTATCTTGAAGCTCTCTGAAGATTGTCTGATCTTGTCTCCTCTAGGTTTTTCCTCCTCTGATGTCTTTTAGTTTAGCTGAGCTAACATTAATAGCAATGGGATTTTTTTTCAAGTTATCCTCAGTGTAGGCAAGGCCATGATTTCTCTGACATTCCCACTGCTACAAATAATCTAGTTCTTGGTATTCTGTAGATATAATGGTTGTAGGCTGAAAGTTTGGGTTTTATTGCTTATTTTCTACTCTCCACAAAGGCTGCTTTCAATTGGATAATTCCTGGGGGAAGAAAGATGAGGGGGTGGGGTTGGGGGAACAAGCAAACAAACAAACACAACTCATCTTTGACACTTAACCTTCAGTGATGTAGATTAATAAAAAGGCCAAAAGTGAGATGGGTATTATAGAATTATGAAAATATAGAGTGAAGGAATAATGCTAGAAGAGCAAAGGATTGTATGCACCTTTACGGATGGCTGTGTTTCTGTTCTTGCCTGTGTACATTCAGCAATCTTGGAGCAAATTTACACAGTTCTTTGTTAAGAATACTTTTGCCTTGTGGCATGATCAGAATCTTTTAGATACAATAAAACCTCAAACTTAGAGCATGCAGTAGTTTGTTTCTGATCGTTCAGTTTATTTGCCCACATTTGTTCAAAAATGTATTCCTCATTGCAAATGCTGCTCAAGGATGTATACATGAGGGGATTTTCTTGCACAGTACTTAGAAACTCTATCTAGTTATTAGGTATGGAAATATAAATATGTACATTGTTTTTTTGGACACAGCTTGGCCTTAGGAAGCACATTACTTCATGTTGTTTATGAAATATTTGTTTAAAGAATTCTCTTTACATTTTCCGTTTTACATTTCCCCTTTACTTAGGTATACAGGGATTTTTAGACGGACAAATCATGGCCTGAGTAAAGCATAACCATTATTTATTTATTTATTTTTGTAGGAATCTTTTTGCACAGAGCAAGACCATAATAATTTGTGTATTTTTAACTGTAACATAACTGTGGTGAGATGTACTTTTACCTCCTCTCTCTCCATGTGCAACTCCAACAACATTAAATGCTAATCCAATTTATAATAAACATCCATTTTACTGCTAAGCACTAGTAAAGTAGTGATTTAGAAGGAAGTGCGGGAAGGGTGAGATGTAGGATGAAGACTATAAACCTGAAAATGTATGTGCCTAATTTTATGAAAAGATTAATATAACAGTGAAGTTAAAATCAATAAAAAAGAAAAGTGCTATGGTGGAAACAGCAAGTCAGCTTTAAGTACAGCATAGAAACTCTGCAGGGTGCTGCCATACAGGCTGATTTTAATAAATTGCAAAGACTGAATGGAGAAAAGATCCTGACTAGTGCTGTTTCTATCCTGAGGATAACCTTATTTTGATTTGTGTATTTATGCATTTTCATCCTTTTTATTTTTATTTTTTTTTTACTGCAGATAGTTCACAGTGCATTGAATATACCACACTTTGAGTCTCTTGCAGACAATTTTGGATATGTGTATCTAGGTGTAGGCTATTTTAACACATTTTAAATTGTAAATAAGTTTATATAACAGGAAGTATATTACTTACCTATGCTTAATTGCAAGTTAATAATTCTATTGTGAAAGAACCTCAGATTTTTTTTCATAGTTCTTAGATTGTATATGCAGTCCTATTCACTATTAAGATTGCCTTCCAGCTTTGTTTTTTCAGAAATGCTTACCAGTTTTTATTTGTAATTCAATTTAAATACTAATGTCCATTTTGAGGAATTCCATTTAAACTTCTCTGTATTTATTTCTTCTCTGAAATATTTTTAAAGCTTTGCATGTTTTAAGATTATACTAATATGTTTGTAATTTCTTAGATCACAGTTTTCTATTTCACACACATATCCGCAGTTTATTTCCCCATCTCATCATGCATATGCTAACAGAAGATTACCTATAAAATACTTTGCTCCATTTCCACAGTTAAAGTTATTCTAAGAGGTTTATTACCTACACTATCTGAAATAATACTTTTCTCATCTGCAATTTCTTCTTCCATGTATTTAGTCTCATTAGTGTCCAACCATAACTCTTACCCTTCTTGAAAAGCTTGAGCTAGTTCTGTCTAACTCACCTCCGGTCAATCCTTGCTGAATAGATATCCTTATTGCACTTTCATTTATATGTCTAGAAACCATTAAATTGCATTTAACATATTTTACAATATCTTTCTTCTTATTTTTTTTTCAGGTTTATCTCTGAAAACAAGGCTGTAATTTTTGTCATGTTTTGGAGTTCTTGTTTTACTTATTATATTCTTTCTGAGTTTACTCATGTCACCCAGGACTCAGGAGCCCTTCTGTCTTATATAAATTTTCTCATCTCATTCACATACCAGAGAAAACTGTTTCCTGAGTTTGAACCAAAAAATTTAAGGTGCTTTATACTCTGATTTACTTTAGTCTATTAGTCTTGCCTTAAATTTTCTGGTTCTGACATGAAAACCTTCAGTTGCATACGGTTACATCTCACATGTTTCTTTGTAACTTCACAAAGGCACAACAGTGGTAAATAACATCTACATCATTTTTTTGGGGATGTTGCAGCCAGCTTGCCAAATTCTAGGCCACATCAGAAACAGGTATCTAAAAATAGCTGCTGTGAAGGCAATATCTATTAGGGTATATTTCACAGAATCACAGAATTTCTAGGTTGGAAGAGACCTCAAGATCATTGAGTCCAACCTCTAAGCTAACACTAACAGTCCCCACTAAACCATATCCCTAAGCTCTACATCTAAACATCTTTTGAAGACTTCCAGGGATGGTGACTCCACCACCTCCCTGGGTAGCCTGTTCCAGTGCCTAACAACCCTTTCAGTAAAGAAATTCTTCCTAATATCCAACCTAAAACTCCCCTGGCGTAACTTTAGCCCATTCCCCCTCGTCCTGTCACCAGGCACATGGGAGAACAGGCCAACCCCCACCTCACTACAGCCTCCTTTAATGTACTTATACAGAGCAATAAGGTCACCCCTGAGCCTCCTCTTCTCCAGGCTGAACAAGCCCAGCTCCTTCAGCCGCTCCTCATAGGACTTGCTCTCCAGGCCCCTCACCAGCTTCGTCGCCCTTCTTTGGACCCGCTCAAGCACCTCGATGTCCTTCTTGTAGCGAGGGGCCCAAAACTGAACACAGTACTCGAGGTGCGGCCTCACCAGAGCCGAGTACAGGGGGACGATCACTTCCCTAGCCCTGCTGGTCACAGTGTTTCTGATACAAGCCAGGATGCCGTTGGCCTTCTTGGCCACCTGAGCACACTGCTGGCTCATATTCAGCCGACTGTCCACCATCACTCCCAGGTCCTTCTCTGCCTGGCAGCTCTCCAACCATTCCTCTCCCAGCCTGTAGTTCTGCTTGGGGTTATTGCGCCCCAGGTGCAGGACCCGGCACTTGGCCTTGTTGAACTTCATACAGTTGACCTCAGCCCATCGGTGCAGCCTATCCAGATCCTCCTGCAGAGCCTTCCTACCCTCGAGCAGATCGACACACGCACCTAGCTTGGTGTCATCTGCAAACTTACTGAGGGTGCACTCAATGCCATCATCCAGATCATTGATGAAGATGTTAAAGAGGACCGGCCCCAGCACCGAGCCCTGGGGGACGCCACTAGTGACTGGCCTCCAACTGGACTTGGCTCCATTTACCACAACTCTTTGGGCCCGGCTATCCAGCCAGTTTCTAACCCAACGAAGCGTGCGCCAGTCCAAGCCAAGAGCAGCCAGTTTCTTGAGGAGAATGCTGTGGGAGATGGTGTCAAAAGCCTTGCTGAAGTCAAGGTAGACCACATCCACAGCCTTTCCCTCGTCCACCCAGCGCGTCACTTTGTTGTAGAAGGAGATCAGGTTCGTCAAGCAGGACCTGCCTTCCATAAACCCATGCTGGCTGGGCCTGATCGCCTGCTTGCCCTTCAAGTGCCACATGATGACTCCCAAGAGGATCTGCTCCATGAGCTTCCCTGGTTCTGAGGTCAAACTGACCGGCCTGTAGTTCCCCGGGTCTGCCCTCCGGCCCTTCTTGTAGATGGGCGTCACATTTGCTAGTCGCCAGTCAGCTGGGACCTCCCCCGATAGCCAGGACTGCTGATAAATGATGGATAGGGGCTTGGCCAGCTCCTCTGCCAGTTCTCTCAGTACCCTCGGGTGGATCCCATCCGGCCCCATCGATTTGTGCACATCCAAGTGCCGTAGCAGGTCACCAACCAGTTCTTCGTGGATGGTGAGGGCCACATCCTGCTCCCCGTCCCCTTCCACCAGTTCTGGGTACTGGGTATCCAGAGAGCAACCGGTTTTGCCGCTAAAGACTGAGGCAAAGAAGGCATTAAGCACCTCCGCCTTTTCCTCATCTCTTGTAACTAAGTTTCCCCCTGCATCCAGTAAAGGATGGAGATTCTCCCTAGTCCTCCTTTTGGTGTTGATGTATTTATAAAAGCGTTTTTTGTTATCTTTAACAGCAGTAGCCAGATTGAGCTCCAGATGAGCTTTGGCCTTCCTAATCTTGTCCCTGCACAGCCTCGCTACATCCTTATAGTCCTCCTTAGTGGCCTGCCCAATTTTCCAAAGATTATAAACCCTCTTTTTTCTCCTAAGCTCAAGCCACAATTCTCTGTTGAGCCAGGCTGGTCTTCTTCCCCGCTGGCTCATCTTTGGGCGCATGGGAATAGACCGCTCCTGCGCCATTAGGATTTGCCTCTTAAAGAGCGCCCAGCCTTTCTGGACCCCTCTGCCCTTCAGAACCGCCTCCCATGGGACTCCACCAACCAGTGTCCTGAGCAGCCCAAAGTCAGCCCTCCGGAAGTCCAATACAGTGGTTTTACTGGTTCCCTTCCTGGCCCCGCCAAGAATAGTGAACTCCACCATTTCGTGGTCACTCTGCCCAAGACTGTTCCCAACAATCACATCCTCCACCAGTCCTTCTCTGTTTGTGAAGAGAAGGTCTAGCAGGGCACCACCCCTGGTAGGTTCACTAACCAGCTGCGTCAGGAAGCTATCTTCCACGCTCTCCAGAAACCTCCTAGACTGCTTCCTCTGGGCTGTGTTGTGCTTCCAGGATATGTCAGGGAAGTTGAAGTCCCCCACGAGTACAAGCGCTGACGATTTCGCAATTTCTGTCAGCTGCCTGTAGAACTCCTCATCCGTCTCCTCATCCTGGTTCGGCGGTCTATAGCAGACCCCGACCAGGACACTAGCCTTGTTGTCCCTGCCGATCCTAACCCAAAGGGACTCGATCTTGTCATTCCCAGCCTCGAGTTCTACAACATCGAAAGACTCTCTAATATAGAGAGCCACACCGCCACCCCTTCTGTGCTGCCTGTCCCTTCTGAAGAGCCTATAGCCAGGCATCGCAGCACTCCAGTCGTGGGACTGGTCCCACCACGTTTCCGTGATGGCAACCAAGTCGTAGCCTGCCCGCTGCACGATGGCTTCCAGCTCCTCCTGTTTGTTACCCATGCTGCGTGCATTGGTGTAGATGCACTTCAGCTGGGCCATTTCCTTATCCCCCGGCCTTGCCATTGCTCCCCCTGGCACAGCCCCAACAGTCCTTGCTTCAACCCCATCCCCCTTCTTACCTAGTTTAAAGCCCTATCAATGAGCCCCGCCAGCTCCTGGCCCAGGATCCTTTTTCCCCTAGAGGATAGGGACCCGTCTACGGCCATCAGGCCAGGTGCTGAGTAAACTGCCCCATGGTCGAAAAACCCAAGATTTCTGCATAGGCACCAGCCCCGGAGCCACGTGTTTAACAAGTGGGCTTTCCTTGTCCTCTCCGTACCCCTCCCTGTCAACGTAGGGATGGACGAAAATACTACCTGCACTCCTGCTCCGTCCACTAACCGTCCCAGACCCCTAAAGTCTCTTTTGATAGCCTTCAGGCTTCTGTCATCAATGTCATCACTGCCCGCCTGGACTATCAGGAGAGGATAATAATCAGAGGGGCGTACCAGGTTGGGGAGCTTCCTGGCAACGTCCCTGACCCTGGCCCCAGGGAGACAGCAGACTTCCCTACGGGTAGGGTCAGGCCGACAAATAGGGCCCTCCGTCCCCCTAAGGATAGAGTCTCCCACGACAATCACCCTTCTTTCTTTCTTGGTGGAGGCAGTCCTGATGCGTGGAGTCGACCTCCTCGCCCTAGGCATCCTCCTGGGAACACTGTCTATCTCTTCCTCAGTTGCTGGTCTCTCAATCTCCAGGGCCTCAAACCTGTTTTGTAAGGGCACCTGGGAAGGTGGGGCCGGAAGGGGGGGGCATCGCCTGCCATGTCGCGCAGGGACCTGTCTCCACTCCTCCTCAACTCCCAGATCCCCTCCGTCTGTCCGACAGCGACAGGGCAGGGGGTCCACCCCTGTTTGGGGTGTCTCACCCCGGTACCTCTCCTTGAGGCCCTGCAGGGAGTTGCTCCAGAAGTCTATCTCCCGCTCACACTCCCTGATGGCCCTCAGCCTCTCCACCTCCTCCTTGAGCTCCGCCACCATGCGGATCAGGTCATCCACTTGCTCACATCTCACGCACGCAGTGTCTCTGCCTCCCGCCGACACACACACAGAAAAAAAAAAAACAACACCGTATTACCTATGAGTAAATTGTCTCACATTTGTATAGAATAGACTAATGCTCCTTCTACAACATTACCAAAATGTAGTACATATATGACTGATTTAATCTGAGATAATCCTCTATCATTACTGCCTAATACTAAGAAAGCTGTAGACCATATGTTATTTTCTTTAGGACTTCACAATTTGCCTCAGTTGTCATCTGCCTGAATTCCTTATTTATTTATTATTTATTTTCATAATATAAAACAAAGACTTGGGTATTATATACTCAGGTCTTAAAAAGTGTTTAAATGTAAATATTTCTATAAATCATCAGAGGACTACCATCTTGCTTATGCTTGCACTTCATTTTCTGTCTTTACTTATTCTGCAGTCATATGCAGATTTCTAAATCTTAATGGTAATACACAGTAACAGTAATTCCTGTACATGGCAATTCCTGTACACGGTACACGGCAATTCCTGTTTCTATATTGCTAATACTTTCAATAAAATAAGGAATATATACCTCACTTTTGTTCCATTTACTTTTACATCTTTTGGGAACTAATGATTATTAAAATTATGATTGTTACAATGTAGTTACAGCACAAATAACTTTAGTACCTTTTGATGTCTTCACAACAGTATTTGCATATTACATTACAGTGGTATTCTGCTTTCATTTGAGTCAGCTGTAGATGGTTGCTTACAAGTAATTTTTATTTTTTGCATCATTTCATGCATTCCTCTGGACTGTGAGAAAGGTTAGTAAAAATATTTTTCAGCTATTCTTTTTATGAATTTTGTTCATAGTAATGTACTATAACAACAAGTCAGTTTATATGTATATATATTTTGTGGTAAATATGGATTTCAGACTGTTATTAGAGGTCAAAATCTTTGTACAAAAATTGTGTGGAATATATATTACAATCCAAAACATACCTAGCTTTAACCAAAAGAAATCATCTCTGAAAACTGATGAGTGGTACATAAACATAAAAGTAAATTTTTGGGGAAGAGAAAGTGCATTTTCTATTTATCAAATTTCCAAGGCTACATTTCAGTGATGTACTATGGTTCTTATCTCATTATAATGATACAAGAATGTCCTAATCCAGTGTACACAATTAAGATGCACATTTCAGATGTTTTATGTCACGGTCACCCTCACCAGCATTTCAGAAATACTGTCATGCATCATCACCTTTTCATTACTAGTTTGGGTGAAGTTTTTTGGAAGAGCCTAATTGACTTCAGAACATAAATCCTTTTTGAAATTGATGGACAAGTAGAGTATACACAAAGGACCTTTTAAAAATGATTCTTACTTAGAAGCTCACCATTTGTCATCATATTTTAGCCTCTTGAAATAAATAAACAAATAAATGAAATCTCCTGGTAAGGTCTTAAAAGCAAGCATAAAAATACTTGCTTTAATTACATGACCTTCTTAATTATTAATTAATAATGCATAGTGCCCCATAGCTAGTGTTCAGCCTCCTTCAACCAATGAGGCTGAACTCTTTAGGCATCAGAGACAATTTCCATTGGCTACCTATTCTTAAAGTATAAAACACGATAGGATTAAATTCAACATAAACACATAGAAGAATGCAATGTTATGTTAGATGTCTTAGCATATGGTGTCTAGCTTCCAGCTCCAAAACTGCCTGGATTTCCTGTGGATCTTGTCTCCTATCTATCAGCCTGATGCTGTTGCCTTAGAAACCCTTAAGCATCTAAAATATCACATATACCTATGTACTATGTATAGGCAACAAAGTCCCTATCTGTTGGGAGTCCTACAGCTGATATATTCTAGAAAGCCATTCAGCTGACTAACTAGTTGGTATACAATGAGCTGAGTCACTGTCTAAGCTTCACTGACTGTATTAACTAAGTGGAATTCAACTGGCTTACACGTTTATGGAAACCTGCTTCCAAATGAAGTGTCCTATATCCCAAATGTTTCTCTAGGCTGGTGTCCAAAGCATTTCTCCAGGCTAACAGAGAAATCATAGGAATTACAGGAGACCTCTACTTTTCTAGAGTGAAATCTGGAAGCCAGAAAGGAGGTACTGGCTAAACCAAAAGAATAAGAACTCTCTACACTTTAACAAAGAAATCCAGTCCTACATCCTTGTTGACTGTAATGGGAACATAAGCACATTTTTCACACTTACAAATTTATAAATAAATGTCTTAATCTAGAGTAGAATCTCAGCTCAAACATGTAAAACTTGATTGAGCTGTTTATATACAGGCAACTTAGTGCCATCTGGCATGTCTAGTGTACCCTTGTTGAGCTGTCATTCAGACATATCTTAAGAGAGTAACCTACAAGTCCTTTGTCGTGTCTGCCAACCCTGTGCGGATATTTTGTACTCCCCTCAATATAATAGATGCTGTTAGATGCCCATGTATGCCAACTGAATACAGCCCCAGTAACATATGAAGCACGCTGTATGTATGTGGGTGCATTGTATGCACCCCCCCAACCTCCCCTTAACCCCCCCTCCCCCCGCCCCCGCCTTGATATTAGGTGCTGTGGCACAATGTAACGGACATGGCTAAAACAAGTTGCAAAGTATTATTCCAGACCTTACTCAGGTTCTGGTTGTTGGAAAACTGGGATAATCAAAACAAAGGAAAATTACTGTTCTAGAGTGGTTAACGTAGTTAGGGTAGACTTCAAGGAGGAACAACTTTTTCAGCTGCCCATGGCTATTCTGAATTATGTCCCACTCATCAGTCCAACTGCTTGCAAAATTTATGAATGTCATAAATTCAGCATTCAGCTGTTTGTCCTACTCACTTGGTGATTGTCTTTCCCACTACAGGGATATGTACAACTCTACGTAGCAGTTGTGCCATTCCATTGTGGTTTACAAGTGAATATGTTAAATATGGCAACAATTTTGGCACAATTTACATGATGAATTAAAACTGCTAACATTCAGAAGTTTTAAAATAAGTTTTACACCATGCAAGGGGAAATTAAGAACTAAAACAAGGAGCTGGGGAAATATCAACCTTAAACATCCTATAAAAGACATGCTCACTCACATGTCAGAACCCAAAATGTCATGGTAGCTGTAGCCATTTGCTTACTAAAGTGTCCAAATTACAACTGAGTAAATTGTTCTTTAGTTAGGTTTCTTGATGTCTGCCCCATAAATATTGGCAACTGTATGGTATTTATCAGGCTAAGTGTATGTAACTGAAAAATGTTCACAGCACACGATGGTACATTCTAATTACCATGACAATACCAGACTATGCCCTCAAGTATACTCCATGAAAAAAAAAGCCAATTATTAGTAAGATAGAAAAAAAGGGGGAGGAGAGGAAGGGGAAGAAGGAGAAGGGTGTGTTGTAAGGGGAATTGTTAGAAATTATGTTTTGCTAAAAACTTTAATTAAAAAAAAAAAAAAAAAAACAGCTCAGGATAGATAATTCACAGAGGGCTAGAGGGATAATGACTAAGGGTAAGCAGGACTGCAGTTCAGTTAGTATATAAAAACATAAAAACATTCTGTCTGGTAATGAATGAAAGTCTGCTCTATGCATTTCTATAAGAAATTATGTGAAAACCACAAATCTTACTAATATAAGAAAAACTATTCATATTAAATAATAATTCAACTTGTTAAGGTGCTGTTAAAAACTGAACGACCAGGTAGTTCTGTTACCATATAGGCATTCAGGACCTTTCAGGATGTAATTCTAAATAGAAGGGCTCCATTTGTGTCATGAAAAAAAAAAAAAAATATGGCCACTCTTCAGTTTATTTTTTTGCCAAGTAAGAATGCATCCTGGTGCACAAGAGCTGCAAATTGCTTTTGCAAAGTGGTATGCAGGTAGGTCCATGATGCTTCCCCTTAAAGGAATAAATAATATTGTTCTTACTTAAAAAGAGTAACTCTCTGCAGCATAGAAGTGAGATTTATGAGTCTGCCTCAGGACCAACTGTTTGTTTCTCCAGGTAAATACTGGAACTCAGGCTTCTTATAATATAACTTTACATGCATATCACTGACTTTTTATAAGGAATAAATGATCTGTAAAAACAGCAGTAATTATCCAAAGCATTGCTAGGGATTTTTTTTTCTCTGTTATATATTTTCATTTAAGGTTGTAACTGTGTAACATTTTCAGGCCATATATTAGTGCAACATAATCCTTGCTTTTCATTTGTTTACATACTTCTCTATTTATGTCCTGTAAAATATGTAATTAAATGTGGCATTACCAAAAAAAAGTTAGCAAGAAGTCATTCATATTCATTTAGAGAGTAATCACATCATTATTTAATTAATATTACGCAGAATTTCCTTTGAAAAACTGTGATGCTTCACTTGTTCTATAAATATGTCATATATTTTTAAAGAAAACATATGAAGAAAACATGTAAAGAAAACATAAATTCCTTTTGACTATTTCCCTGTAACAACATTGCAGAAAAAAATAATAATAAAATCTGGAGTTTGAAAAAAACCAGTTATTTGCATATGGAAACAAATCTCTGCTGATGTTTGAGAGAAGAAATGGCATGTAAGTGAATGCATTGTTTTACTGGACTACATTAGGTATATTCAGTTCTTTTATATATAACAATAAAAATCATACTAGGAAGGTGTGACAAGTAAATGCTGAGCAAGAGATTTTGGATCTATTATGTGCATGTACTTCAATACACTTTTGTGTATTGAATACACTTTATCTCTTAATACACTGAATATTTTACATGATAAGGTGAGATATAATACAACCACAATCAATGCATGATGAAAGTGTTATCTGTGAACTGTTGATATGCCTGCGATCAGATGGGGCCCATTAGAATATTCAAGCACATCTGTCAGGGGAATTACAGTTTCTCTGATATAATAGAGTTGAGGCCCTGCTGCATTCCCTTGATCTTTTTATATCTGTTGTTAATAAACTGAAGATGTAAAAACATTATTGTTAATTAAGATCTGAAGGAAGACTCAAGACAGCAAGAAAAAGAACACCTTTTTGATATATTTTTTTTTTTTCTGAAATGACTGTGATGATTGGCAAGAGCAGATGTTGTATATTAAACAAACACAACAGTAAATCAACAATTCTATTTATTTTGGCACCTTTCCTTCCCTTAGTCCTTTTGGTACTGTTCATCAAAAGCTTCCTGACATTAAGATTTTCAAATAAATACATCTTTCAAACCTTCTCCTTTGTCAAGCTGCTTAAGACATTTTTTCATATATGGAATGTCTTTAGACTAATTCTTTGTTATACCTCTTTCTTGATATGACACCAATGTCTTCATTATTTACTCCCTTCATTTAAAAAGCTTCTGTCCTCTCTAAGAATGAGAGAGGACTGCAGACAATAGCAATTAAAATTCTGAGCACACATTTTTCTTTGTTTGTTTGACTTAGTATCTTGAATTCCTTCTTTATTTACCAAGAAAGAATATATCCTATTTTTCAGCTCAATAATTTCCAGGTCTTGCTAGGCTTGTAGAGCCTCTTTTTGATTGAAGCATAACATTCAGTGAAAAGAAGCAAACCAGACAAGGCGAAAAAAAAATAAAAAAATAAAAAAAAAAAGCCCTTGCTATAGCAAGCATTGTTTAATTTTCTTTATTGAAAGAAAATCATTATCATTATCTTTATCATTCTTTATTGTTGTAAATATTACTAGTCTGGAAACAAGCAAGTGAAGAGAACTTTCATTTCTTGTTCTTTAGCTTTTTACGGTAAGTATGACTAGCACTTTTCTAAGCATCTAAGCTAGTTTATGTTGCTGTTAAGTCTTTGCCTTTATCTTTTTTTTTTTTTTTCCGCTAGTAAAATAAATACATATTGCTATGTTATTGAAAATTCTAAAAAAATCTTCTAGATAAAATCACGTAATCATAGAATAGTTAAGATCGGAAGGGACCTCTGGAGGCCATCTGGTCCAACCTTCTGCTCAAGCTGAGACACCTAGAACAGATTGCCCATGTCCAAGCAGCTTTTGAAGATCTCCAAGCAGGAAGACTCCACAGCCTCTTTGGGCAACCTATTCCAGTGCTCAGTCACCCACATAGTAAAGAAGTGCTTCCTGATCTTCAGACAGAAATGTTTGTATTCTAGTAAGTGCCCATTGTTTTTTGTCCTAGCACTGGGCACCTTTGAAAAGAGCCTGACTCCATCTTCTTTGCATTCTCCCTTCAGTTATTTATATACTGGTAAGATTTACACTGTGTTGTTCCCTCTAGACTAAACAGTCCCAGCTCTCTCAGCTTTTCCTGAGGTGCTCCAGTCCCTTCATCAACTTTGTGGCCCATATGACTGACAGATCAAAGACTGACCTTCCCATGAGACACTATGAACACTTTGCTAAAACGTTCACCAGAGTCTGAGGAAGAACAAACACGTAAAAATCAGAATTACTAGGATTTTTTGTGTCTTTATCTGTAGTGTGAGTAATGTTTCACTTCCAAGGATCAACTTGGCACATTTCACCTTTTTTTTTTTTTTTTTTTTTTCCTTTTTCTGGGTTTTAAAATGCACTGAGGTTTTGATCTCTTCAGAAAGCTTGAGTGCTGTTTTGTTTCTCTCTGCTGTGAACTACAATACACATCTACATGTAGGATTTGGGAGATCAGTAGTTCAGTGTTTCACATGTATCTTAAACATTGTATAGAAGACAATCAGTGAACAAGTTGCTATCCTTATATTCTTCAGTATGAAAGATGTTATCATGCATGGATAATTGAAGCAGCAAAATTTTGGCATTAAAACTTTTCAGTGTTCAGTTTTCACAGGCTAGGAGCTGGTTTTGTTGTTCTTCTCTTCTCTTCTCTTCTCTTCTCTTCTCTTCTCTTCTCTTCTCTTCTCTTCTCTTCTCTTCTCTTCTCTTCTCTTCTCTTCTCTTCTCTTCTCTTCTCTTCTCTTCTCTTCTCTTCTCTTCTCTTCTCTTCTCTTCTCTTCTCTTCTCTTCTCTTCTCTTCTCTTCTCTTCTCTTCTCTTCTCTTCTCTTTATAGATTACTTCTGGAAACTTAAAAAGTGCATTCAAATTGAGAATGGAATTAGGACCAAATTCCTTAAATCAAACATCTTTAAAAAAAAAATAAACCTAGTAAATTTGGCAGCAATTCAATTTCACATAGGAATTACCTCCAAACATGTCAGGTACTTCAAAGACAAAGTTTTAGGAATCTGGTTTTTATATTGGAGACTGCTACAACAAGCTAAATATATGATTTCTAACTAAGGTATAGAAAAAGCTAAGTATTTCAAACTAGGGTTCAGGATTTCAGAGATTTTTAAGTTTCTCAGTTCTGAGCTTCACAAGGTTTCTTCCAAAGAGATATACACATTTCTGAAATACCAAGAGTATTAACTACTTTATTTAAATGTATAGCACATAAAGTTATATGACTTATCCATTCAAATAGTAGAATATGAAAAGTACTTTTGACTTTAGTTTTCTTAGCTGCTTGACAATACAAATCTTTATTCAAGCCTTGATTCGATTCAATTCTATTCACTTCACTTATTCTATTGTATTTGATTCCGTTCAGTTTGTTTTTCTATTCTATTCTAGTCTAGTCTAGTCTAGTCTAGTCCAGTCCATTCTGCTCTGCTCTGCTCTGCTCTGCTCTGCTCTGCTCTACTCTACTCTACTCTACTCTACTCTACTTTACTCTACTCTACACTACCATACTCTACCATAATCTACTTCATTCCATTCCATTCTATATCATTTCATTCAAGATTATTCTATTCAAGACTATTCTAATATATTACAGACTATTCTAAACCCAAACCAAAAAACATGCCACCATTCAGGTTTCACAGAAAAAGAAGCTGAAAGTCAAACCAGTTCAACAGCAGAATTCCTAGTGAATTTTGTTGTGGTCACATCAGTGTGAGGTCCTTGGATAACAGTAAGCAGAAATGAAAGACAAAAAGTCAAGAGGTTCACAAAAGCAGGTTAATGATCACATTCTTATTAACTGTGGTGTTTTGGTTTGGTTTCGTTTGGTTTGATTTTTCAGCAATGATTCAATTTAGGAACCATTCTGATTTATGCATCAAGCCATCATTGAACTACAAAGTAAGTCAAGTAAAAAAATGGCACATTGGAAATTTTGTCATTTTAGTAATTATCATATATTATATTTTATATTCCCTTCATTACTCCTACGTACATTAATTATACAATTTAGTTGCACTTTCATAAGATCATCTTCTGGGGAAGATACTATGATTTAGTTTTATTTTAACTATACTGTAAATGAGAACAAGGCTTTCAAGTAACTTTGGGTGATATTTTAAGACTGAGACTTGAGACTTGAGACTTGAGACTGAATTCTTGAGACTTAAACATTTTTTGTGATGATCATATTTCTGCTCATAAAGTCCTTATTTAGGTAAAAGGAAAAAAAATAGTGACACAAAAAATATAACTTCTAGGTCAATAGTAGATGTATATATTATATATATGTACTTGCATGGGCTTCTGTAATTAAAAGGAGCAGACCGAGTAAAAGAAACAGACAAAATTAAAGTAACATGTGTATCAATCATTCTTTATTTTCTTTCTTCTTTGAACATTGACTTATTTTGAATATATATTATTTTGATTACAATAATTATGATTACAAATTATATAAAGAAATCTTATTTAATTTTCTTGAATTTACACACAGGTAATTATGATTTAAAAAAAAAAAAAAAAAAAAAAAAAAAAAAAAAAAGGAACACCTTGAAAGGATGAGTATCAGCTCATTAAGAATTTTTTTTTTTTTTTTTTGAATTATCTATTATATTTCCTCTCTCTAAGCTTATCTTCCAATTTAAATTTAATTCTTCTAAATTTATCTTTGTGGGTCCCTTCCAACCCAGGATACTCTATGTTTCTTATTCTATGATTTTAATTGCATTTGTATATACTGGATATTTGCTTTTGGCTTTGTCTCTGCAAGTCCTTCAACTTCCCTGTAAGGTCTTAACAGCAGGTTTTATATAGGTGCTTTCATATGAATAATTAAGTTTTAGACAGGTAATTTTCCCCGAATTCTCACACACTGTTTTAATCAGGGTTATAGCAGTCTCCTCAGAAACATACTGAAGGTGCAATAATATTTTAATTCCTGAACTTAAATGGCTTGAGGATAAACTTTTGTCATCTCGCCTTTTTCATTCTCAGTAATAATGGAACTAACAGATTTAAATAAGTTAGTGAGTATTTGGAAAGTGGGTGTGTACATTAACTTACTTCTTACAAACATAAAAACATCAGAAATACTCAATTTTGGCTTCTTTTGTGTCCAAGAGAGATTGTAAACATACATTGTGAATTTCATTTTAAAATTTGCTACTCAGCAGAGAGCTTAACTTTACACTAATTAACTTTACGCTAAAAACTCCTTGGGAGCAGAGAATTTGATTTACGCTGTGGAAAGAAAATACAGAAAAATGGGAACTGCAGCTTCTGAACATCTTCTACATATGCACCAAAGTTAGATTGCCAGTTTTGAAAAAATAAAATAAATTTTAACCTTCTTTCACTCCAAAGTACATGGCAATACATAGCTTATTTCTAGATAAATATTTATTCTTCAAAATAAGTGCCTTATCATTACATCAAGTTGTTAAGTAATTACTGAAGCTATAACCTATGACACTGAAGTGACTTTGGAAAAGATTAATGTAATAAAACGAATCTTTTTTTTGGTCTAATTTATTAGCCCCTTGGGGTGACATCACATATGACATTCTGAAACAGGATCATCTCAAGTTATGTGGCATCTACATCATTTGCTGCATTGCAGAAGTGGGGAATCTTTTCCAGAATGGTTTATACCTATCATTCATAGAATCATTTAGGTTGGAAGAGATCTCTAAGATCATCTAGTCCTTTAACCTAGCACTGACAAATCCACCACTATACCATGTCACTATACCACGTCTACATGTTTTTTGAAGACCTCCAGGGACAGTGACTTAACTAGTTACCTGGGCAGCCTCTTCCAATGCTTCACAACCCTTTTAGTGAATATTTTTTTTTCCTAATATCCAACCTAAACCTCCCCTATCACATTTGCCATTTCCTCCTGTCTTATCACTTGGTGCTTGAGAGAAGAAACTGACCCCCGCTTTGCTATAACCTCCTTGAAGGAGTAGAGCATGATAAGGTCTCCCCTGAGCCTCTTTTTCCCGGGCTAAACAACTCCAGCTCCTTCAGCTGCTCCTCATAAGACTTGTTCTCTAGATGCTTTACCAGCTTTTTTTCCTTCTTTGGACACACTCAAGAGCATTTATGTCTTTCTTGTACCGAAGGGCCCAAAACTGAACACAGAGCTGAGTACAGAGGAACAATAACTTCCTTAGTCCTGCTGGCCACACTATTTCTGATATAAGCCAGGATGCTGCTGACCTTCTTGGCCCTAATCCTCTCAGTTTAAAAGGAATACTTGAAAAAAAAATGTTCATGGAAAATGTGCAGCTTTTCAAAGGCACATAAAGATTTTATTTATTTATTTTTTTTTTCGTTGCCATCTTGTACCTAGGGAAGAAACTTTGGTGAGTTAGCAAGTAAAAATTCAAAACAAGGTGGTATTGTTGTTTTGTTTGCTTTGTTTTTTTTTTTTTTTTTTTTTTTTTCAATTTTAGCTTGTCTACAAATCAAACAAGTTATTTTTTCTATCCCAGAGAAAAATTAACATCTGATGCTAAAAAAGACATCTGACTTCGATAATTTTACTTGACATGTATCTCAAAGCTTTATTAAAAACACAATGTTACTGAAATTTTCCTGCCCTATTCTATATTTTATTCTGTGTTTACATCAGTTCTGTCTCTTCCTATCTTACAAGCTTATTGCTATCTCTTTATTGTTATGTTATTGCTATCTTTTCTGTGAAATTATTCAGTCACAATTTCAGATGAAAAAAGGTATTGGCATCGGTTACTATTGTGCAAATGATTGTTAATATGTGTGCTATGATGGAATGCTTGTTAACAGAGAAAAGCAGATGTAGTGAAATAGAATATATTGATCTCCAAAGTCCAATAAACCTTTTAAATTTTGCTTACACAACATTCAGTACTTCATATTGTTTAAAAATGAGAAAAGCTTACTTTTATGGCTCATCTCAAGATAGCAGTAGTTATTGTTTGAAACTCCATGAAGTCTAGGGAAGAAGAAAAGATACTGCCAGGAGAAAAATATTATTTAAGGCTCTGGTGTTAATATTGATTTCAGAAAAATGACTCTCTAGAAATAAAGATAAGCCCAGACATAAATTATTGTGGGAATAGGATCTGATGGGTCACAAACATTTCTACAGAACTGAAGCTATGGACACTCATGAGAAAGCATACCTGCAATAGATTCAGCATCTATATTTCACTCCCTTTCATACAATGTCTCAAAATATTAAGTAAATTTTTTACGTATGCAAGACAGTTACTTTTATTTCACAGAGATGTTTTCCAGCAATTGTATTGGTGTGCTGAAAAGAAATAAGACTGCTGAGTTATGCAGAATGATGTAGTGTGCTTCTAAAATATAAATACTTAGCCTTGATACTATATGGACAGATAAATTATATTTAATAAAGTACACAACTTGGAAATGTTTGAATTTATTTTTGGCAATGAACATTGTTCAAGAAAAAAAATCTGCTATCTAAGTAATGCATTTCATAATCCACTGCATTTGAAAATATCAAACATTAAAACAGAAAGGGTACATTCCAGGTCCAGTAGATAAGCAACAATCTGAAGAACAATCTGAAACATGGCAGTACATATGAGTTGTATGTTTGAAGAGAAGTGACTTGGATGGTGGATAATGTGACAGATTTTTAGAAGGATAGTTTATTTTTGAATACTGAACACTGGTCAGTTTAGACTAATGTCTCGAGTCACACCAATTAAACATAAATGCCCAACTCATATTATTGCATTCATGCAGAAGAAAGTAAAATTTATATTTTATATTTTTTATATTTTATATTTTTATAGATTTTATATTTTTTATTATTATTAGTCTGAACTGATATTTGACATTGGAGATTAAAATAGTTTTTAATGAAAACTTTGTTAAACAAGTGGAATGATTATTAAGCCTGTATTCTTCTCTAATAGTCAGTCTGGAGACTGTTTCCCTTTTTAATGGAAAAGGTTTTCCTTTTCCTTTTTGCTTTTTTATTCCTCTTCCCTACTCAATAACAAAAACATAAAACATAAACCTTTAAACGATAAACATTTAAAACATAAACCTTTACACATACAGACAGAAACAAAATGCTCTTAGAGAATCAAAAGACTGATTGTCTGTGATGCTCTCATCATTTTAGGATATTTTAGGATCATTTTAGGATAAAAATGTATTTAATACTCTTCTCCCATTCACACAGATACTGATGTAAGTGAACCTTGACTATTCATATCTATAAGGGTGTGAATCACACTCATGCACTTGTTACCTTTCTGGGTTCAGAATTGTTTTTTAAGCATTTTCAAAACATTGGAGCATTTATAAACGTTTCAAAACATTGAGTATAAAATCTCAGAAATTTTGAGTCTAATAGCATACATTTTTAAATTAAAATTATGTACATATATATATATATTTCTAGCAGAACTCATGAATAAAGGCTTGTTCTTTATTTAGAAAATTTTAGGTTTATCAAGTTTTGAAATATTTATTACAGCTTATGTTCCTCTGTTTTTCATATTATAGTGATTCTGAGTGACAATGTTCTACCTGTGTGGCAAATTATATTCATTATTAGATGTATTTAACATTATGTACCATTTTAATGTCTTAATTTTTTGCTGTCACAAACCATCATACATGTTAGATACAAAAGCCTTTTTTTTGTTCAGCCTTAGGATTTTTTTCTCCTTCAATCCAAAAAAAGTGTTTAGATTCAGTTTAATTCAGATTTTTCCTATCTCCATTACCTTGCCATCCCAGAAGAACAGATCTAGTTGATGGTAATGAAGGTGTTGCAGTCTAGACACCACCAGTGTTTGAACTGCTCGGATGACAAGAGAGGAGAATGTTGGGGAAAAGGAAAAATGTAATCCTAAATAAAACCATTCATAGATATATTATCCAAATTAAAATCAAAAACAAAATAAAATATAAAATCTCTCCTAAGTGTGTATTTCTCAAGTTAGACAACCGAAAAGAAAAAAAAAAAAAAAAAAGTAGTTTGTTATTATTATGTACTTCAATTCAGTTATTTCTGTCTTTTTAATGTGTTAATGTTTAATAACAGAGCACCACATCAAATTTTGATAGATCATTACTCATCAATTTGTATGTTCATTAGTGAAGCAGTATATTTTTCCAATAAGATTGTGCAGAATCAAGACTTTGTCCAGAAAGATTTTAGGCCTGAAAGTAAAACTGAAACGAAAGGTCCTTCCAAGTTTATAAATAACCCAAGTATTGCTATGGTACAAGTATGGGAAGCCAAAATCCTTCTCCCTCCTCCCCTAACCCACCTGACATATATGAGCAGACTCAAGCTGATTTGACTATCAGCTTGAGATTTAGAGTGAGTGCAGAACTGCCTCCATGCATGTGGAAAACAGAAGAGATGTGTGCAATGAACTTATTTAATTAGAACTTATACCTTGGACACTAGTGTCCTGAAACTTGAGAACGTGAATATTTTACTATTGATAATGTTTCCACATGTAATGATTGAATTGAACCAACCTGAAGACTATCTGAACTAATAAAAATATCCAATTTAAAATAGATGCTTTAAGAAATACATGAAATACACTGCAGCACATGCCTCCCATATATAGACAGCAAAATATTTCTTAAAGGTTTTTGAAGGAATTCAAAATACCTACCTGTAAGCCATCTTTCTGGAAACTTAAAAATTATCACCTTAGATTAGCTGAAATTCTAAGTAGCTAGTCAAAGTACTATCTAACTAGCTGACATTCAAGAATTAATAATAAATATAATATTAATAGTAAATAATAAATACAGCTTCAGAAATTAAATCACAGAATCACAGAATATTAGAAATTGGAAGGGATGTTGAAAGATCATCTAGTCCAATCCCCTGGATGGAGCAGGAACACCTAAATCATGTGACACAGGAATGCGTCCAGGTGGGTTTTGACAGTCTCAGAGAAGGAGACTCCACAACCTCCCTGGGCAGCCTGTTCCAGTACTCTGTCACCCTCACCATAAAAAAGTTTTGTCTCATATGTAAGTGGAACCTCCTATGTTCCAGTTAGCATCCATTGCCCCTTGTCCTATCCCTCGATGCCACCGAGTAGAGAAGAGCCTAGCTCCGTCCTCCTGACACTCACCTTTTAAATATTTATAAACACATATGGTCTCCCCTCAGTCTCCTCCAGGATGAAGATATCTGAATCAGGGTTACAAGAATTATAAATGATTCAGAGTGTATTCTGAGAGCTCCATGCAGATTGTTTTTTGAAACAAAAGAAAAAACATGAAGAAAAAGAAATTGTTAGTGGACTTAATAGATGTCTGAGAGTAGAGAAGAGAAAGAAAATAATTTACATCTCAGATGTAACAGCATTCAGCAGAGAAAATGAATCCTGTATTCTCATCCTTATCCCACAGGAATGTTTAACGTCACACAATCCCTTCTTATCCTTTGAACCACAGTTAAGAAAGCCAGTGAGGACTGCAAAAGTATACTGTTCAACTAAGTACTTAGTTGGCACCTTACAGAAAAATATGCCTGTCCAAGTGTGTGTTTCATTGTACTCTTTGTTTTCAATTTAAATCAAATTATTCCTTTGTGTAAAGCCAACTGTAAAGAAAGCTGGCTTTACTCTTGTTCCTGTCTGTTTATATCCAAGCTCTATTAGTTTTAATAAAACTGATCCAAAACCTCCTAAAGTCAATGAGCCAAGGCTTCTTTTCAGTTTGAACTGGACTCAAGATATCAAACCAGAAGCAGATCAGTCAAAGTTGACTGTTGTATTACAAATGTTATTTAAAATTAATTGACAAATTTTAATTGACATTTTGAAAGTTAGTTTCTGAACTGTGAAGTGGATCCAGAAGTGAAAAAGATGTTCATGCAGGCTATTAAATAATGGCAAATAATGACTTAAAATATACTTAATGTCATATTTAAACTGATTTGTTTATTGCAAACTGGCTGTAACGCTTTTTATATTCTAATCTTTCTTCACAGATCTCTCTCATTGGAGGGCCTGCCTGGTAGCAAATATATCTAACAAACAGGTTCTAAAGAATAGCATTTTGAAGACTGTAAGATTTGGCCAAGGCACTCATTCCACAGCCTGTCTGGGCAACCTTTTCCAGGGCTTAACCAAACTCACCCCAAAGTGTTCTCTGCTCTTGTTGAATTTGTATTTTCTTTGTTACAACCTGTGCTCATTCCCTCTTGATCTTTTGTGTATAGCCCTGAGAAAAGTTAGACTCTGTCTCCTCTGTATCCTCCCACAAAAGAACTGAAGATGAGTTGAATTTCTTCAACCTTCTGTTCTTCAGCATGAACAATCCCAAATCTCTCAGCCTTTCTTGGCAAAGCATGGTGTTCAGATCACACAGAATCACAGAAAATCATGGTATTGTTTGGGTTGGAAGGGACCTAGTGGCAGGGACCAGGTTGCTGGACCAGGTTGCTCAAAGCTCCATCTAGCCTGGAAGTTTTCCAGAGGGCTAGCTTCAGTTTGACAGCCTTTTTTTTTTTTTTTTTTTTTTTTTTTTTTTTTTTTTTTTTGAGTAGACCTGCACTGGACTCAACACCGATGTGTCTCAAAAATGCTGAGGAAAGGGTCACTTCCCTTGACTTGCTGGCAATGCTCTTCTAAGTGCAGCCACAGATGCCGTTGGCCAGAGCACACTACTGGATTTTGTCCTAGTTGTTGTCCACCAGACCCTCCATAGCCTTCTCCGCAAGCCCTGTCAGTGCTGATGCATGGGGTTATTCTGTACTCATTGCAACACATTGTCTTTGTTGAATTTCATAAGTTTTATGTAAGGCCACATTTAAGATTCCACTGAAATGTATGTCATGTAGTGGAAAAATAAAATCAAACTAGTGATTCTTCACTAAGAGTAAGAGCCCCTATTCACCAAAATCCTAACAGATGTCAATCAAGGTAAAATGTCAGAGCAGTATAGAGTACTGCATTTTAAGAACTACTTACCTTATCAGCTTTCAAAATTTGCTTGAATTTCAAAAGACCTTGTTCAAAAACTCCATGACAATAAAAGGGACTAAAATCCATCAAAATGTTTAACACACATGCTAAATTTTAAATTGAAGTAGTTCTATTAGCTCAGGTGATGTTAATGTGTTCTTGAAATTAGGCACATTTTAAGTGTCTTGAATAATTAGGAATGTGAATAAGGACAGGTCAAAAAAGTTTATTTATGGTAGCTCAATTCCAAATACATTGGAAGTTAAAGTTTTAAATATTGATACCTACAATTTTTTTCTAATTTTTATCCAACGATACATTTTAAACAAAAGAGATATGCTTGAATCACTTAGGTTTTCACATCATAAACTTACAAGAAAATAGAGCACAGCAAAATATGTTTCAGTATGTTTAGTATTCCATGCCTGATACATTTTAAATATTTTCTTGATGACTAGATATGACTGATGCAAAATATCTTAGTGAGACTTCCGTAAGGATTAGAAATTATTAAAGAAAAGATTATTACAATTAGGAGAAACAAAAAGATGACAATGACTTACAAATACTTGCTCTCTGAGTAAAGAGAGTACTCTTTCCCTGTGGAGCTCCTATCAAACAATATTTTCATTGATTTGCTTTGAACATAATCTAGAACATGTTAAGGACATTTGTGAATGACAGAAAACTGGGGAGTTATATTTTCCTCAGGAAACTGGGTCATATTGAGGCAAGAAATATTACGTATGACTTCAAGCATTGTAGGTAAAATGAACTGTAGAAAACTTGAGAAAAAAAAAATCTAAAACTTTCTTGTAGAAAATTCGGAAAAAAAAATCTAAATAAATAAAGTAATCAAGTAAACTACTAAATATCTCTGAAGACTGCTCTTTAAGATAGAATTCAAAGGAAACCTGGATTGTTTAGCCCAGGAAAGAAAAAAGACAGAAGGAATATGATGACTGTATCTAGATAATTAAGGAGATAAATAATAACCTAAATAATTAAGGAGACAAATACTGAAGAGGATAAAAGCTATTTTAGCTGATGGACAAATGATGTCACAAGGGTTATAACATAAACATAAAATAATTCAATTTGGAAATAAATAATTCAATTCAATAGTTCAGTCATTCAATTTGGAAATTTTCTTCACTAGGATAGCTTGCCCGGAGAGGTTGTGGATGCCTCATCCTTGGAGGTGTTCAAGACCAGGTTAGATGAGCCCCTGAGCAACCTGATTTAGTGGATGGCATTCCAGCATATGGCAGCAGGGCTGTAACTAGATGATCTTTTAAGTCCTTTCCAACCCAAGCCATTCTATGATTCTGCATTTCTAAATTAGAACTTTTTTTTAAAGATAGGATGAGAATGATCCAGGAACAATATCCTTCAAAAGTAATGTCTGCATCCCAAAGATTTGCTGTAGACATGAATCAGTCTACATGACCCTAAAGGCTATGTATATTTTATGTTCCTATGAAACATATTACAATTTCTTCGATGTACTGCTACTGAACTATTTTTTTTAGGCTTTGCTACCAGCACAGTTCAATTTCAATATATCTTAGCCTTGATGCTGAACAGTCAATTGTTACATTTTTCTTCTATTTCTTTGAAAGTTTTCCCTATAGTAATATCATCTTGTTACATGTTATGGTACCAGTGTGGAGAACAGTCATACTTAAGCGTCACTGATGAACATCAGCCTTGGTCAAAAGGGAGTTGAGCAGCTTGGTCTTGTTTATCTCTTATGCAGTCTTTGTGGAAGTATGCAAGGCTGGCATGAGAGATTGCCAAAGGCAGGAGTATTGTGGTGACAGGATGACCCTGTTTTAACAGCAGTTCTGCTGTCTTGAATCCTGAAGAATCTTGAATCGTGAAGGCTACAGTGCCCGGAGTGAAATCTTTTGCTTGATTATTTGCAAAATGAGTATTAAAGTTAACTCTCCTGAATTTGATGAGTTTAATGCTATAGTACTATGAGTACATGCTATAGTACTTAACTCTCTACCCAAATCATGCTAAATGTCACCACATGGAGGGGAACAGATAAGGTTAGGATATAAACAGAGAGTTAGTGTTAGGAAAAAAGAGTTAGAGTTAGGAAAAGAGAAGAGCAGGGGAAAAAAAGAAGAAATTGGAAGTCTAGGAGAGACAGTCAACAGACTGTGCTCCTTTCTCCTACACCAAGACAGAGACGCCTTCTTGGTAAGCTCTGCACCTTCACCTTTTGGTAAGGAATACTCAGGATAGCATTTTGTCAGAGCTAATAGCCCTTGCATTACGTGTGATAATCAATGGATATTCCAAATCTGTTACCTGTCACCTTATTAAATACTTTCAAATTTGTGAAATTGTCTCAGTGAAAGTCCTTCACAGGGCTCTGAAACAGGCAAATATTTGATTCTGATAAGCCCTCTGTAATGTGAATATTTTCCTTTATTATTTTTTTTAGTGTTTTATAAAAATAAATAAATAAATAAAAAAGAACTAATATTTGTGTCTAATTCATTTATTTAAATGGTTGATTTTCCATGGATATTTGGTAAACATAACATTTAATAAATATGAATATAGTATATATGAATATATATAAGAATAAAAAGTTATTTTTAGGTGAAAACAGAAAGCTGAGAAGAGCCTGATGAACCTAATTCTGTATTAACAAGATTATGCAGGGAAAAAATAGACATAAAAAGACATTATGCAAAAAGTACAGACATTTATTTTCTCAAAAAATAACAAAAAGCATGTTTTCAGAAAGTAATTGATTTCGCCGTCTGAATTTTACAAGAGCAAAATCTTTTTGCAGAATAGGTGTTACTTCATTATATTAGTATTAATCCACAACAGAAAAATATGTCCCGGACTTGATAATCTTTATGTATATTCTTATATGAAAATATGAATAAAATCTACTGTCTGAAGTAGTTTGATCTGTGATTATAATTAACATTTAGTTTTCACAAGAATCCAAGTTCACCTTAACCTTTAAGAGTCTTTCTCAGGATAACTAAGGTGCTATCTTTGTATTTATATATGACTACAACAATTATCTTTATTTTAACTTGATAATTTTGGGAGCAGGACTGACTCTTTATGTATTGTTCCCTTCTGAGGTTTTGTCTTCACCAAAAATCTCACATAGGCAATGAAAGACTTGGCAGCATATTGAATGAAGTATTAGTCTGATCCAAGATGTCATTTCTTAAACAATCACATCTGGTCTCAAAAAACAAATTATACAAAGTCGTTTTCAGTTAGTAAATTGCTTTCTTTTATATATTGGTAAGGGTTGTTTTATATATAAATATCTACTTCTATAAGTGTTTGTTTTTTAATAAATTTTGAATAAGTTTTAACACTTTTACTCAAAAACAAAGATGTTCTCTGGCCCACAGCGACAAAACAGAGTTCAGAGCAGTAGGATATTCTTATTTTCATCACAAAAATAAGGTTGATTAATTTACTAACCCTGCCTAGCTGCATTTATAGTGTGGTTCTTACTGAATCAAAAATATAAGCACACAGACGAAAAAATCATCCCTAAAGAAAAATTGTTTCTCAGACTTCCATAATGACAATTAAATACCTGATACCTCACTGTTAGTATAAAACAGGCTCTAGCTGCTTCTAGCAATATTGCATGACATCCTCTGAAATAATAATAGTAACAGTTAAATAATAATAGTAACAGTTAAAGAACCACTTGAATCTCAGTGCCCAGTTAAATCAAAAGGAAAATAATGCCTTCAGATTCAGAAAGGTTTAAGATTGCCTGCTTATGCATGTGCTTTTTTTTTTTTTTTTTTCTTCATACAAAAGCTAGACGTGTTACTAGACTTGAAGTCCAAAGGATGAGAGAAGTTCTGGTATTAACAGCATTGATGCTATTTTGATTCAACTGGTCCAGTCTTATCATACATCAAATTCAAATTTTATTGAATTTATTCAATTTCTCATTACTGATTAAATAAATGATTCCAGAAATATCGTCTTTTGAAAAGATGGGCTTCTAAGGACTTGTCTGTAGCTGCCAAATTTATTGACATATCTGATCCTTAATTATTTTAAAATACTATTTCATCATGAGAATATTATTACTTTGAAACAGATTCCATACACAGATCTGAAAGACTTCCAAATCTAGACAAGACCCAGTTCAATGTGATCAGTTTCCTTTACCTGTGATACATGATTTAAACACACACACACACACACACACATCTATCTAAACAAAACAAAACAAAACAAAAAAGAAGTTTACAATGATCTGATGATGAATTCCACAACAGGTCTTATTTCTATAGCCATGGTCTTAATTTTGTTGTTGCAATCACCAAATTCAGAAAGAGATGGTGGTGGGTTAAACTTATCTGGCTGCCATACCCCAACCCAATCCCCCTCTCACTCTCCTCCTCAACAGGAGGAAAGCAGAAATTAGGATGAAAAAAAATAATGTTAATAGTAATAATAATAACAAAAAAAATGTTTGAAATAGAGAGATCACTTACCAATTACTATAATGGGCAAAATAAACTCTATTTGCATTAGTTTAATTAAGTGGCAATTCAAATAGTATAGTGAGAAACAAAGATAAAACGAATAACTCATTCTCTCTGTCCCTCTTCTTCCCAGGCTCAACTTCACTCCTTCACTCCAGATTCCTCTACTTCTTCTCCCATGAGTGGTATGGGGGATGGTGAATGAGAGTTCTGGTCAGTCCATAACAGCTCCTCTCTGCTGATCCTCCCTCCTTGCAATTTCTCCTGCTCCAACAGAGGTCTCCACAGGCTGCAGTTCTTCATGAACAATTCCAGTGTGTACACTATGTGCTGCAGACTTTCAGGATATTAATGTGGGAATTAATCAGGAATTAATGTGGGCACAGGGAGCTCAGGTCCGTATATCCAGTGGTGATGCTGCTTATGCCCCTTCTCTAACCCAGACTTCAATGGCTGCATTGGTTTCTCCTTTGACATGATAACAAGAAAGAGATTTTGATGTTGCATTTGCCAACACACATCATTTTGGTTTTGTGTGAATGCTAGATTAATACAATACATAGCTTAGTGTGCTTTAGCATTCATAAAACTTCCCCATCCCCAACCCCCCAAGTGGTCAATAATTCATCAAAATTATCTGGGTGGGCAAATGTGTATTATATCAATAAACATGTTTATTAAGTTGTATACAAGATAGGTTATTTGTATATTCCATCACACATCAGTGCAATTCTTATCACAAGCTACTATTCATACTACTTTTTTTTCTATCAATACACTTTCTGACTGTTATTTATATGTATCCACATTCTCTATACAAAGTGAAACTGCATATAAGTACAATGTACAGAATCTTAGAGTTATAACTAAGTTTTTGGTATGTTTCACTATGTCACAACAACTCACGCTAACTATTGTTAGAAACAGGCAATTCTAAAGAATGTTTCAAGCTAGAGTTGATATTAAATATGCACCTTCATAGATGAAGACATATGATGTGTTTCTGAGCAAACAGTAAAGAAATGGAAGAGCACGCAGCTTTCTTTTACATTTTCTAGTAGTGAACTGAGCAGGTCAGAGATATTTATCCATTTAAAATGACAAAAGAATCAGAATCACAGAATCACAGAATTTCTAGGTTGGAAGAGACCTCAAGATCATCGAGTCCAACCTCTGACCTAACGCTAACAGTCCCCACTAAACCATATCCATAACCATAGCTCTACATCTAAACGTCTTTTAAAGTCTTCCAGGGATGGTGACTCCACCACTTCCCTGGGCAGCCTGTTCCAATGCCTAACAACCCTTTCGGTAAAGAAGTTCTTCCTAACATCCAACCTAAAACTCCCCTGGCGCAACTTAAGCCCATTCCCCCTCTTCCTGTCACCAGGCATGTGGGAGAACAGGCCAACCCCCACTTCTCTACAGCCTCCTTTGAGGTATCTGTAAAGAGCGATAAGGTCGCCCCTGAGCCTCCTTTTCTCCAGGCTGAACAAGCCCAGCTCCCTCAGCCTCTCCTTGTAGGACTTGTTCTCCAGGCCCCTCACCAGCTTCGTCGCCCTTCTCTGGACCCGCTCAAGCACCTCGATGTCCTTCTTGTAGTGAGGGGCCCAAAACTGAACACAGTACTCTAGGTGCGGCCTCACCAGAGCTGAGTACAGGGGGACGATCACCTCCCTAGCCCTGCTGGCCACACTGTTTCTTATGCAAACCAGGATGCTGTTGGCCCTCTTGGCCGCCTGAGCACACTGCTGGCTCATATTCAGCCGACTATCAACCATCACTCCCAGGTCCTTCTCTGCCTGGCAAAGAAAAAAGAAAAAGAAGACTATTCTTCTATTTACCCGTCTAAATGTCCCCAAATTTCACTTGTCCACTCAAGATTTTCTGATTGAATAACCACTTTATTACCATTTTAATCTTTCAAATTCCTCCAAAGACAATATATTCTCACTGTAGTCTTCCTTGCATTCTATATAAGCTTTATTTTATAAATCAGTATATTAGAATTTTCACATCTGATTTGTTGCTTAAAAATCTGTTGCTTCAAAACCTTTTTATCTTTTCCCATACTCCTTTACAGTAGCAGGAGGTAAGGGAAAGTTAAAGGATATTATAATGTAAAAGACATTTCATCAATATCACACTATCCTCTTGAGCTCCTTCAGTACAAAGATAATCACCAAAGCAGAGAGAGATCCACTCTTGCATTGCTCTCTGCCTCCCGAGGCATGAGCAACCAGCATAAGCTCTCTGGTCTCTTGCAGGAAGCTGCTGCTGTAGGTCAGCAGGAGTGGTTTAGCTGTCCAGAATCCTTCTGCTATCCAATGATGTATGATCTGCTATGTAATGATCTGCTATACAATGATGCGTCTGAGAATTCAGATAATAGGTTTCAATTTGTAGGTTTGAAGCTGTTACTTCAGTGACTTCAATTCCTGAAGCTGTTACTGTTTAGAAGCAATGATAGGTACCTTATCCAAGAAGAGAACCACCATATAGACTGGTATAGGCCCAAAGAGCAGTGGACAAAGCAACCAGGTACGCCATATTTCTTACAACTAGCTGTCCACCCCCTAAAGTATCTGAAGTGTAATATCAAAACTTTTTGCCATCATAGTGCATTACTGGACTCAGCCTACAGCTGCTCATATGCAAGTATGTGATTATCTTTAGAGTTTCATCCCAATAATTCCTAAAGACAAAAATAAATTCAAATGTTCTGAGCTTCCTGTTGGAAAGGAATCATTCCTGTTTTGCTTTACTTCTGTAGCAAGAATATGGGCAATTGTAATGCTTTTTATCCATCTTCCTGTATATAAAGACAGAGTGATCATTTAGTAATTCCCTCCGCAAGTTCAAAACTTTTGAATCAAGTTACAATACATTTTGTTTAGAAAGAACTAACACATTTTATTGCTTGAAATGGCAACTTGGCAACTTAGTGTCCTACTATTTTTGGTTGGAAGGAGACTGTCATATTCTAGTCAACAAATGATGTAAGGTGTCGTCATCTTATGTTTTATTTTTCTGTGTTGGAATATTTTCCAGTAGCTATTTTGCAAATTCCAGATGGTCACCTTTACCAACCTCTTCAGTATAGTGGAAACTCTATTTGGACCTAAAAATAAAATCATCAGTCCTTATTTAGTTCTTCCTATTTAGGAATGAAATAATGTCCATTCCAGCTTCTGGAGATAAACCATCAATCAAGATTTAAATAGTGTGGTATCATACTGAGAGTTACAAGCTTATTGTACTGATATGGAGCTTTAGTATACTCTGGAGCTACCTCAGATTCACAAAGCAATTAGCCAATAATGTTAAGAAGTTATGGCTAATTTAACTAATGCTTAATGAAGCCTACTAAAACTGTCAGGATTGATGAGCCCAGTGCAATTTTGTGCAAGTACACACATTAAAGCTAGGGTCTTCATCTCATTTTGGCAGAATAATCAGTATCCTAAATGATAGTCTTTGTTTCTAATTAAATGAAAAAGATGTATTTTCTTTTTTAAAAATTTCTTCAAGGTTTAAGTATATGTAAAAGAACATGGATTTTGTATCTAACAAAGTAGTCTCTGGTGGGCATTTGCCCTTACAAAATAGGTAAATATATATTTGAATGGCACAATTACTGGGTCAAAAAAAACAACAACAACAAAAAAAAACACCTAAATACCTATGTATTGTGGTATTCTTAAATTTCAGTAACTTCTATCTCCACTACTGTGTTTCATTAGTGTTTTGAAATATTTGATTGAACTAATCATTGGAATACAGTAAATAAATTAAATTTCAATAAAACTAAACTAAAAGGTTAACATTATAAAAAATGATGAATTTTAGACAAAGCACATTGAAAGTTGCAGTCTAAGGGACAAACACCTTTCTGAATTGGCTTATCTTTTATTCATGAAATGTGAGTTTTTACAAGCTGTCATGCTTTCCCACAAAGCTCATGTGACAGCACAGATTCCTTTCCTTCACTCAGCACCCCACTATGTTTAATTCATTTCATTTCCTTCCAAGCTAACAAATAGAGACAATGCATCAGGCACTGCAATAAGAGATTAAAAATAAATAAATAAATAAATAAATAAATAAATAAATAAATAAATAAATAAAAAACTAAACAAAACAAAAGGTTTCCATTAAACAAAAAATAATACATATTACACATAACATGTATGCACACATACTCAAGCATAATGTAGATCTTCCCTAAAAGAAATACTTTCATCTAGTTTGTATTGTATATAATGAACCATTTTGTTTGGAAATTTGTTGAAAATATAACACACCACTGTTATAAGGGGAAAAATATATATATATATATATATATATGTCATCACTTAGCTGATGATGTGAGTGTTTTGCTGTCTAGACTCAGGACTATGGTCCTATACTTTATTAAGGGAAAAATATCTAACTGATTCTGTATTAAACTATGTACCTAAATATGATTATTTGGATTTACAGAGAACTATTACAGAAATGAATGTGACTTTCAATTTCCAAAAACAAAACAAAGCAAAATCTTATGCTTATAACTCCTTTTTTTCTCATTTTACATACATATGGATTGTGAAATTTTCTGTTGATGTTACACGAAGTGTTTTCTTTCTCCACTGTATTTAATTGGACAATAGGATACTGTTTTATGAAACACAATCCTCAAAACATATGGTATATGATACATATGGTATATCTAATTTTGCTGTGTTTCTTTTTTAGTTTACCTATGAACAAGGAACAAACATAATATGACTTTTGGGAAACTTTTGAGACATGTTATATAAAAACAAATGACCTCCTTCCCTTTCTTCAGAAAGAAAAAAAAAAAAAAAAAAAAAAAAAAAAAAAAAAAAAAAAAAAAAGCTGTGCACTTAAGTAATGACATTGAAAGTATACATAAAATAGAAAATAATAGCTATTAGACTTTAAGTTAAATCAAAATGGTTCAAATGAAGACTTCATATGAAACATCATACTCATTTATCATATGAAGAGTAAATACCATCATTTTTGTGCAGCAGGAATACTATGAATAGGATAACAGAGCTTTTTTTATTAGCATACCCATTGTAGTAACAAATGGTATGCTAATAAAATAAAAAGCCTCAAAATAAATTTGAACAGTCACACCAAAGGACATAGCAGCACTGTAAGCATTCATTTTTTCCCCAAAGAGAAATTGCAGGACTTCGTGCTATAAAACCAGCATATGCAAAATATGGAACATTATATTGTGCAGAGTTATTGGGGATATTATTTTACATAAGTTACTATACAATATGGATACAACCTAAAAGCATCCTTACTTCCCACTCAAAAGCTACTTATGAATTATATAATGCAATCAGTGTATTTCTGTGTTTACTGTATTTTTAAAAAAGTATTTATTTTATTTTATTTTATTTTATTTTATTTTATTTTATTTTATTTTATTTTATTTTATTTTAATTTTATTTTATTTTATTTTATTTTATTTTATTTTATTTTATTTTATTTATTTTACTTTTGTCTTCCTGTAATTACAGTTTATTAATTCATTTAAAGAAATTTTAGGAACTTCTTATTTGTGTTTTGTTAACAACCAATAACACTTGTATGAGCATTTAAGTAGAAGTTTACACAGGTGACAGGCATGTCAAAGATTGTATATACAAAAAGAAAACACCAGAGAACAGAGTCCCTATTCCTGGATGTATTGAAGAGGCATGCATACATAGCACTGAGGGACAAGGTTTAGTGATGGGACTCAGTAGGTCAAATTGCTGGCTGGACTTGATGATCTTGAAAGTATTTTCTAACCCAGATGATCCTATGATTCTATGTATAACAACGAAAAAAAAAAAAAAAGAAAAAAAAAAAAACAGACAAAAGAAAGTAACTATAGATTTATACTGAAAGAGGAATTCAAAACTGAAGTGATCAGTTTAAATGGCAAAGTCTTTCAGACGTTTCATCTCAGAACTATAGACAAAAGGAAATTCTAAATCAGTTTAGGCCGATATTTTATAGTACTAGTTTTGATTCTCATGCTGTAGTAAAACACTAGACTGACAATAAATATGCGAATTAAGAAATAGAAGATAATAGGAAAAAAATATTTTTCTTCTAAGTAAACATTTTTATTTATTCATTTATTTATTTATTTATTTATTTATTTATTTATTACCATTTCCCTATTTTCTTCTCAAGGAAAGAGAAATATAAGTATTTATTTATATATTTTTAATAACGATATCATTACATAAAATAATAATAATAATAATAATAATAATAATAATAATAATAATAATAATAATAATAATAATAATAACATTACATAAAATAATAATAATAACAATAATAACAACAACAAAAGGCTCCCTGAAAAAGTAAGTAATTGTCAAGGCAAAAAAAGGTCTGTAGAATTTGGACTATTTCAGGTAAGTTTGAATATATTATTACAATTTCCTCAAGATGACATTTGAAGGTAACAGATTTTGAATTTATTAGCAACTCAAACTCTCCTGTTTGAAAATTGTGTGCTGAGAGATTTTTAAAGTTTTTATATTTCTCTGAAGAAGAAATCAACCACAAACACAGGCCCCTCAAGATAATCTTACTGAATGTGGTTTCCTCTAAGCAAAACACCATATCAGTGCCAAATTAAGGAAAGAAATGAACTGCTTAGTTCTTCATACCTAGAAATCCTTACTAATATGAGTTGATGCAGAAAACATGCTGGCTTATGGTAGAGTCCAGAAGTTATGAGAAGATAAGCAAATGGGATTTATTTTGCAGAAGAATGGAAGGATTCCACAATCCTTTATGTCTAAGAACTTAGACATAAATACATAAATGTTCAGTTTATTATTAAAACTTTGAGTTGTCTGCCATAAGAATCTGATTGTTATCCTGTCAATACTAGTTATATGTATTAACTTTGGGTTAAAGTGAACTAAATTATAGTAAGTTTTCTCAAAGCAAATGTTTAAAAGTTACTCCGTCACAACTGTACATGTACTTGATATCACAATATCTAAGCCTGCTAGTTAGAGTTTGGGTTTCTGTAAAATTTGATGTGAAATACCAATCAACAAAATCATCCTGATCAACATGATAGGCATGGTAATTAATGTTGTCTGTCTGCATAGTTCAAAAGCAATTTGAAATTTTCCATTTACATATAAAGAGTTGTTATATATATCCATGTGTCACAGGTCAAATTTATTCAGCCCCTCCAAAATCAAACTATTATTCTGAGTAGAATAATGCAGTGTGCACTATTAGTACAAATGAAACAAGTGAACAAAGAAATATAAATTGAAGTAATAGAAGAAATATTAACGTAAATAATTTAGGAGAAATAATAACATTTCTTAAGTGACAGATTATTACAATAACATCCTATGTATATTATTCGCTGTAGATACTTTAGTAGTGTCACTGAGTTTTTATTTTTACATATTTGTATTATTTTTATATATTTATGCTATATATATATATATGGATATATATATGTAATACATATGAATAGCTGAAGTGAGGATGTTGAGAGGATGGAACCAGTGCTACCAATGTAGCACTTCATTTGTGCCCAGTGACAGGATGAGAGGCAATGGGCACAAACTGAAACACAGGAAGTTCCATTTGAATATGAAAGGGCACTTTTTTACTGTGAGGGTGACATATCATTGGAATAGATCATTGCCCAGAGAGGTTGTGGAGTCTCCTTCTCTGGAGATATTCAAAACCTGCCTGGATGCAATGTGCTCTAGGTGATCCTGCTTGGCAGGGAGATTGAACTAGATGATGTTCAGAGGTCCCTTCCAACCTCAACCATTCTGTGATTTTGTGATATGAAACATTCTGATAAACTGAGTACAAGCCATGTATACCATTGATTTCAATTGATACCACTGAATACCATTGATTTCTGGGAAAAAAAAAAAAAAAAAAAAAAAAAAAAAAAAAAAAAAAAAAAAAACACTAAGTTTTAGTGCATCGTATTTCAGTAAATCTTTAATACTGAAGATTTTATTTTGCATTCTAATTAGAAAGATCATTTTGCATGTGATGCTACAGAAAATATAATGCAGTGTAAATAGTGTAATCGTATAGAAAAAAAGTACATAGAAATAAAATTAGCAGGAAAATATGGAAAACCAACTGGGGTATAAAAACTACCCAGAGAAATCCTTTCTTTGTAGTTTAAAATAAAAATATTATCAAGAACATAATTCCTTTTTATTTTATTATTATTATTTATTTTTAGATTTAAAAATGAAGAAAAATATTGGCCTCATGTTTCTATTTATTTAAGAGACTGTTTTCTAAGGTTTTAGTTTGGTTTTATTGGGTTTGGTTTGACTTGGTTGGGTTTTTAAGCGTCAGCTGAGTTGATCAACCTGCCTTCAAAATACTGACATTTAGATAACTAGCACTACTAAGTATGAATTCTTTAGGGAGATATTCTAGATGTGAACTAAGAAAGAATAAAACTATTTGAAAAATCCTGATAAGAATTGAAGAAATAAATTATAAATTCAAATGGTCGCATACCTAGAAGAAGAAAAAAAATCCAATTGCAAGAGAGGTACTGTTGTAATAAAACAGGTACTTTTTCCAGTGAGGATCAAACTATCTCATTTGACCTTGTCCTGTAGCAGTGGAGTTCTGAACACAGAGAACTGTTTAGAGTGATGTCTGGTGACTTAAAATTAGGACCAAAGTACCTACTGTATTCCTTTGATAAGAACCGATCAAATAAAGACAAGTTAAAAATTGTTCGGTTACTATATTCACTCAGTAGTTCACATTTGCTTTTTCTGTGAAGGAAACCAAATTAATACATTGCATAACCTTCCTTCTAATAATTATTGCATATGTTCAGAATGTTACCCTTGAATAACTTCCATATTGAAAACACCAATTCCAGTCTGACAGTTTGTTTAACTAAACACAATTGCTCTTTGGCTGGAAATATCATTTGTTATCAACACTGTAATGAAAGATTTGCAGGACAGCTTTTGGGATATTTTGCTTTAGGTTTAATTTTGTAGTGGCTGATTGAAAATGAGGATTTGCATCATCCTTAATCACAATTAATGTGCTGAATAAAGACTTTTCTTTCCTTTTTGATTTTTTGTAACTGACATGGAAGTAATTTTAATGTTAATTTGGCATAAAATAAATAACAGTTTCGGGAATAGTAGATTTATATTTTCACTCTCTTATCTGATAGATAATTTTTCCCAGTAGGAAAATCAAACATTTACTTTCAGGAGAGCAGAGCAGGTTTAGTATTTTCAATATTATTATTATTTATTTCTTCTTTAAGTCAAATTCTAAATAGTACATTGAAAGATATTGCTTGGATGATATGTTGTAGGGAAAAATCTATGGCCACTTCTTTCTGCATAGGAAATTCACTCAGTGTACTCAGAGAGGGCTCTTTTATGATTTACATTAAGCTGAGTTCTCTTTCACAAGATGTTCTATCACAGTCAATGGATTTTTGCAAGACAATATTACAATCTGTTCCCTTTCTGATTCAGTTGTGATAAAATGTTCCAGGAAGTTTAAAGAGAAAAGACAGAAAAAGAAGGCGTTGTGATCTCTGCCTCCTACTACATTGTTCAAGTACACTAGAATAATAATTAGACTCTATTTAAGATGTAAGAGTATTCCTACATTTGAATTACCTCTGCATATATACGGGACCAAGAATTCAATAACCTTCTTAGCACTTAGACATGAATATTGAGAGTTTAGTTACTTTAATGAGATTTGTTTTTTAGCTATATGGAATTTCATTCATGATTTGCTTGTTTGTTTGTTTCTCCAATTTCAGTCAGGCCTTCACACACTGCAGACCTCCTTTATAACTATTTCTGCAAGAAACTTTGCTTTTTTGACAACACTTGAACTACTATATAAAGCAAAAGCTTTTGCTATTTTTATTTGCAATCAGCTATGATTTCAGAAAGGTAGATTTTTTTTTTTTTTTTTTTTTTTTTACAGTTTGTTCATAATATTTATAAATATTGCTATGTACTTATGAATGTATTTAGAAAGTTTCTATGGCCAAATTGTTGATTTGGAAAAAAAAAAAAAAAAGTTAACTTTGATCATATCGGACTAACAAATCCAGAAAGAAGCCTGAAGAATGTCTGAAGCAAACGTTGTTTTTCTGCATGACTCACACTAGGAAAATAAATGTTTCAATTCATTTGTTGACAGTTTACTTCCAGATGAAGCAGGAATAAAATTTTAACATAAATATGATTCGACATTCTTTGGAATGTTTACCTTTTTCTCATGTTGTGAGCCAACCTGGTCAATGGGACTTTTGGAAGACCTTGAACAAATTTCAGAGATGTTAATGCAATCAATATAACTACTTTTAAAGAGCCAATTTCCCTTCCATGAGCAGAGTGGTACAAGGACATTAACCACTTTTTCTTTGCATATTGATTATTGCTTACAGTCTGCTTAATCACTGAGGGCTACATGGGAGGCCTCCTCAGGTCAAAAAATACTTATTCAACAGATTAGAGCCCTGCTGTGAAACTAACTAGCTGACATTACTAGCCATGGCAGTACCTGACACCACACCATGAGCTGCTATGGATTGCTTCAGAGCACCATAGATAGCACCATACAGAATGTGAGGCACTAAGAACTGCATTTCTGAAAATCACGAGAGACTAAGTAATAGAGTATTTTAGATGGTCCTGGATCATGGTCTGGGTATATTTAGATGTAGTTTGTAAATAACTAGATAAAACATTGCTACACTGCTTTGATCATTGCCTATAAATATCTGAGGTATTTTTTTTCTAGGGGATCTTTAATCATTTGTGCCCCATGATGCTGACACACTTGTTATTAAATATCCTTAGATTACTCTAAGCTACATATCATCATCATGCAATGGATAGTATAGCTGAAATTTCAGGCAATTTTTAGCTATTTTAAAATGTTTTAAAAAGTTGGATTGCAAAGCCATTGCAAATTTAACTTTAAGTCCATTGACCAGAAATCCATTTATTTTGAATACATATAAATATATGTTTTTATTTTAATCTAAACTGGAATATACACTATATCACTTATATGTACAATTGACCAAATATTCTTTAATCTTAATTCTTTTATGAAAAACAATTACTGAAAAGTAAGATAAAAATATTTGCATATTAATATACTGTTTTTGTCTAGTCAGGTAAAGGTGCAAGTACATAAAAATGATTTCAAATCACCTCTAGTGAATAATTCCATGAATGTTTTAAATTTACATACACACAAAAAGTAATTTGGAAATTTCTTAGGAAATACAGAATTCTCTATTGATTTGAAATGTGAAACAAATACTTGAATGATTTCCAGGAATGGTGAAGTTTTGAAAAACAGTTAAAATTGTAATCTAACATCTTTATTCAATATTCTGTTACATGGGGTCTCAAATAATAACTAAAGATCTGAGTTTAAAAGTTATATAAACTACAGAGGCAAGACCTCAGTACACAGTAAAACTGGAAAAGATTTTATCCTATTTTATCTTCTGATCTGAAACAAGTAACCTGTGAGATCAGCTTCTCCCCTCAGGGAAAGTGAAGATTCACATTAAGGTTCTTTATGTGGTCCTCATCACCATATTATTCAGGTGCTTCATCTGAAAAAAAGGTCAAAGCTTTCCTTTGTCTAGAAAACTACAAGCATTTAGTGTATTTTTCAAGCACAGAAATAATGTCACAATCTCAGAGGCCAAATTTAGACATTTTTCTAGCCACAAGAAAAATGTCTTGAAAAAGTATGTTTTTTTAAAAGAGAATTTAGCAGTAACACTTTGTTGCTTATATAAAAAATGTCAAGATGCTAAATTCCTTCCTTTAATGGAATGCAGAAATATAGCATTATTGTTCTTATTTAGTTTTCTGGTAAATGTTCCCTGTGCTACTATCACTATAAGAAAGGAAATACTGTCATCCTAAGAGCAAAAATATACTTCAATTTTCGTTAGAACCTGCACAGGAATGAATTTCACACATACTGAGCAGAGATTCTGAATGGGAAAGCTTCTTATGTCATCATGTACTTAAAATACAGTCACTGATTGTCTTTATTGAAAAATTATTGGCAAACATTTTTCTTAATTTAGAAAAAAATATTTTTAAACACCAAGGGTCTTTGAAAATTTGTTGTTGATGATGTTGTTGGGAATGTATATTTTTATCTCCCACACTACAGCTGTGTCCTGGTTTCAGCTAGAACAGAGTTAATTTTCTTCCTAGTAGCTGGTAGAATGCTATGTTTTGGCTTAGGATGAGAAGAGTGCTGATAACACCCTGATGTTTTAATTGTTGCAGAGCAGTGCTTATACCAAGCCAAGGACATCTCAGCTTCTTGCTCTGTCCTGCCAACGGGCAGGCTGGGTGGGGACAGCAAGAGCTGGGAGGGGACAGACCCAGGACAGGTGACCCAAACTAGCCAAAGGGGTATTCCATACCATCTGACGTCATGCTAAACAATATATAGGGGTAGCTAGCCGGGGGAGGGGGGCCGGACTGCTTGGGGTTAGGCTGGGCATCGGTCAGCTTGTGGTGAGCAATTGCATTGTGCATTACTTGTTTGTACACATTATTAGTAGTAGTACTATTATCATCATTGTATTATTGTTATAATTGTTATTGTTATTATTATTTTCCTGTCTTATTAAACTGTCTTTATCTCAACTCATGGGCTTCACTTTCCATTTCTCTCCCCCGTCCCAGAGAGGGAGGGGGGAGGGTGAGCGAATGGCTGTGTGGTGCTTAGCTGCCGGCCAGGTTAAACCATGACAAGCTGTGCAGCTTTACATTCCAATTTTCTCTCCATACACTTAACGAAAACCATTTAAGATAATCTATTTTGAATCTTAACCATTTCATTCAGTATGTAAATAACATCTTAAAGCTTCAAATTCTTTAAAGTTATTTTAATCAATCGCATCCATTCTCAATTTGTGTAGCTTTCTGAGTCCTATTAGTGCTGTAATAGCTAGGAACTCTCCATATTTACCATGTTTGTAATAAAAATGATCAGAAACAAAGGAATCACAAAAGAAAGTTTTAAGATCTATCACATCTATGCCTCTTCATCTGCTTGAATGGTTTTCAATGAATCAATGTGTTCTTGAAAATTTCTAATGAGGGAAAATCCATAATGCGAGTAGGCAATCTATTATTTTTTGTTTGTTTTGTTTTGGTTTTTAGTTTATATAGCTTATACTCTGTTTTTTGTTGTTGTTGTTGTTGTTGTTGTTTTTCCTAATTTATAAAGGAAGTCTCATCTGAGTCTCTCTTTCTCTTTCTTTCCCTTTCATTCTCTCTCATCCAAATAAACAATTCAAATGTTGAAAACAAACAAAATATCGAACAATCCAAATGTCAAAATTACAATCTCCAAACCCTGCTCTTGAGAATTGCACTCTACTCTTACATTGTTCTTACAGTTTGTGAAGTTGTTCTTATCTTAGTGTTGTCTTTGACTACGTTATTCTTTTTTTTTTTTTTTTTTCCATACCAGTTGTCCAATTTCTGAAAATCATTGAATCATTGGAATTCTAACGCAGTCTTTCTCTGACTGCAGTTTCCCTCAGTGTGGTGCCATTTGTAGATGTAATAAATATTAAATTTTCATTCCAACATCCACCTTATTATCAAGAGTATTGAATAGCATTAAATAACTCTAGACAGAGCCAAGGTGAACAGACCGTCAGTATCTCCGGTGTGAAAATGAACCACTGGTAACCAGTTTCTCAACACAGTTTTCCACTGGTAACCAGTTTCTGAATACAGTTTTGCATCCATCTATACTAAATTAATTACACACTTCACTAGGATTCACTTTGGGATTTTTATTTATATATTTATTCATTTATTTTACATACTATAATGTGAAACAAATTAACAGTAATGGTTTGTTGGTTGATTTTTCAAGTCTGTCAAGGCCTGGCCCACAAGTAGTCTAGTCTGTCTTTTCATCTGTGTATATTTTCTCTTTGTTTCTGATGGCTTGTGTTGTATGTTTTCAAGTTATGTGATTCTGATCTGAAACTTTCTTATTCATATATACATATGAATAATATATATGTATACATAGCAGTATGAAAATATTCCTTTAGTTTTATACTTTTTTTTTCTTAAATAACCCCTTTTACACATATTAAATATCATCAAACTTTTTAAATATATTTCACTACACCAGAGTTTTTACACTTTCGTTACTTAAGGTAATGAAAAATGAAGTACTTGTACTTTCTTCTTACCCCATTTCAGGAAATTATATAAAAGAGTTGGTAACCTCACTGAATTAGGAACATGGGTCCTAATAAAACATGAAACTTTGGGATCATTTTAGCAAGTAAATGTTTGCATAAAAGAAGAATAAATGATTATCTAGCATAAAGTGGATCATAGAGTAGTATTCTGAAGTTGAAACGGCTTGTTTAAGTGCTAACTCTAATTGAGTATAACTTGAAAAGCATTCATTATGGGAAAAATATCAATTCAAAGCCAACAGGAAATATTTATATCATGTATTTCATGATGTTACAATACTAAATAAAAATGACAGAAATCAATTATCATAAAATTTAAATTGCAAAATTATTCATTCAAGAACATGTACTTTGTTTCCTTTCCTCTCTTTTTTTTTTTTTTTTTTGCTCAAACAAAAAGTAATCACAAAAAAGAAAATAAATTTTATTGAGAAAAAGAACATTCAGACATGCCCAGAAGTTTAAATTTAGAAATTGATTATAATAAAAAATACTCTCACTACACCCATCCAAAATATCAGTTGGGAAATTTTCAAAGAGAATATCCTTTGTCAGGAGACATGTCAGATCTGAGAGGAAGAAAAGACAACGTAAGAAGAATCTTATCCTGGTGACCAAAGGACAACAGCCCCAGTTCAGCCCATCTGCTTTGCCAAGAGCACTTCACTCTATGCTAATGAGTGCACAGTGCATCCATCAGACAGCTTTGTGATTGACAGAGCTTAATTCATGAACTGAAATGGGCAGATGTTCTCTATTTTCATGGATTTGCACTTTTACACATTTTCCGCTTTCAATAAACGGTCTTGATTGCAAAGTATCTTGCCCTGTGAAACAGAAAAATCAGAGTAAGAGAGTTAAAAATAATTTCTACAGCTTTGAACAGTCTTTCAATCACATTAAAACAATAATAATGTAGTCAATAGGACACATACATGTAAATTGCAATACCGTTCAGCAGAATGTCTAATATCACCTATCCTCATGCACAGATGTGCATGAATCAAGATACACTGTTGGAGGCTTTCTTCATGTGCATTTCCTTCTAATGTCTCAGCACTCAAGACATCTTGTTTTATTTGTTTGCATACACCCAGCCCCCTGAAATGTTTGCACATTTCTTTAGAAGTAATCACATCTTAGCATAGTGCCATCAGTGAGTAAACTAACATTCAAAAGGTATTGGAGCCTGTGTTCCTTCTTTGCTGTCTGCACAGCTACAATGCTACATCTAAATATGTAATTAAAAATAATCTTAATTAAATTGTAATTAAAAATATATACTCAACCTTTTCCTATGTTCAGTGAAAAAATATCTTCTAAATAATACACATTTCTAACAATATAATATACCTCCAACTCTTGTACATCAACCACCAGAACACTATTCTTGCTTTTGAATTCTTTATTGCCCAATGTCTTAAAATTTTCTTCTTCTTACAAGAAATATGATCATTTTCATATGAATTTCAAGCCCATGTGTCAAAGATAAAATTTTGGAGGTCAGCCTTCAGAGTGCTGAAGAGGATTGAAATGAAATAAACTTATTTTGACATCACAGTTTTTCCTCAGTTAGCATACCTATTATATACACTGTATCTTTTGTATACCCACTAGCTACCAAATTATTAAGTATTCTAAAGAGAGAGTCCTCAGAGTTTGGATATATTTAACTTGGTTTAAAACACAGAAGTGTGCTGAGCCTCTAAGAGAGAGAATTGCTCTACAGAGTAATGGCTGAGAATTTTTGATCCCCAGTCTCTGATTCAAAGGACATGTATTTATTATTTATGCAATGTGAATCACCAAAAGAACAGTTACCCTACCACACCCCACAGTCAGAAGATTAAAGCACTCTTCTAAGAGAAGAAAAGTTTCACATTCAAATAAAATTGTGTGAGTTCAGGAAGCAATTATCTCACAAGTGAACTTCTGGTTTATGAAACTGAAATGTTCGGCAGGGATAAAAGTAAAAATGGAGCAGTTAAATGAGATCTCCTAGAAAAGTAAAATTTGGAAGAATACCATTTCACAGAATAATGAAAATATTTTGATTTACATTCAATCATAATTTTATTGTTGTTATTATGCACATCTATGCATATTTTTATTTTAAAAATGCATATATTTAACACCTCAAATAAAGCATTACATGACTGATCCTAATTGTAGCCTTGAACATGTCAAGAAACTTTTGCAGGAAAATGACAATACCACTTTTCTACAATAAGCCATCCACTAAACAGTACATTTTTGGTGACACTATGATATCATAAGAAAATACACTCGTGTCTCTATATAATTCAACTTTATGACATTCTTCTATTCTCATTTCTTTCTCTCTCTCTCTTTTTTTTTCTTTTTGTTTCCATTTTTTTAGATGGCTCTCTTTGTATTACACATGCTCTTCAGGCAGATATGATTGTGAAATAAAATTAAAATTTTCATTCAGAACATATGGATACCATAATAGGGAGTCACTTAATCTAAAGCCATGTCATATCACTCACACTCAAACGTCTGCTGAGGACTTGAGTCTGTCAAGTGCACCTGGACAGAGTGACAAAATATCCTTGTCTTTTGAATCAGAAACACACAAGTTTTTTCTGATGGTGGGAGACAGTAGAAAGTCAAATAAGTGCTTCTCAGTATGTTCTGACAGTAGTGTAAATCATAGAACCATAGAATAGCTCAGCTTGGAAGGGATCTGAAAGATCATCTAGTTCCAACCTCCCTCTCTTGGGCAGGGATGCCACCCTCTAGAAGAGGTTGCCCAGGGCCTTATCCAACCTGGCCTCTAACACCTACAGCATTGGGGATCCACAGCTTCTCTGGGCAACCTGTATCCAGTGCCTCACCACCTTGTGAGTGAAGAAATTCTTCCTAACATCTAATTTAAATCTCCTTTCTAGTTTAAAACCATTTCCCCTTACCCTGACATTATCTAATTGAGCAAAAAATTGCTCTTAATCTCTTTTATAAGCCCTCTTTAAGTATTGAAAAGCTGCAATAAGGTCACTATGAAGCCTTCTCTTCTCCAGGCTGAATGACCCCAGCTGCTCACCCTCTCTTCAAAGGAGAGGTTCTCCAGCTCTCTGATCAACTTCATGGCCTTCATCTGAACCTGCTTTAAAAGATCCACTTTCTTCCTGTGCTGGGAGACCCAGACCTGAACACATTACTCCAAGTGTCCTTGGGCACTCTGCCTCAAAAGGGCAGAGTAGAAGGACACAATCACCTCCCTCAACCTGTTGGTCACTCCACTTTTGACACAGCCCAGGATGCAGTTGGCCTTCTGGGCTCCAAGCTCTCACTGTTGGCTCATGTCAAGCTTTTTGTCCATCAGAACCCCCAAGTCTTTCTCTGCAGGGCTGCTCTTCATATGGTTTTTACCCAGTCTGTACACATGGCTGGGATTGCCCAACACAGGTGCAGCACCTTAAACTTAGACTTGTTGAACCTCATTAGGTTCACATGGGCCCACTTCTCAAGCTCGTTCAGGTCCCTTTGAATGACCTCCCTTCCTCCTGTTGTATTGATTGCACTGCTCAGCTTGGTGTCATCTGCAAACTTGCTGAGGGTGCACTTGATCCCACTATGTCACTGATAAAGACATTGAAGAATACTGGTCCCAGAACAGACCCCTGATGGATACCACTTATCACCAGCCTCTACCTGGAAATAGGTAGAGGCACTGTCCACCCCTATCTGGGTAAGACCTTCAAGCCAACTCTTTATCTACTGAATGGTCCACATATTGAATCCGTACCTCTCCATTTTAGAGATCAGGATGCCATGTAAGACCAACTGCGTCAAAGGTATTACAGAAGTCCAGGTAGCTGGCATCAGTCAGTCTTCCCTTGTCAACTGGTGCAGTCACTCCATTTTAGAAGACCACCTGATTGGTCAGGCACAATCCACTCTTGGTGAAGCCATGCTGGCTGTCTCTGATTGTCTCTTTGTCTTGAATGTGCCTTGGAAATGATTCCAGGAGGATCTTCCATGATCTTCCCAGGCACAGAGGTGACACTCACTGGTCTGTAGTTCCTCAGGTCCTCCTTTCTATCCTTTTAAAAAATGGCAGTGATGTTTCACTCTTCACAGTCACCAGGGACTTCATCTGACTGCCACGACTTTTCAGGTATGATGGAGAGAGGTTTAGCAACTACATCAGTCAGTCAGTTCCCTCAGGACCCTGGGATGCATGTCATCAGGCTGCATAGACTTGTACCTGTTCAGTTCCATCAGGTGGTCTCTAACCTGCTCTTTGCTTACAGTGGGGGGTACTTTGCTCCACCAGCCGATGACTGACCTTGTCAAAATGACGTTCACCTGCTCTTTTTGGCAAGCCTGACCATTTCCCTAATTTGAAGGTTAGTTTTCTATTTTAATAAGAAATTGTAATTCTGTCATTTTTGTTCTATTTGACCTTTTGGGGGCTTATCTGCTTCCTAGCTAATGTGATATTATCACTGTATCAATAGCAAGATAGTTTTTATTCTTTACTGTAGTCTTTGATGGATCACTTACACTTCAGATATGTCTTTTTTTTATTTTATTTTATAGTTTCTACAATTTTGGAATGGATATCTGACCCTTTTCCACAGCAGCAGCAATTGTCAGGATCTTTAGCTGTTTGCTGTTTCCAATTTACTTTTTGGCTTTTATGTGGTACATATTTTATGGATACTGCCCTCTTGCCTGTCCCTAAATAAAATTTTTCACATCTTATGTTGCAGTTTCCATAGACACTGCAATTTCAACACCATTTTTAGATGGGAAGTTTGCTTTAGTCAGAATCTTCTTTTGTACACTTTGAGTAGTGTTTCTATTTACACCCCGCATCCCCCTCCCTTCTCTTTCATGAAGAGGAAAAGATTTGTTTTCATAGTGATCCTCCAAAAAAACAGAACTTTTTGCTATAAGTTTTGCTGATTCTAAGCACTACCAAGAAAATTCACCCTTTTTGTACCAGTTGCAGTACTTGTTTTCTATGAGACTCTCACATGCCTAGTGACCTATTTTACATGTTACTGAAACATCACTATCAGTAGAAGTGATTTTTTTAATATATTTATATTTTGCTGTATTATTAATAGTAATATTGCTTCAGTGCCTTCAGTGCAAAGGATGCAAACTATTCTTAATCTGTACTGTTAAAAGCATCAGCATTTCCTGAACTGAAGAAGGTGCCTGCTATCTGATTGGAGAGCAAACTGATCTGAGATCCGGAGTCCTAATAGTCATGTCTATTTTACTCTCCCATTCAGAATCAATTGCCTTGCAGAACTATCTCCTGAAGGAAAAGTGAAATTCTAAACCTACATAGCCAAAATCCTAGTCTGCTTTTAAGGCACAAAGTAGAATATAAAACAGGAATAGGAGCTATTCCAAGGAATAGCTCCTATTCCTGCTTGGATTACTTCCTAGAAACATGTGCTGTTTATTGGGTGACTTATTGTAGAAAAAGAAAAAAAAATAAATAAATGTAACTTTATTCTTTAGGTTACTTTCTTGCAAAAAAAAAAAAAATGTGTATACAAGTACTTGTAAATGTGGTAGCTTTAAATATTTTATGTTCACTAATTTGGCATATGATTTTTTTTTTTAAGAAAATATATTTTTCACCTTTCCTCCTCCATTTTATCAAGCTATTGTCTTTTTATTTTTCCCTCAGGAAGTGTATATTACAAATTCAGCATATTTCTCACTCTGCTTGTAAAAGTGTATATTACAAATTCAGTATATTTCTAACTCTGCTTGTATTTGTCAGAAGTGCTAATTAAATAAAAAACTCTGAAGCTATTTAAAATAAATGAATAAATAACACCACACAGACTAGCTTATCCTTATGTGTGGATATATAAAAAGTTAAAAACAGAAAGAAAAAAAAAAAATGAAAAATGTATATGCTTTAACTGAAGCTGTGTATCAAATGTATTAGGGTGGATAGAAGGGGTAATACAATCATCTAAAGTAAATGTACCTTTGACCACCTCTTCCTTCTTCCTTTGTTCATGTTTTCTTTGTCTATTTTGCAAGCAGTGGCAGTCATCCTAGTCTAAAGTACTACCTGAATAAAAAATAATGAATAATAGCAAGTTGATTTGAGTTGCGACTACAAGTCAGATAAATTATTTCAGACAACTAAGGTTTTTGTTTTGTTTTGTTTTCTTGAAAGGGAAGGTCTAAGTTTTCAGAAATGTATTGCAGTTAAAGGCTGAAGTCACAGAACAGTTTTATCGGGGGGGTGGGGGGGGAGGGAGAAAAACAAAGCAACAACAACAAAAAACAGAAACAAGGAACTCAGAATAAAGTTGGGGGAAAAAAATAGAATAAATGTCTAAACTTTAATTCAGCAAGTCAGGAGTTAAAATGTGCATGCCAAAGATAAGGCTCCTAGCTTTAATTCCCTCCTCTTTTTGAGAGTTTATTTACTATGTCTATAGCTTCTATTACATGAAAGTCCTTAGACCCTTGCAAACACTAATTCTTTTTGTGTAAAACAAAAGTGCAAGAATGGATGACTCTCACATCTTCCTCCAGCTTTAAGAAATTATATTCTGTACCTACTTAAGCATTTGGTCAGTTTTGAGTTATATCAACAGGGTGACATGGATTTATCTTCCCTAGCAAAGTAAACTCACAGTCAGGGATTAGGTTTGTGAGCCAAGACAGCCAAAATTTAGTCATTATGAAGAAAAGAAACTTCTATCTTCCATCACAAAATGGAAATCAACAGCATCTGGAATATGATTCATTTAGCCACTCAGATGTTGTTCTTTGTACTTTCATGCATCTGATGTCCCTATAAAATGCATGTGGAAACTTACTACCTTTTTGTTTGTTTGTTTTGCCATGACCTGAGGCAAGGCACAGGGAAGGTCAGATCTTGCAGCAGCCTAATTGTGAGGTAGTGTTGTTGGGCCTGCAGAAGAGGACAGCATGGACAGCTAGCTAGCAGGGAGCTCCAGGGAGCTAGCCAGTAGGGACTGAAGAGGACAGGGAAGAGTTTGAATTCTTGCCTTCACTAGGGATTACTTCAGGATTAAGAAAGGTGTTTCAGAGCCTTCAATTAATTCTTCCAGTCCATACCAGAATTAGAAGTGCAATTCCAGTCACTAGTCATTAAGTGCAAAATTCCAAGTTCAAAAGCAAAGCACATAGTGAAAAATTTCCAGAACCACATGACCCTGGAACAATTGTACAATGTAGTAAGCAATATCTAATTTATTGACATCTTAACAGACTAATTTCTATCATCTATTAATGATTCAGTTCATCTATTATCTATTTTTGAAGATTCTTTCCTGTAGCTAGAAAAATTAGATAAGGATTTAGAAGCCACAGAGTTGTGAGTGAGAATGATTTTTTTAATAAATTTTATGGATTTGGGAAGAAAGCTTTCTTTAAAAGTACAAAAAATCTACCTTATATCACACTTAAGTTTAGGGAATATTTCAAAGATGGGTGATGCATAATGGGCCTGCAATATATAGCACATGCTATATAGTTAGGAAACTAGCTGTTATTTGTTCTGCTGCTATCAGAATAAATTATCCATCTCTGTAAGCTGTTCATGATTCTATTCTCATATTTTATCACACTGTTATAACTTGATACACAAATTATTTTTGTGTATTTATTTTATATATTTATATATATATTACATATAATATATATATAATATTTATATATATTATATTATTTTATTTATTATATTTGTGTAGCTATTTTCACAATATATATGTACTTGATTTCTAATGGGCAGAGGAATTTCATGCAACAGGTTATGCAGAGAACCCCACATTCATCTTTGACATTCCCAAGGTATTTCAGCACTAGCTACAGTGGTCATGACACTAAGGCAAATTCTCAGTCAGCCAGCTCTGTGCAGGATACGTTGCAAAGAGGCTGAGTTCATGAAACCAGTGTTCCAAAAATGTATATTTTTGGAATGTATATATATGTATATATGTATATATAATTGTGTATATAATTGTATATATAATGTATATATAATGTATAATGAATGTATATATAATTGGAATATTTTGTGTGTTCTGAGTCATGAAGTAATCTGTTTTCTGAACATTATTATGCTTGTCATCTGCATAAATCATTATAACTAGCAATCATTAAAAATGTCTTGTTAATATCAACTAAGATATTTATTTTTCTCACATTCTATGATTTTTTCTTAATTCAAATAATTTCCTCATTACTTCTAATCATGACCTTTGAAAATTTCTGCTACCTACAGAAACAAAATAAAACGTTGTTCTTGTACTTTTTTTCAAAACCCTTACACTGTTGTCTTTAGAAAAAAAAAAATCTTAAAAATTCTTATTTCTTTCTTATGATGTTTCATTATTGACTGTAAAAGTGTTTAGTGATAGATAGTTACTAGGTATTCTTGATATTCACTTGGTTTTCTAACAATGTGTTGATACATAATACAGAGACAAATTCTAAACAAATAAAGATCAATTCTGTTATTTTTGAAGAAAACACATATGGGCTTCTAATTTAAATGCATGTAATCACTTTTTATGTGACCCTTTGACTTTCCCTTCTAACCTTTATCCACTTCTCAGTGGACAAACTTCTAATGGATGATAGGAAAGCTGGAATTCAGAAGTGATGCAATTAGGAAAAGCACCATATATATAGTAATGATATATATCTAAATTAGTAATTATTAAAACAGTAATTATGCTAAGAGAGTATAGCTGTCACTGCAGAAATCTGTCATAAGTAAAAAAATCCCTTTTCAAATAACAAAAAGGTTATTTTAACTCAGAAAAATAAAATGAAATAGAATATCCTTATCAGCCACTAATTTGTAGTGGCTACCTCTTCATAAGCATCATACTTCAGAAAGAAGTCCATCTCCTGATTGCTCTTGCCTATACTTCAACGCACCATGCAGAGTACTTCCAGAGAACAAAAGCTGAGCTCCTTTGAACTGTGAAAATTACATAGATGATCAGTTCCAAGGGTTTATCTAATGAACAATAGTTGCTGACAAGCATTCATTTTATAGGACCATCATAGAGACTATCTGAAGCAAAACTTTCAGTTTGTTAAATTTACAGATAACATAGAGACCAGGTCCTCAGTAACTGTTGTTCTACCATACAGATTGGCTTCCATTGTGCTCCCTACTTTCACATGCAGATACCAAAGCACATTTTATGTGTTTCAGTAGCTGTTTTTGTATCTCAAATCAATTTTTAATGCTAGATAATTATGGGTTCTCCATATTAATTTTCATATTAAGTAATTCTGCATTATATGGAGGTTTTTGTTAGTCATGATGTTTAAACGTGGATAATTATATCTGTGTACTGTATCTGTACAGTTTCTATAAGTGAATACTGTTGAAATGTCATTACCATTCTAATTTAATAAAATATTACAAAGAGATTTTAATGGTAAATATTTATTACACACATTAGTAGTTACTTGTTCATAGGCAATGCCCCTACTTTTGGGGTAGGTGCTATACATGTGAAAGGAGTTTTCCCTTATTGTTCAAAGTTCCCCAAGTACAGTGCAAGAGAAAAAAAAACATACTTTAATAAAAGCTGGAATGGGCAAAGAAACAATGAGATCAGCCTGGTCAACCTGGTCAATATGTTGCTAGAATATAAATTCTTTCCGCAGGTAAAAGAGAATTCCAAAAAGGGGTTTGAGGTAGCATTTGTACGTGACCATTCTGAAGAACATTGATTATGATGATTCTAATTTAACAGTAACAAGGGAATTGCCAAGAAACTTTAGAAGCAAAGATATCAACTTGTGAAGCAGTGTTAAGGTATGAAAGCCTGTAACCGGAATTGGGGGCCTTCGAGCCATCCTTTGAAGCAGAATGAGCTGTGACCTTTCTTGGGCACTGCCAAGCATTGCCCTGCAGCTCCTGTGCAGGGTTTGGGAGAAGGCTTCACCCAGCTAGGGACGCACAGCACAGGAGAGATGTAAGTGGAGCGTTCCTCATGGTCTCTATGGTGCCATGTGGGGCACTGGCAAACAGCAATATGGGTGCACACAACTGGAGCACCCACATTTCCACAAAAGGGTCTGTGTAGGGGGACCAGTATTCACATACTTGGAGGTTAGGGGGCAACCAGTGAGTACAAGGTTGCACAATGCCTGGAACAGACAGTAGTAACAGAAGTGTATTTGGAAATCTGTAGGTGTATATAAACGTTTTCCTAGTGTCTGGGATTGTGGCTTATTTGTTGCAGTGTTGATGTTGATCCTGAACATATAGTTCACTGATTGCCAGTTAATTGGTTGTCTATTATAAATCAGTAAACCTCTCTGATCCTAGTTTGATTAGACTATGCAAGTTGAACAGTTTTTCTTTATGACAACAATGAGGTAGCTTTGTGGGTGTTATAGGAGCTTATCTCAAATGTGAGTGAGAGAAAGTGCAGAGGAGTTTCTTTATAAATTTAACCAGTGGGTGATAAATGTTGATATCACGAGCTATACAGGTGTAGGAGTTGACCCTTCATCATTTTATGACAGATTATGGGTAGGAAGAGGGACCATGAAAGTAAACAAAAATAATTTATACACTATATGGTAAGAGAATTAAAGCCAGTTGAGAGTGATAGAGAAATTAGATATTTCAAGATTAGGAAAGCTACTTTTTGAATAGAAAATTGAAACCACTAAAATGAAAAAAAAAAAATCATTTCATTTTTTCAATCACTGAAAGTTGACAAAAAAGTATTTCACTGAAAATAAAAAATACTTAACTGGCTCCAATCTTGTCAGAAGAATTGGTTTGTTACTTGCTTAACAATTTCATGTGTACATGGTTTTCTTTCTTCTTTTGGGGTTTTACCAGAAATGCACACAAACCCATCAGCTGTCCTCATAAATTTTGACCCTATATTACTGAATACTTGAATAAATATTAATTAGTCCTAATATTTACATAGCTAGTGGTCCCTGAAATGTATGCTGAAATCCTTCCCAAAGGTTCTTAAATTCTAACGTAACAGTTTCAATTTTATAGTTTAGGTTTCAGCTTGATGTATTGAAATGTACTCTCTTTTCTCACATAGTTGTTCTTTGTGTAGCCCACATTGAGGAATATTAAAATTTAGGTTCCAGCAAAACCATTTTGCTTTAAATCACATAACCATGCTCCTCAATATAAACTTACTTGAAGTTCCCTGAAGATTACTTTCAATTAAGTGATTACCCTGCAGTCATCTCTGCATTTTGGCTGACTATGTATCATGATGATAATAAGCAGTTGAGAAAATTATCTCATATGATTATTCTGTTGGCTTCAGTCACACCCAAATGTTTAAAGCTCTATTTTATGAGGGAGAAAATTTCCTTTGGATATGTTTATCTATCCATTCATCAAGTTGAGATTTGTTAAAGCTGCTCTGAACTTCTTTTTTGAGATGAGACTATAGGCAAGAATTTTATTTTTATTTTTATTTATTATTTTTATTTTTATTTTTATTTTTATTTTTATTTTTATTTTTATTTTTATTTTTATTTTTATTTTTATTTTTATTTTTATTTTTATTTTTATTACAACCAGCACCCAGATATCAAATTTGTACAGAATCATTCAACTTCAGCTTTCCCATAGATTAGAAACTGTGAATGTTTTCCTGTCTGTTATCTGTTACATTTTAGTCTAAATTGATCACTATCTTACTTCTCAATTTCAGGCCTGTTCCATAAACAATACAGAACTATAGTCAGTAGAATTAGAAGGAGAACTCAGTGCACCTTCCACTGCTAAAACAAAACAAAACAAAACATGACTAAACAAAACACCTTCTGTAATATCACAGATGTAGTCACAGTTGTTCACTAATGATATTTTATATTATTCATAGGCTCAAATTCACAGAGAATCTCTGTGTTAAGTATGCCATCTCCTACTTCACTCTCACAAGCCAGATAGCTTTATTTTAATTCCTGTTGGTTATCAGACAGTGCATGTTCCTTTCTTGATACCTTTCACAGAGAGTGTCAGATCAGGAGGATCAGACTATTAAGGGCATACTCTGAAATGTTTCCATTACCATAAATTAATAATTTGGAACGGGACATTATTAGTGTCCTAGCACTACAGAGGTTTGATCTGGGTTCCTCTCTATGGAGGAACTCTGATTTTTCTTTCCTGCTTCTTGTTAAAACTCTGATAAATTATCTTAACAAAAACTTAACAAACACTTGCTGAAAACACAGGGTAAATATCTTGATATCAAATTTTAAGAAACAGCGAATATCATAACTTCTTTATGGACCTGTAAACCTTATTTTGAGGAACTTCATATAAAATAAAGAAAACCACAGTATCTTTTAATTGTAAAATTGAGAACAAGGATTTTTAACTGAGTTGTACCCATTTTTCCTTCTGCTCTTAATTCCTTTGTCTTTCAGACGGTCCTTCTCAAAATTGTAAACATAAAATTACAGTACTTTCTAGCCAATGAATGATTATATATGTGTGGATTTCACATCTGTTGACATTTGTATGTAAATGCATTTCTTCATATCTAAGTTATATTGCCTAGGTTATCTGTTTATATGCTGAAACAGTTAACTGCTTCAGCAGACGCACTGAATTAAATATTTTTCATTGTAACGACTAATCATTAAATGACGTAAATGTTATTTGAAGAGATTATGAGAAAGAAATTACTTAAGTTACTTTTCCATTGTTTCATCTTCTGTGTAGTTTGACAAGACTTCATGTTCATTTGCTTATCTGAATATATATCAGAATTTTCTTGATTTAAAGGAAATGCAGATTGCAGAATGCTAGATTTTTTAATGTACTTTTTAAATTGCTTATATTCTGGCTTTCCTTGAAAAGTGTTAGCAGTCAGGAATACTGTTTCTTTTACTTGAGTATTTTTCCATTATTTAATTTCCAAATCCAGCTAACAGATTAAGAGCTACAGATTTCAATTTATCATTTATTCTATATTGCAGTTTAGTTATAGAAGAGATAAAATATAGTTAAAAAAAAAATACTATGGAACACAGTCCACGAGACCATATCTTCCCATAGAATGTGATGATTTTGTTGATATAGTTAATTTTATGTTATACATTCTTAGATTAAAATAACTATTTATTTATTTATTTATTTATGCACTAGAAGATTTGGATCAATCTAAGGTAAATTTCATACAAAAGCTTCCTTAAAATTTTGATGTTTTAGAAATTTTCAGAAATCTGACAATCCAATAGATATATAGTGTAGTAATTTTATTTCAAATTTATTTTTTATATGGCTGTTTGATCATGTCTCATACACATTCTGATAAACTGTGTGTGAACAATTCATAAATTGATCTCTAAAAGTCACAAGATTAATGTGCATTGTAACATATTTCCTCAGCAGATACTGATATGACCTTTAAATCTAACACACTTGTTTGATTAATCATTCAGTTGAAAGGGGAGAAGAAAATAATTTATATTTTTATGTTAAAAAAGTCCACCTGTTTCAGTCTATCACATATTTAAATTATTTGTGGCAGCCCTCTTTCCAACCCAGCTGCCAACAGCCTCCTCACTGTCAGGGCAGTATGAGAACCTGAGAAGCCCTTGATAGTTCTATCAGGACAGATAGAACCTCCTGTATTTCATTCTGTACCCATTGACTCTTGTCCTGGCAGTGGGCATGACTGAAAAGAGCCTGGATCCATGCTCTTTGCACCCTGCCTTCAGGTATTAATATACATTGGTAAGATTTAGCCTAAGCTATTCCCTCCAGGTTAAACAATCCTATCTCAGCCTTTCCTCATAGGAGAGATGTTTCAGTCCCTTAAACACTTTCAAGGCCCTTCATTAGATTCTCTCCAGTATTTCCATGTCCCTCTTGCAGTGAGGAGGCAAGAATTGGACATGCTACTGCAGGTATGGCCTCACTAGTGTTGAGGAGAGCAAAAGGATCACCTCCCTTGACCTGCTGACAACACCTTTCCTAATATCCTCAGGATATTGTTAGCCTTCCTTGCATTAAGAGAGTATTGCTGGTTCATGTTTAACTTGAGTCCACTGGGATCCATAAGTCGCTTTCTGCCTAGATGCTTTCCAGTTGGGATGTCTCCAGCATGCACTGGTGCTCAGGGTTGTTCCTCTCCAGGTGCAGAACTTTTCACTTATGTTTGCAACTTCATAATGTTTCTGTCAACCCATCTCTCCAGACTACTGAGGTTCCTCTGGATGGTAGCACAAGCCTCTGATGTATATCAGCCACTCCTAATATTGTGTTATCTGCAAATTTTATTGACGGATATTCTTTTATTCCTCTCCTCTCCTCTCCTCTCCTCTCCTCTCCTCTCCTCTCCTCTCCTCTCCTCTCCTCTCCTCTCCTCTCCTCTCCTCGCCTCGCCTCGCCTCGCCTCGCCTCGCCTCGCCTCGCCTCGCCTCGCCTCTCGCCTTGCCTCTCATTTTTTTTGTGTGATAAAAATTTTCTTATGTTACCAAAACCAAAGACAATAAAAATATCTTATGTACTGTCCCTACCTTTTCAACTGTGTTATTATAAACAAATACAGCAGACTTGCAATTACATCCCTTTTGTTGGATTTCATCTGTAACTGCACAATTCAATCCTACTATTTGTCCCTGATAAGGGAAAAATTATGTGTTTAGTGATTAAAATTACAGAAACATCTCTGCCAGCAATGGCTACGCTGTAGTCTATGCACACATAGCCCACTTTGAGGGTAGACAATTCCGGGAAAAAAAAAAAAAAAAAAAAAAAATCCTAACAATTTACAACAGTTCCTAATGATAAGAACTTGGGGGAAATGGTTTGTCCTCCAGTATCCTATGTGACCTTCACATATTTCATGTTTCCCTAACAGCAAAACTAAGATCATAGAATCTTAGAATCATAGAATGGTTTGGTATGAAAGGGCCCTTAAATATCATGTAATTCCAACCCCCTGCCTTGGGCAGAGATGCTAACCACTAGATCAGGTTACCCAGGGCCTTGTCTAACCTGGCCTTGAATACCTACAGGGATGGGGCATCCACAACTTCTCTGGGCAACCTGTTCCTGTGCCTCACCATCCTTTTGTATACCCACTAGTTATCTCCTTGAATATTCTAAGGAGAAAATTCTCAGTGTTTGGAGATATTGAACACAAATGCAGAGTAGAGGGATACAATCACCTCCCTCAATCTGCTGGCCGTTTCTGTGTTGATGCAGCCCAGGATGCAGTTGGCCATCTGGGCTGTAAATGCACACTGTTGGCTCATGTCAACCTTTTTGTCCACCAGAGCCCTCAAGTCTTTCTCTGCGGGGCTGCTCATCCTGAGGTCTTTACTCAGTCTGTACTCATGGCTGGAACTGCCCCAATCCAGGTGCAGCACCTTGCACTTAGACTTGTTGAACCTCATTAGGTTCACATCGCTTTGGATGGTTTCCCTTGCTTCTGTTGTATCAACTGGACTGCTCAGCTTAGTGACATATGCAAACTTGCTGAGGGTACATTTAATCCCAATGTCTATGTCCACTTTCCTGTCCAGCTTCCACTCTCCTGTGTTATTGCCCCCCTCCTCCCTTACGTGAGTGCTGATGAGAGACTTTGGGGCTGTTTGGTCATGGGTTGTGGGCCCCTTGCAGACTGTGCTAGGATCCAGATGTTTTAACTCCTCCTCAGCCTCCCTGATGCTATACAACCTTCTCACTGCTCCCTGCAACTCCACTACCTGGTACAGGAGGTCCTTCACCTGGCAGCAGCTTTTGCAGGCACGTCTGCCACCTGTCCCTACGGCAGGGGAAAGATCTAGGCTCTTCCAGCGGAAATAAGTCTTCACTGTAGCCTCAACCACCTGTAGCTCAATCTGGGTGGGGGCATTAGCCACCACTGGGGTAGGCAGCACAGACTGTGCAAACAGAGCCACAGCCTTTGCCCTGAGATGAGCACCCACCATTCTGCCTTGAGGATCATGCACCCTTGGCCTGTGCAGATCTAGGTGCCAGGTGCGGTTGTTTTACCCTGCTCAGCAACTGAACTACACCATAACCACTGTCTCACTCCCCCTCTTCAAAAGAAAAAAGTGACAAAATTCAAATAAAAGGGCTCGAGGGTTGAGATAAGGACGGGGAGATCACTCAACAGCTATCATGGGCAAAACACATTCAGAATGGGGAGGTTAATATAAATTTTTGCCTATCACTAGTAGACTAGAGCAGTGAGAAACTAAAAGAAAACTATAAACACTTTCCCATTCCTTTCCACCCTCCTCTGTGTTCTCCCACTGAGTGGTACAGGGGAACAGGAAATGTGGCTAGTCCTGGAGACTTTGTCTCTGCCACTCCTTCACAGTCACTCTCTGTGCCTGCTCCACGTGGGGTTCCTCCCACGGAATGCCATCCTCCCTGAACTGAGCCTGCAGGGGCTGCCTACAGGCAGCAGCTCTTCAAGAACTGCTCCCGCATGGCTCCGTACCACGGGGTCCATCCCCCAAGAGCAAACTGCTCCAGCATGGGTCCCCCATGGGTGGCAGCTGCACCCAGATCCCCTGTTCCTGTGTGGGCTCCTCTCCATGGGCTGCAGCTCCAGCCCAGGGCCTGCTCCTGCAGGGGCTCTCCATGGGCTGCAGCCTCCTCCATGTTACATCCACCTGCTCCAACCGGGGGCTCCTCCATGGGGGGGCTGCAGCGTGGAGATCTGCTCCATGTGGGACCCATGGGCTGCAGAGGAACAGCCTGCTCCAGCAGGGACCTCTCCACAGGCCACAAGGGAGGAACTTGTGCTCCTGTACCTGGAGCAGCCTCCTCCCCCCTTCTTTTTTCACTGACCTCGGTGCCTGCAGGGCTGGTTCTCACTTCTCACTCTCCCAGCTGCTGTTGCACAGCAGCTTTTCCCCTTCCTTAAATCTGCTCTTCCAGCGTTGGTAACTGGCTCGGCTCAGGCCAGCAGCAGGTTCCTTTTAGAGCCAGCTGGAGCTGGTTCTGATCTGACATGGGTCAACTGCTGTGCTCTGTTCACAAAGATTACCCCTGCAGCCTCCCCCACTACCAAAACCTTACCATGTAAACCCAATACCCACAGTTAAGGTGTACTTGGCACCTGGCACTTGGCCAGTTGAATGGCCATCTGTCAAAGGCGCCCTCCCTGTGCACACTCCCGCACAAACTGCCATGCAAACTGCCATGGCATTCCCTGTTCAACTTGCTTCTGGTTGTTCGCGCTCCTCAGAGGCTGCTCATGGAGGAGCAGGAGGGCCATTACTGCTGGTCCTGCCCACGTCTCATCAGGCTGCTGACCTCTGGTGTGTCTTTGTGCTCCCCAGGGGCTTCTCATGCTCAGGAATGTATGCTGCGATCCCCTGCTCCTCTGCAGAGTGTGCCATGGATATGGATTTTAATCCATACTTGGGTTGTGTGAAATACAGGGGTTCAGGTATGATGATGACAAATGATGAACTTGTAACCCCCTCCACTCCTTTTTGGACAGTAGATAGAAACATTCAAAAAATGGCATTTTTATCTAGTAATTATGTTTTTGTTGTTGTTGTTGTTGTTGTTTTGTTTTGTTTTGTTTTCACGAAACATATTATAATTTGTTGATTTTCAGAGCTGCCAGCTGCATCTGAATCATATCAGGGAAAAAAAAAATCTAGGAATTTGGATCTGAACTGATCCCCAAATCCTATAGAAATGTTTACCCATGATAATACAACCTTAAAAAATATATAAGAAGAAGAAGAATAATCCTGTCTGTCTGCAATGGAAAGATCTGGCCACAAGATACATTGCAGACATAGGAAGAGTCTAATAAATTTTGAACTAAGGTAGACAATCCCCCTTCTGAAGAGCTGCATAAAGAGCAGAACTGAAGTAAAAATTTACCACTGATGATTCTCTTGCATTTTAACTAAATCTAGAATGTACATGTTTTTGCCAGATGACTCCATGAGGTTACATGGTCCACGTTTAAATACAATGAAGTTTAATTTGATTCAGTGCACTAAGTAACTGCCATTTTCCCATCATTTGCTTTAGGAAAGATCTTTCACACTATATGGCAATTGGACTGTACTTTCCACTTTTTTTCCTTTTGATATTGTTCCTTTTGAAGTGCTTAAAAACATTAGTCATTAATGCTTGTATGGCATTAGAAGTTCAGAAAAACTCAAATATAATATAAATAATTGAACCTCGTACAATTAAAGAATTTGATTTTCTAGTATCAGCCCTGTGTTTGTTGTTGTTGTTGTTGTTGTTTTTAAGACACCACAGTAGCTGAAATATACTCGGAAAATAGCCATACTATTACTTGGTTTCAAAATCATAGAGAGAAATTAACACTGCAGATTTTGATCCTGGGAAACACTTAGAAAGGAACTATGTCCTAGCTGAGTACTCCGTTACTGACTCAGTTATGGTTATTCAAGTTCCAGATGTAGCTCATTCAAAGCAAGGTCAGGAATTACTTCATGGGCTGCATTATGTGCTATAGACATATTTTACAAGCCCAACACTATATTCTTATGCTCCAAATGACATGCAGGGTAGTTAAAGGCTATAAAGTTCCTACATGTATAGATAAAAACCAAGCAGTACTGAGCAACAAAAGTACAAATTAGGTGGATTTAGATGCATATTTCAAACAGAGAAAGCAAGAAAGCCCTTCCAAAAGTGGTAAGCACTAAGGATGCATAACCATTTACAAGAAACCTCACCCAAACCTTCAAAGTTTTGCTACTGAGCAAAAGTCTCTCTGAAGTCTCTCTGTCTGTGCTGAGTTGAGAATCAGATGCTGAGCCCAACCTCATCAGCAGTGTAGAGAGCAACCTGATACACGATACATGACACATGAGCTTGTGGTAATAAAGCACGGCTTCCAGGCCACAGTTTCTTCAGATCTGGCCAGCTCTGTTCTGACTGTGACTATCTGCTCTGTCAGAACAGTAGGTAGATAGTCAGTGTGAGCCACAGATGAGCATCAGTATGCATCTGTCTCATTCATTGTAGTTCAGTGATACATACCATGTTCCATGACTTACTTTCCAGTTCTGTTTTTCACTTTTCTTTTTTATACTTTAGCAAATGTGTTTTCCACAGCCATCAGAATGTTTCAGTCATAATTGCTATTTCCTTCAGGAGTGGGCAGGCAGACGGAGGCTTATCTGGAGGAACGGATGGCAATCTGTGCTGACACACATCAGATGGGAGGTATCACCTCAGGAAATGGATCTCTTTGTTACAGTGTTTCAAACTATTATGGGATTGCTGTCCTTCCACGTGCAGACCCAGCAAGCACAGGGCCCCTGTGTTTACAGCCACAGACTTATATCAGCAATGTCCCCTCACCAACACCTCTGGCTGGCTGCTGTCTCTCACACCCAACATATGGCACAAATGTTGCGCAGTATAGGTGGTCATTATATGGTCAGGACACATGCTCACCACAGCCGTACATATTCCCTGAGGAATCAGAGACATTATGTGGTATACTGCTAAGTGTATGAGAAATGCTAGCAGCCTGACAAGGAACAAGGGTGCCTGTCATCTCCTCCTTAAATCTACAGTTAGGGTGCTGTGTCAGAGTCTGTGCTACTGGCCTTTTTATTTCTTTCTGCATCTCTGTTCTCAGAATCACAGAATCATAGAATTGTAGGGGTTGGAAGGGACCTCGAAAGATCATCGGGTCCAACCCCCCTGACAAAGCAGGTTTCTTAGAGCAGGCTGCCCAGGTAGGCATCCAGACAGGCCTTAAATATCTCCAGAGAAGGAGACTCCACAACCTCCCTGGGCAGCCTGTTCCAGTGCTCCGTCACCCTCACCGTGAATAAATTCTTTAGCATGTTGGTGTGGATCTTCCTGTGCTCTATCTTGTAGCCATTACTCCTTGTCCTGTCCCCACAAACCACTGAAAAAAAGGTCTCTCTGTCTCCCACACCTCAGGTATTTATACACATTGATGAGATCCCCTCTCAGTCTTCTCTTCTCCAGGCTGAACAGACCCAGGTCTCTCAGCCTTTCCTCACAGGGAAGATGCTCCAGGCCCTGTATCATCTTTGTGGCCCTCCGCTGGACTCTTTCCAGGAGATCCCTGCTTTTTTTTTTTTTTTTGTACCAGGGAGCCCAGAACTGGACACAGTACTCCAGGTGAGGCCTGACCAGGGCAGAGTAGAGGGGGAGGATCACCTCCCTTGACCTGCTGGCCACACTCCTTTTAATGCACACCAGGATCCCATTAGCCCTCTTGGCCACCAGGGCACACTGCTGGCTCATGGCCAACCTGTCGTCCACCAGGACCCCCTGGTCCTTCTCCTCAGAGTTCCTCTCCAGCAGGTCATCCCCCAGCCTGTACTGACACATGTGGTTGTTCCTTCCCAGGTGCAGGACTCTACACTTGCTCTTATTAAACCTCATTTGTTTTTTTCCTGCCCATCTCTCCAGCCGGTCCAGGTCTCTCTGAATGGCAGCACAGCCTTCTGGCATGTCACCCACTCCTCCCAGCTTTGTGTCACCGGCTTACTTGCTGAGGGCAGACACTATTTCCTTGTCAAGGTTGTCAATGAAGATGTTGAACAAGACTGGACCCAGCACTGACCCCTGGGGAACACCTATAGTCACAGGTCTCCACCCAGGGAGATGTGTTCACTTCACATCTATACAGTACTAGAGCCAGCAAGCACACAGCTGCGAGTAGGGAAGGACAAGGCTTTGTTTTGTACTTGGAAATCTGTTCCTGCAATTGCTGTGGCTGCAATTCCAATTTTGTTAGAAACTAAAGCTTTAGAAAAACATCATAACCAAGAAAACCAGAGTGAATCCAGACTTAATAACATTTCTAAGCCAATACCCTCTGAGCCACCTTTCTCAGCTCAGTCATGAAAACAGTCTAGTTAACTCCAGTGTGCCTTATATAGCTGAACAGAAGACAATACTGAGAAAATGATGATGTACACTTTCCCCTTTCCCCTTTTGTCTTTTGACAGGGATATACTTTACTGATGCATAGAACCTTTCGTATTCATATTTTGCTTTTCCAAAGAATACCACAGTGTATTTTTGGGAAAAGCAGCATGCCAAACAAAGAAAAAAGATTCTCCCACTGCCCTGTCTTTCATGCTAAATCTGAAGGAAAGGAAGGGGACATTTTGTCTGTGGCATACACATTATATTAGATATCATAACTACTACAAGTATTCACAGTTTCTTGGATCCTGTTTGCTGCATCCTGCTTGCAGGTCTGATTGGCCACCTAATTTGGATCAGAAAGGGATTTTCTACAACATCAATGGAACAAGAATGAATTGCTGTGGATTTTTTGCTTTCCACTGTAGCTGGTCAGCTTCCTTGGATTAATTAAACAGTTCGCCTAAGAAAGACATCATGTGTTGAGTGACGCCATTAAACCCTTTTGTTCTCTTTCTAGAATACATCATTGTTTGCAATTTTGAGTCTTTTGAACTACACTGGGCCAACATGGTAGCAAGGACCACAGTAACAGGACAGTTATGTGACAGGTCTTGGACTCTGATCCTGATGTGTCTGGGGCAAGGCTCACCTCTTCCTTCTGTGTTCTTACACTCCTTGTGGCAGTTTTGCATATCAGACTCCTCTGTTGTTTCGGTAGCAAAGATGAGTAAAGATGCTTGAAGAACCAGAAGGACTGCAAAATAACCAATTAAAGAAAACACAGAACACGGTCCATATTATTCCAAAGTTCCAGTTTCTAGTTTCTATCATTAGTTTTTCAACTGTTTGATAAAATATTTTTTCTATAATTGTCATTAAAATCCCAAATAAACCAAGACGGTAACTTTAAATCACTGTATATTACCCTACATTCATCTTGCAGTATCAGAGGGGAATTCTTATAAACTTCAGTAATTAGAAAAGGCTTCAATATTTTGTTCACATTTTCATGAATTTTACCTGCTAGATTTCAATCACAAAATTAAATACAAAAATCACAAAATTTCTGAATACTATAACTTTTAATTTTTATCTTAACACATTCACAAGTGACATAATACGTCCGAGTGACACTGTAATTGTTTTGAAATTGAAATTTATTGCTTAAATTTAAAACATACACTCTGAAAATCATTAGTGAGTTGGAAGGCATAAAACTTTTAAGTTGTTGTCACTTTTTGAGCAGCAGATAGTAACTGTAATCTAAAGAATTATTATCTAGGTGTTTGAGGACACTTAAATTTAGGTAGATTATGAAACTTTGATAATGTTCTCCACACAAAAATTTCTCCAGGTCACTTTAAGAACCTATAGATGACAATTGTATTACTTTTTTGTTTGAGATAAACAGGAGGCATTTTCTCTTTCTGTGAATAGATTTTCAACATTTTTCTGTTGTCCACTGGGAGGAAACCAAGATTTCAGAAGTCTTCTGACAAAAACACTTCCAAGAAACCTTTCTTTGAATAGCTCAGTATCTAGGGCATTTACTGGATTTATAGAAGAAGAAGGAATCCATTCTCTTTCATAATGATTCTCTGATAATTTATTCAAATTAAATATATCTAATAGAACAGATTTTGAAAATGTAAATAGATCCTTCAGTCATTTATAAACTTATATGGTATTTGTGATTTTTATTTTTTTTTTAATTTTGTTGTCTTTACCAAATAAGAGTCTAACATGTCAAATATGTCATCCCCAAAGTCAATCTGGTTTTGATCTGAAGTTCTATCCTGCTCTTAGGAAATAAAATTTTAAAATTGTTCTCTATCCATTTTTTTTTTTTTCAATTAAAAAGATAACAGCAATTTTCACTAGGTTTTGTTTTTACACAGAAGTTGCATATATCAAATCATTTTTAAAATATAGATTTAAAGGTTATCAAATATGATATTAGCATTTTGTACAAATTCTTGGAATGTAAATGAACTTTATAAAGTAGCAATTAGGTGTAGTCTGAAAAAGTACCTTGCTTTCTGTATGTATACAGTCAGTATACAGTCATGATTTTTTTTTACTGTTTTTGATAAAGTAACCCCATTGAATTAATTTCAGACAAGGTAAGATGCACTCTTTCCTGATTTCCAATGACCCCTAATGAGCACTATCAGATACAAGTATCAAAGTTTTCTAAAAAACTGAAGTCTTATATTATTCTTAAATTTCAACCAACCTTTGATCAATCCTTTATCAGTCCTGTAATTCAAGGACATGAATGTCTGTTTGAGTCTTCACCCTTTTTGAATAAGATAGTCTGGGGTAGACTGTGAACTTATCTTTGTTTGTATATAGGAATTATGGGTTTCTCAGAGCTTACCACTTAACAGTTTCTTCTTAAATCTCCTTAGTGTCAGAACAGCTATTTTTCTGTTCTTCTTAATCCATTCCTCTTCACACACAATAGTACAAAGATTTAACTTTAAGTTTGTTAATAAACCAAATAATAGAAATTCCTGGATTATCCTTTTTGAGTCCAGGATGGGCCCATTAATATGGATGAAAGGCCTGGGTGTTCGCAGCTAACATTTAGAAAATTGTGAAATACATTATTTTCTCAAACAGATAGATATATACACTTTTGTCCCTCACCAATTCAATTATATGAAAGCAAAAAAAGCTTTCATATAACTTAGAGGTAGAGATTTACTTTATTTTATTTTTCCTCAGGTTATTTCTTGTAATGACATAGTTGGTTGTTACTGGCTTGGAATTGTTGTAGTGTTCAAAATGAGTATGATCTCTTGAATAGCAAAGTGACATAGTTGAACATAAAATAATTTTAATTCTCATTTCCCCTAAGGAATTGTCCAGGACAGGAAGAGGCACATACCTCTAGCTGCTTTTGTAGTCCCGGTGAGAGGACTTCTTTTCTGTATAGATGTTATTTTGCATATTTTTCACTACAGGGAATTTAGATCCAAACTCCTTGAAATGCAAACCAAGAGATTAAACATTGTGGTTCTTGGAGATAGATGTAGTGCCTAAAAATTCAAATTCTACCTCCCAAAATGAAATATGCAGATACCCAGGTGTTCCTGCAAACATAGTTTTGCTCCCATATTGGGAATCACAGAAACAGTGCACTAAGGGATAAAGACATATAAGTCAATCTAAAGATAGTTGAAAGCCCACTATGACCTCTGAGGATAACCTCAGTAGGTGCTACTGTGAAGTGAAGACTTCAAATCCTAATCCTTATTTCCAAAAAATATTTAGGATACTATGTTTAGACAGAATTTAGCAGCCTAATTTCAGGAAAAGAGATAAGGAAAAACACACTTATCAAACTCAGACACTTCAGGCAACATACTATTTAAGTATTAAAACAACAACAAAGAATCATTTCTGGTATTTGAAGTGCTTTTAGTGTATGACTCCTTATGTCTCGGTTCAGTTACTATTAATCCAGAGTGTGTTTATCCAGAATATGGGCACATCACTCCTTCAATCCACATTTATAATGATCTGTTTTTGACAATGGAATATAGTCCAGATCCTCTTTGACTGTTCTGTAATTTGAGAATGTTCTGTAATTTAGGAATTTGCCTGAGATTTGAAAAAAAAAAAAAAAAAAAAAAAAAAAGGTAGGTTTATGAATCAAACTCTTACATTGAAGTGACATATCATTTTGTTTCAGCAGCTAAGCAGCTACATGGACAAGTTCTCTCTGGTAAGGTATGAAAAATGTCCTTGAGACCAATGTCCTAGGAAATCATTGCAGCAGCAGCAGGGTTTATAGCTAGAAAGGTTTTGCCTGAAATCTGTTATGAATCTACCCAAGGTAGTTTAGCAGAGATAGGGGTATGTGGGAGGGGGACAATGATAAAACAGTATTACAAAGAAAAGTTGAAATTTCCTTTCTAAATGCCTGGACAAAAAGAACAAAGAAAAGTGAGTGTTGGGCGTGTGGGGAGGAGCTTGAGCCTTGAATGCAAATTACTATGTCACAATATGCATCAAACTGTGGCCAAAAAAGTCTTAAGAATCTGTGAGAGAAACTTGGTTTTATAAGCAGTAAGGGATGCTACTACTAGCATCTCTATGCAAACTAACAGATCACTAGTGCATCCACTCTCATTGATATATTCCTTCCATAAATCAATAGGGATTCTATGCCTAAGGTTGGAAAATCTAGAAAGTAATTGTGAGGCAGAGTTCTGGATAAAAGTTTATGAAGTAGAATGCTAACTTGCATAAAGAGATCTGGATTAGCATCTGTATTGGAACAGGACTGTTTATTTATTTAAATACTTGAGTGACAATAAGCTTTTATTTCTTGTGAGGGTCTTGCTGAGTGGGAAGTAGATCAGGTGAGTCGTGGATTCAGGGTCATTGAAATGTAACTAAAAAGGAATCATGATGTTTCTAATTCTGAGTGTGTATAGCTATTCATATTTAAGTCATAGCCTCCATCCTCTAAGGTGGAATAATTTTTGGTAAAAGTTCCAAAAGATTATTTTTTTTTCCCACAAAACTTGACAAACATACTTTTCATGTGAAAACATATATTTATAGATAAAGATAGGATATCTTCAGAAAAATTAAAGTTGTTGAAGTGGTTCTATTCTACACACTTTTCTCCTAGGAATAAATGACAAAACTCCTACACAATGGAGTATATATATGTATATAATATATATATATATTTCAAATAACTTTGCACCCTTGCAAATGTACCCCATAAATTCAGTATACACGGGCCATTTTATTTGTAAAAAGGGGATGCCTCCTCTATGCACCTTCTTTTTATCTATCCTCCAGTTCAGTCTGCTCTCTAGAATACAGCAACTGTACAGTCACAAAGGTAAAGAGGTAGTTTCTTGAGGAAAAAGGTTCTTCAGGATGCTTGGGAACTCTTACAGATATTTTCCTAAAAGTGAATTGCTTGAAGAACAATAATTCTTTGCTTCTCTGTTGCCTCAAGGCATTTACCAGGATAATGAGACCAGTTATTCATCTCTGAAGGCAAATTGTGGTCTGTTGAATGCTGGTGAACCATGGATCTCTTGATGATGTGCCATGGAGAGCTATCTGGACACAGGATGGCAGCTTTCCTCCTTGTTTCCAGCTGCTATATTGCACTAAAGACAGCCAGAAATACTTTAAATACTTCCCTAACAATACGTTTATTTGTAAGAAATTGCTATTGTGGCCACAGAGATCTTAAGGGTTCTGAAGTGAGACCAGCTGTGCCACAGTTTATAAAGAGGTGGGGAGGTTACTGAAACAATCTCTTGTGTTTTCGCCCCATGTTATGTTAAAGGGGACTTATCAGAGTCAAACATTTGCCTGTTTCAGAGCCCTGCTAAGGGCTTTCACTGAGTCAGTTTCACAGAGTTGAATGTATTCAATAAGACAACAGATAAAACAGATTCAGAATTGCTGTTTATAAACAGACTTACTGCAATAGAGCTAATATACATGTACGATAACAGTGCTAGCAAAATGTTATTCTAGGTATTCGTCACCAAAAGGTTAAGTACTATAGTCATATATGTTTATCATGTACTTCATCAAGCTCATTATCATATTCAGGGGTGTTAACTATTATTTTCGTTTTAAAATAATGAAGCAAAAGATTTCACTTCAGGCACTGTGGCCTTCAAGATTCTGTTCCGCTGTCAAAACAGGGCTGTTCTTCAAAAACAAGACTCCCTTCTTCAGCCACCTCTCATACCTGTGGACCTCCATCCACAAAGTCTGTATAAGAGATAAACAGGAAAAAGCTGCTCAACTTCCCTTTGCCCTAGGCTAGTGTTTATCAGTGACACTAACAACTTGACTCTGCACCCCCCTAGGCAGATCAGCAGCACACTGGTGCTCACTCACTCTCCTCAGGTGAGATGGGGGAGAAAATTGGAAAGGTAAAAGTGTGAGAACTCATGGGCTGAAATAAGGACAGTTTATACAATCATAGAATTACAGGCTTGTTCAGGTCAGAAAAGACCTCTAAGATCATCTAGTCCAACCTTTAACCTAGTGCTGATAAGTCCACCACTAAACCATGTTTCAAAGTTGACATATACATATTTCTTGAAGACCTCCAGGGATGGTCACTCAACCACTTTCCTGGGCAGCCTATTCCAATGCCACACGACCCTTTCAGAAAATAAATTTCTCCTAATTTCCAACCTGAACCTTCCCTGGTACAATTTGAGGCCATTCCCTCTTGTCCTAACGTTAGTTACCTGCAAGAGAAGGCCGACACCCAGCTCCCCACACCTTCTTTCAGGTAGTTGCCAAGAGCCATAAGATCTCCCCTGGGCCTCCTCTTCTCCAGACTAAACAACTTCTGTTCCCTCAGCCCCTTCTCACAAGACTTGTGAGGCCCCTCACCATCTTTGTAGCCCTTCTCTGGACACACTCTAGGGCCTCGCTGTCCTTGTAGTGAGGGGCCGAAAACTGAACAAAGTCCTCGAGGTGTGGCCTCACCAGAGCCGAGTAAGGGGGACAATCTCTTCCCTAGTCCTGCTGGCCACACTATTCCTCATACAAGCCAGGATGCTGTTGGACTTTTTGACCACTTGAGCACACTACTGGCTTATATTCTGGCTTTTACTATATGTAAAACAAAAAAGTAGTGAATGCAAGTACAAATGCCATCACTCTGAACATCCCCCCCTTCCTTGCATTACTGAGCTAACCACCCAGACAATCTAAGGAATAGTAATAATAATAATAATAATAATAATAATAATAATAATAATAATAATAATAATAATAATAATATATAATTTAATGATAATTTATTATAATAAATATATAATTATATTATATATAATATATTAATTATAATAAATAAATAATAATTTCTTAATAATAAATTATTATTATTATTATTAAGACAGGAGTGCTGCAATGACTGGCTGTAAGCTCTTCAGAAGGGACAGGCAGCACAGAAGGGGTGGCGGTGTGGCTTTCTATATTAGAGAATCTTTTGATGTTGTGGAACTCGAGGCTGGGAATGACAAGGTTGAGTCCCTGTCGGTTAGGATCGGTGGGAAGGCCAACAAGGCTAGCATCCTGGTCGGGGTCTGTTATAGACCGCTGAACCAGGATGAGGAGATGGATGAGGAGTTCTACAGACAGCTGACAGAAGTTGCAAAATCATCAGCGCTTGTTCTCGTGGGGGACTTCAACTTCCCAGACATATCCTGGAAGCACAACACAGCCCAGAGAAAGCAATCTAGGAGGTTTCTGGAGAGCATGGAAAATAGCTTCCTGACGCAGCTGGTTAGTGAACCTACCAGGGGAGGTGCCCTGCTAGACCTTCTCTTCACAAACAGAGAAAGACTGGTGGGAGATGTGGTGGTTGGAAACTGTCTTGGGCAGGGTGACCACGAAATGGTAGAGTTCTCTATTCTTGGTAAGGCCAGGAAGAGGACCAGTAAAACTGCTATATTGGACCTCTGGAGGTCTGACTTTGAGCTCCTCAGGACACTGGTTGGCAGAGTCCCTTGGGAGGCGGTTCTGAAGGGCAGAGGAGTCCTGGAAGGCTGGGCACTCTTCAAGAAGGAAATCTTAATGGCGCAGGAGCGGTCTGTCCCCACGTGCCCAAAGATGAGCCGGCGTGGAAGAAGACCGGCCTGGCTCAACAGAGAGTTGCAGCTCAAGCTTAGGAGAAAAAAGAGGGTTTATAATCTTTGGAAAAGAGTGCAGGCCACTCGAGAGGACTATAAGGATGTTGCGAGGCAGTGCAGGGACAAAATTAGAAAGGCCAAAACTCATCTGGAGCTCAGTCTGGCTACTGCTGTTAAAGACAACAAAAAATCTTTTTACAAATATATCAGTGCAAAATGGAGGACTAAGGAGAATCTCCATCCTTTACTGGATTCAGGGGGAAACATAGTTATGAAAGATGAGGAAAAGGCTGCGCTGCTTAATGCCTTCTTTGCCTCAGTCTTTTGCAGCAATACCGGTTGTTCTCTGGATACCCAGTACTCTGAGCTGGTGGAAGGGGATGGGGAGCAGAATGTGGCCCTCACTATCCATGAGGAAATGGTTGGCAACCTGTTACGGCACCTGGATGTATGCAAGTCGATGGGGCTGGATGGGATCCACCCAAGGATATTGAGAGAACTGGTGGAAGAGCTGGCCAAGCCGCTTACCATCATTTATCAACAATCCTGTCTACTGGGGAAAGTCCCAGTGACTGGCAGCTAGCAAATGTGACACCCATCTATAAGAAGGGCTGGAGGGCAGACCCAGGGAACTATAGGCCTGTCAGTTTGACCTCAGTGCCAGGGAAGCTCATGGAGCAGATTATCTTGTGTGTCATCACACGGCACTTACAGGGCAAGCAGAAGATCAGGCCCAGTCAGCATGGGTTTATGAAAGGCAGGTCCTGCTTGACAAACCTGATCTCCTTCTATGACAAAGTGACGCGCTTGGTGGATGAGGGAAAGGCTGTGGATGTGGTTTACCTTGACTTCAGTAAGGCTTTTGACACCGTTTCCCACAACATTCTCCTCAAGAAACTGTCTGCTCAGGCCTTGGACTGGCGTACGCTTCATTGGGTTAGAAACTGGCTGGATAGCTGGGCCCAAAGAGTTGTGGTGAATGGAGTCAAAGCCAGCTGGAGGCAGGTCACTAGTGGCGTTCCCCAGGGCTCAGTACTGGGGCCAGTCCTCTTTAATATCTTTATCGATTATCTGGATGAGAGCATCAAGTGCACCCTCAGTAAGTTTGCAGATGACACCAAGTTAGATGCGTGTCGATCTGCTCGAGGATAGGAAGGCTCTGCAGGAGGATCTGGATAGGCTGGACGGATGGGCTGAGGCCAACCGTATGAAGCTCAACAAGGGCAAGTGCTGGGTCCTGCACCTGGGGTACAACAGCCCCAAGCAGAGCTACAGGCTGGGAGATGAGTGGTTGGAAAACTGCCTGGCGGAGTAGGACCTGGGAGTATTGGTGGATAGTCGGCTGAATATGAGCCAGCAGTGTGCTCAGGTGGCCAAAAAGGCCAACAGCATCCTGGCTTGCATAAGAAGCAGTGTGGCCAGCAGGGCTAGGGAGGTGATCATCCCCCTGTACTCGGCTCTGGTGAGGCCGCTCCTCAAGTACTGTGTTCAGTTTTGGGCCCCTCTCTACAAGAAGGACATGGAGGTGCTTGAGCGAGTCCAGAGAAGGGCGACGAAGCTGGTGAGGGCTCTGGAGAACAAGTCCTATGAAGAACGTCCGAGAGTGCTGGGTTTGCTCAGCCTGGAGAAAAGGAGGCTCAGGGACGACCTTATCGTACATTAAAGTACATTAAAGGAGGTTGTAGAGAGGTGGGGGTTGGTCTATTCTCCCACATGCCTGACAACAGGACAAGGGGGAATGGGCTAAAGTTGCGCCAGGGGAGGTTTAGGTTGGGTATTAGGAAGAACTTCTTTACTGAAAGGGTTGTGAGGCATTGGAACAGGCTTCCCAGGGAAGTGGTGGGTCACCATCCCTGGAGGTCTTTAAAAGACATTTAGATGTAGAACTCAGTGATATGGTTTAGCGGAGGACTGGTTGGTCAGAGGTTGGACTAGGCGATCTTGAGGTCTCCTCCAACCTAGATGATTCTGTGATTTTGTAATAATACCAAATGTTTTAACTCAAAACCCGAAATGAAGTAATTTTTTCTTTACAGAAAAAATATATATTTATATATGTCATATAAAACAAACAAAACTACTCAAACCTAAGTCTTGGCTGCATACAGATTTCCCAGAGGGCTTCAAAGTTTGGTCCGGAAAGATTAGTTTTCTAGCCTGTGAGACAAACTACAAAGTTCATTATTCTCACCAATTCAAAAGAAAGGAGAGGGAAGGGAAAAGACCAAGTGAGTGCAAACCTAAGGAATAAAGAGTTGTGTGTATGTAGTGAGTTATTTTGAAATGTATGTCTACATAGTATGTAGTGTTGTTTATTTTTATTTTTTTCTTCTTAAGCATGTGTGAATAGAATTTCCATATATGCCTATGCATAGAGCTGTATGCAATGTTTTTAATGTCTGCTGACTCAGCAAATTGTGAAAAAAACAATCAATCAAACAAACAAAAAACAGATAACGATTCTAACTTAACAACCTAACAATTCTATTTTGTATACAGAAATAAAAAGGAACAGAATGAACAAGATTTTTAACTCATTCAAGTGCAACAATAATTAAAGCTTTAATTTTAAACACAATATATTAATAAAAATACTAATATTCTAGAAAATGTTAAAATATACTTTAAAAACTTTCATTCATATGTGATTATACACACATTTTTAACCTTTTTAAACTTAGATTATATTCAAGGGAAAAGAGAACTAAAATAAATTAGTTATTAAAGACACAGAGAAAAAAATCTTTCCTTAATAATTTTCTGTTTCTCATTATTTTTGTTTGATTGTTTTACCTCTAAAATTGTTTTCATTGAAAGCCTAAATATGTATAGTTTGTTTGTTTGTTTATTACCTCTACTATACAACTGATCTTTGTGGTAGTGTTATTCAAACATTCAAATATTCCTAGGAGGAAGGGCTTAGACGTGTTTGCAAAACTTTATCTTGCACAGTCCTAAACATTCAGGTTTAATATAGTGGCTCTTTCTGAATGTCTTAATTTCATGTGGACAACAGTGCTGGCACTTATTGAGAGTACTTGACAGATGCTCTCATCAACTCATAGGGAAAGAGTAGAGAATTTAATACATATGCTTAAACACTGGATCCTATTTAATGCTAAATTGCTTGATTGTTTTAAATACAATTTACACAAAGTTAAATGAATATTGTTTTAAAATAGTGAAAAATAATGTTATCTGATAAAGAAACATGGAAACCTATATTTAGTTTTGCTACTGTTTTCTCCCTAATACTAGAAAATGTACCATTAATTCTCTGTTTGCTGGTAGGAATTTCCAGTATGGTAACTTTGCTGTAACTGCTACAGAGTAAGTTCTAGGTCTGTGTAAACCTTCCAGGATCATTCTAAACAGTTAATTAAATAATTATGTACTTTGTTACCTCCCAGATGTGGCTTTTCTTTGTCCTATTTCTAGACATCATTTTTTTTTTCCTGAGATACAAACAAAATAAATTAAAAACAAACCAAAAATCCATCCCAAAGACTTTCTCGCTATAAAAACATTATACACTAAAGTATTTTGAAGTCCAACTTTGGCAAGGCTTTTCTTTGCTGCCAGGTTGTCTCTATGTTTGAGAATAGCACAAAGGACCTTTGAGGCAAGGCAAAGCAAGGCAAGAAAAAGCAAGGCAAGGAGTTTTGGGGAAAGAGTTTTTTCTGCTGCCACACAGTCACTAAAGCCGTTAAGCTACTTAGGATGGGATGGAAATTGAAATTTTATTGAAGCTAACGTGTTTTACAGAGGCATAACAGTTTCAACAAAAACTGTAAACAGAATGATTTCTTAGGAAAACTGTCAATATCCTAGTATTTCTCAAGAGAGTACACACACACACACAAGATTCCAAAAGGCAACAGAGACAGACCAAAAGAAATTGAATTTAAAAGGCAATATTTTCAGTCTGAAAAATGGATATTCTGACAAAATTGATTCACAGATGTATTAAAAATATTTTTTTTCCTGTTTCAATGTAAAAACAAATATTTTAAAACTTGATTTTGTGAAATTATCTTAAGATGGAATACCTGGTCTCTCAGGAGCTCTAACACTTTATTAAAACTGTCAACGTAGAGCAGAACAGATAATATAAGACAAGGAGTATCTTTTCTTAACAGATATCTTCTACCCCTACAAGTGTCTGTTATAACCTGAGATTTCTTTTGGGGGCAGAAGTGGTTAGGAAGCTTTTTATGCTTTGATTTTTGCTTAAAATTAACCTGCTAACATGTAGTACTATGTAAATAAACATTTTAAAAACAGAAATTGCTGTGGTTGCTGTTACCATTAAAGGGAACTGTCTCATGTTGAACTATGGAGTACAGGTCTTCCTCAGCTCCTCACAGGTTCTGTACAAGCTCTTTCCTATCTAAAAAACTAGGAGACTTCAAATCTAATACCTCTGTGACATCAAATTTAGATGATATAATTCAGAATGTCTACAAAATTATAAGGACATTTATTTGACTTCAGAAAAGTGCAATTTATTCACTATATTTATGCAAAAACAATGCTGACCTTAACCTGTTTTTCCTTTATGGATCTGACTTGCATGGCCCCACAATACCACATTTGTTCTAGGTTCTACAGGATGCCAACATGTTCCAACATTCATGTTCCCCAGAAGTCAAAAAACTGCCAGCTCAGGAGAGTGGATAGATAGAGCTTCCTTGGAAACAGGCCCATGGATTCAGCATGCATTATGAGAAATTAGAGGGATGAGTCATTGTTGTGGTTTAGCCCCAGCAGGCAGCTAAGTACCAGATGGCCACTCACTCACTTTCCCCAGGTAGGATCGGGGAAAAAAAAACAAAAAGGTAAAAGTGCAAGAATGCATGGGTTGAGATAAAGACAATTTACTATGTAAAGCAAAAGCCACATGCACAAGTGAAAGAAAACAGGAAATTAATTTGCTACTTCCCAATAGCAGGCAGATGTTTAGCCACTTCCAGGAAAGCAGGGTTCATCAGATGTAGCAGTTTCTTGGGAAGATATATTCCACCATTCCAAACATGTCCCCACTCCCCACCTTCCACCTTCTTTGCCCCAGCTTTTATTGCTGAGCACAACGTCATGTATTGTAGAATACCTCTCCAGCCAGTCTGGATCAGCTGTCCTGGCTGTGTCCCCTCCCAGCTCCTGGTGTACCCTCAGACTCCTTACTGACAGGGCAGCACAAGATGCAGGAAAGGCTTTGGCTCTGTGTAAGCACTGTTCTGCAACAACTAAAAATATTGGTGTGTTATCACCACAATTTTCATCAAAAATCCAAAACAGAGCATCATACAAACCTCTGTGAAGACAATTAACTCTATCCTAACCAAAACCTTGAAAATCATCTACGAAGATTTAGAGCATAGAGGTAAATTCATCTCATTCGTCGAGATGTTGACCACTCGCACCATGTGCCGGGCGCTACACATCAGGGGGGGCAAAAAAAGGAGCTGGGGGGGCAGAAAAAAAGAGCTGCGGGGGGAGAAAATGTGCTTTCGGGGGTGAAAAAGGTGCTGGGGGGGGGGGAAATGCACCCAGGGGGGTGAAAAAATGGAATAAATGCCCTGAGGAAGGTGAAAAATGCACTGAGGGGGTCAAAAAGTGCCCTGAGGGGGATGAAAAAATAGCCCTGGGGGGAATAAATGGAATAAATGCCCTGAGGAAGGGAAAAAAATGCACATCTGACCATTTCAGCAGCTGCAACTTAAAACAAAAGGGGTTAGCTGAAAACTAAAGGATGCAAGAAAATGTTAGTGGCTATTTCCTCTTCTTCTCAGAATAGAAGAGCAATGCAAGGGAAAGAAGGGCAGTTGCTGTCCTTTTTAAAAATGTACCTGAATAATACTAAGAGGTAAAAGAGGACACATATTTCTGGCTAAAGCAACTAACATGAGGTCATCACATTGGAATTTGAAGGCTTAGGTGAAAAGAATGTTCACTGTTTTCTATGGAAAATAAAATATAATAATAATAATAATACATATGATAAGTTGTTTGACCTACTTGATATACATTATATGCAGCATTACATCAGTAGTTAGCAAAGTCTGCATTCACAAAATAGTACATAAACTATAAACAGTCACCTCTTTTAACTGTCTCTTCCTACCCCAAAATCAATCAATTAAAAACTGTGTAATCAGTGGTTTACCAGAAGTTCATGAAATGAAGAGAGAGAAAATCTGTTTCAAGTAATATTGATTTTTTTCAGATTTTTTACAGATTTCCCTTCTCGATGGTGTTTAGACACCAGTGGTGGATTTTTCATTCACCCATTTTTCATTGGTTGCCATAGGGAATTTACCTTGCACCATGGTGTCAAATATACCTCCTGTGATGATGCAATTTGTGTGATCCAGGCAGTTAGACTCATATCTCTGATAATAAAACATTATACTGTATCTTGATTTATACTTAGGAAATAAACAGTCTTAGAAAAATGCATGATTCTTGAAGCTGTTAATTTCAGCTGAGGTTTTATGTAGCCAAATAAAACAATTAAACTGCAGTGAAGGGTCATAAAATCAGCTGATGATGCTGTGAGTTTTAGTGATATTATTTGCAGGTGGCATGAACAATATGCTTTGCACAGTTGATATTCTGGAAAGACCAAATGAGAGATAAGAAATTAATGTTTTTAAGATAAAAATACCATCACTGAATGTGACTATAAATAGAAGTGTACTGGTCTGTGAAAGTAAAGGATGAGTATGAATTATCTGGATAACTGTACTAGGTGTCGCAAGATCAGTACCATCCAATAACATTGCCATTCTTATAGGCAGAGCTTTTCTATTCTTACAGGCTTTTGGAATATTTATATTCCAAAATCTTCTATATATTCCAAATATATAGAAGATATATATTAATATATAATTATAAATATAATAAAAAATATTTGGATAAATATTTGGATATTTGGATAAATATTTGGATAAATATTTGGATAAATATTTGGGTAAATATTCCAAAATTTTCTATATTTAAGAGAAAAGCCTATTCTTATAGGCTTTTCTATTAAATAGATTGCTTGATATTTTCCATAAGACTCAGTTGCTTATATGCTTTCCAAATTTGAATTACTCAGACTTATTGAAATTTGCCTACTTGAAATTTGCCTTAGGTTAACTATTTTCAAAGTTTGTTGTTGTTGTTGTTTGTTTGTTTGTTTAAAAAAAAAAAAAAAAAAAGTCAGTGAGAAAATTCCAACAATGTTCTGATAATATTCATGTAATTAAATACTTTTGTATACGACACTAAATTTTGTGAATAGGTACTGTGCAAAAGAACTTTTGTGCACTACAGGATCAGTATACATGTATTGTTCAGTGAGCACTTTGGGCAGTTGTTCTGTTATGCATTAATTATATTATGTACAATTCCCTTAACTTGAAAAAGGGGCTTGCATGATTGACTTCAATGGGACTGTATTTAGCAATGATTCACCAGAATGTTGCATATTCAAATAGGTAAGCAACACAGACCAATATGCCTTGCTCCCAGCTGTGCTCTTATCATATTGTGATAACTAGCAACTGATAAAACTTATTGGAGGGAGAAAATAAAAGCCCATTGAGTTGTTTTTATGCATCTACTTACATGGAACCAAAAATAAAAGGTGAAGTAAATGATGAAATCTGATGTATTGTATGTGCACGGTAAAATATAGTTCACTTCAGCTTTGCAACAAAACGTGTCAGCAAAAATCACAACCTGCCATAGACCAGGATTGATATCAACACTGTACAACACTACATGAGAAGCAGTCAAAGGAGTTCCTCTTAAACAACTTGTCTGTAGTCTTGCAGGTACAATGCTTTGACCACCTTCTTACAACTTAAAAAAATAAATGAAATTAGATGGGGAAAAAAGAGAGAGAGAGAGAGAGAGAGAGAGAGAGAGAGACTTCTTCCTTTTCTTTGTTAAAGTGCTCTTGAAGTAGAACAAAGATTTGTGTAGTGCATTTTCACCCCATGACATGGGGTGCCATCTACTGAAGATTTGTAATATGAGATAGGGTTTAAAAACTGGAGAACAGTAAGAAATCAAAAAAATGAAGGGAGGAAGGAAGGAAGGAAGGAAGGAAGGAAGGAAGGAAGGAAGGAAGGAAGGAAGGAAGGAAGGAAGGAAGGAAGGAAGGAAGGAAGGAAGGAAGGAAGGAAGGGAGGGAGGGAGGGAGGGAGGGAGGGAGGGAGGGAGGGAGGGAGGGAGGGAGGGTGCCAGGTTTAACCTGGCACCACGCAGCTGTTTGCTCACTCCCCTGGGGTGGAGAGAGAAAAGATAAAAGATGAGAACTCATGGGTTGAAATAAGGATACTTTAATAAGAAAGAGAAGAAAAGAGCAATTGCAATGCATGATGCAATTGCTCACCGACTGAAGTGCAGCCAGTACCTGAGCAATGGTAGGCCCCCTGGCCAACTTTCCCCAGTGTGTTATCAACACTATTCTCATCCTAAATTCAAAACATAGCACCATACCAGGTACTAGGAAGACAGTTAACACTATCTCAGCCAAAACCAGGACAAGAAGAAGATGAAGAGAAAGAGGTAAAATGAGGTAGCTGATGCTTTTCTCAGAAAAAGGCACACTGGAAAAACCTTTTCTCTCTATGTGAAAAAATTCTGAGCTCACTTTATTCCAAATAATCCAATAGCCAACACAGAGAAAAAAAACTTATGAAGGCAAGTTTTCTCAACAGATTATAACAGCAACTACATTTCAAATTTCTCCTTATCTTTCCCCCTAAAAAGCAACAGTTTCCAAATGATTAATATATATATATATATATATAAAACCAATGCTTGAGTATGTATGACTTGTTGGAGTGAATTCACAAAAAGCAGCCTTCAAGCAGTGTATCTTAACCTGCATTGCTAGCTGACCTACTGTTTCATGGTGGGAAACAACACTTTCTACAATAGGTAAATCCATTTACAAACATTTTCTGGCCAAAATCACTTTTTTTTTTTTTTTTGTATCATATATTTTTCTTCTTTATAATTTTGTAACTGAAGAATGCTTCCTAATTAGTTTTATTCACTATTTTAGGTTAATTAAAACAAAACACTAAAAGGTTTGGTTGGGATGTATAATTATTTTATTACATCTCAGTATTTCTTTCTAGCTCTCCTATGTAGAGTTTGACTGAACTATTTTTTTACAAAGAATTCTATTTTATTGACAATTTTTTGCCTTATTTCTAACTCCTCCTTATTTCTAAAATTCTAACGTATATAACCAATATTATTATGGGTTTTGTTGTTGTTTGTTTTTTTCGTTCTTCCTCATCTTTTTTGGAACAATTCAATTTTTTATTTAAAAAAAATATGAATTTAACAGATGCGTTCCATTATTTGGCTGAAATTGAACTAATTCGTTTTTCTCAACATCCTGAAGCTGAATAGCACTTGAACCTAGCATTTGGAGACACATTTATGTCCTACATAATTCAGTGGTTTATGAGTGCAGAACTATTCCTCATTGCCTTCAGAAAGGATCTTAATACATAATTTTAATACATAATTCCTCCTTCAACTTTCCTACATTACTTTACTTATTATTTTTTTTTAAGAAAAGCAAAATTTGCTCCATTATAGCATTTCTTCACATAGTCAGCAGGGATTACTACGAATTTTATACATTTCAATGTAATAACCATCAAGGTCACCTTAATGGTCACTTCAATTAAATGAAAGTTTATGAAGAGCGAAGCCTTTCTTAATTATTTGATTTTTCATTTAAGATACTTAAAACTACTCAAAGACATTTTACCATTTGTTTATCACATTCACTGCTCCTTAACATGCTAGGTTCTAGGAGTTTGGTTAACCATTCTTGCATTCCAACAGAGAACGCTGCCTTCAATGGAAGTCCCTTAGATTTTCATCTGATAGTGTATTTTGTAGTAAGGTGTTCAAAGCATGCCTACCAAGTGGAAGGCAAACTTAGAAGTTGAAAATGATCTGTTCTTCAGGTTGATTGAGTGGAGGGTTGTTGGTTTTGTTTTCTTATTGTTTCTGATCTTACCACAGATCAGAAACAGGGTCCATATATTTTTATATATTCACTTTGACTATCCCCTTCTTTTTCTCTTTTCCTCATTTACTAATTATCACCTACTATAGTTCCCCTTCTTCTAGCCTTTATGTTCTTTTTTTGCAAACTTTTTTTTTTTTTTTTTTTTTTTTAATTAGAGGCATATATTTAAGAGGGCACAATTACATCACAGAAAGAGCTCACTTTTATGGTTTATATTGTTATTTGAACATTAACAATTGTTTTCATTCTGTACAGATTTAATGCTAAGTTACAAATTGATGTGTTCTGATTTCAGTCTTGAAGAGAGAAATAACAGAATGTATTTGTGTAAATCACCTGATGTTGAAGGAACAAAGCTAGTAAAATGCTTAAACATGACTCATTCACTTAAACTTCAGAATTAAAACAGGTAATGAGTGATTAAACTGCGTCATGAAATCACTTAATTTTAACAATGCCATCAGTTTGCCACATAGGTAAATTTTGAAGCAGTGTACTGGGTAAAATTTATAATGACCATATGAATCTTAAGAAATTAAAAATTGCATAGCCTGATATGGCAAAATTTAATGATTATTTTAAAAAAATAGCCAACAACTAATACAGAAAATGATGCTAATCGGTCTGCTTTTGTGTTATTTTAATCATATATTCTCCATATTCCCCTGTCTATTGATTTATTTATTGCTCTTTAAAACAAACAGTTTAATGAAAAGAGTTTGGACAGAGAAACTGGTAAGTGGAGCCAACTGGAACTGCCAGATTCCTGTTTCTATACAATCTCACATTTGTAGCCATTTTAAGTTTCTTTATTCTCAACCAATTAATTTAACTGTTTCTCTTTCCAAATGGCTGTTAAACGAGTACCCTGCCTGAAGTTTAGAAGTGAGATTGATTTAATTATTCAATAGTAGGAAAACTTTACATTTACCACCAAAATTCACCATACATATACTACTATAAACACCACTGAATACATATTTATACGTAGTGAGGGAGGCTTCTGTGACCCCAGCAAGTTTCCTGTGCTAGCAGCTGATAAACCAAATACAAAGAAGCTGCCAAGCAAGTTGCATGTTTATAAATTGAAGGTCTCCTAAACAATCATCAGAGACATGATGTGATAGCAAGGTCTGACTTGAACCTAAGGTTATAATAATAAATATTTGCATATGGACACTGTATATGTCTTGAATATTAGTTTCAGTTTTTCACAGTAAGCACTAATAAACCCATTTTTTAATTATTGTTTCTTAAATAGAAAACATGAGTTTAAACTGCTGAATACAGGCTCACTAAATGTAAAGAAAACAAGCGGCTATCTTAGCATATATTCTGTGCAGAGCAAGATATTGACTGAGCATGTCTGGCTGCACAGGTAGCATCCTTGCAAATGAAATTTGAAATCTTCAGATATCTTTGAACACATCCTGGAAGAAGAATAAAGTGATTTTTAAATAACACAGAAGCAACCTAAAAAAAATATATAAAAAAATAAAGTGTTGGTTTTACATATCAAAGGATCTGCTGTATATCAAGGGGATTTATACTTTTCTAATAAGTATTTTCTATATGTTCCTTGTGTTTACTCTATTGCTGAGTAAACCAATAGTGGTTATATCAAGAAAGTCCTAGACTCACAAATGAATTAAAATTTAGCATTGCAATATCTAACTTGAAAACAAAATGTACCAGTATATCATAGGATATTGAAATGCCTTTTTAGATCTTGGCTCCCTGCAGAAGGAAAAGAAACACACGTGAGTAAAGCATTTGCAAAAGGTACTGTGTAGAGAGAGGAAAACTTGGTATAGCCAGGAAACATCAAAGACAGGAAGGAGTTGTGCTTTATGCTTTATAGGGACTAGTGAGGTAAATCTGGAACAAATGAAGCCCCCGTCTCATCTGGGATTTACTGGCATTGTCTCTGAATTAGTCCACAAAGTCATATCAGCCTTTTCCCACACAAATAAAGAGGATAGTATCCAATGCAGTCCTCCTATGCACTGCTGCCTTGTATGATAGGTATCAAAGTATGTTCTAAAAAGTCTGAGATGGTATCAAAGAAAAATGTCAAAAGCATTCTTCTCAAACTTCAACAGCTTGTAAAGATGAGGATACAAAAAAATGTATTTTTAGTAACCCAAACTTAGACATCCCAAAACATATTTAGAAGAAAAAAATTTATTAAAAAAAAATGCCAAAGATGTCAAAGTTTATGAGCTTTGTACTCTTACTAAGAACAGAAAGTAATAATAGCATATCATTTACACACATGAAGACTGAGAGACCATGTTTTCTCCATGACCCAGTTGCCAGTAGTAACATCAAACACTTTACCCCTTAGATACTGCTATTATAAAGGGTTTAACATCATTGCAATTATTGTAGAGCTTTTCAAGAAGCATTAACATTATTATTTATTAATAATATTTTTTTTTCCTTTAGTCCTTCTTATGTGACCAAATAACTCCCATGAATTTAAGTATTTTTTCCTCATAAAGTGGTCTCCTATGACACCTAAAATCATTTAGCAAATGTTGCAACTTATCACTTTTAAGTCAAAACATTAAAAAATACTAAAAATAAACATTATTTTTTTAAAGATAACAAAATAGAAACCTTGATATAAGTGAATGCTCTGGTTACCATGGAAACATATGGAACATCAGCTTTGAAAACAAGGCTCCCTTTATTTTCAATTATTAGTCAGGCCACAAAGCATATAAACTCTGATGTCCCTACTCATCTCCTCTGGAATCTGCACTCTGATTATTATTTAAAACACTTATGCAGATCATCAACAGTTCAATCTCCAATTTGACCTACTTGTAGACAACGCAAAAAAATGCACAGGCCATGCATATGAGCTTTCTAGCATCAGAAAGCTATATCTAGCTTGGGGAAAGAGAGAAAAATAAGATTTTAGCTGTTGATCTAGGGATGATCTTATGAGAAACCTCATGTCTGTCATCCTCCTAGTCTTTGACATTTTGTATGACATTGCTGACAGCTGGTAAAACCACTTCTAGTAATGAAAATCTAAAACTGAAGAGTGTGTATAGATGGCCCTGCATGTTCTAGGTACTGGAAGTGATTTGAATACAAATGCTTTGTGAGTTAAATATAATAAGGGAGGAGATAATCAAAAGAAATAATCAGCTAGAGAAATTCTTATTGTAACCAGATTTATTAGGTATTTTTGGAGGTCCAGGCAAGATAACAATGCCCTAGAATTTAGGAAAGTTCTAGACACTGTGAACTAAGATTATATAATAGAAGCATCCAGATGGCTTCACCTAGAGGGACAATTAGCTTTTGTATTTGGCTTCTGCTTTCTTGCCTGGGTTATTTAATGCCTGCATGTTTATGAGTTACTTCTAATCACCAAGAAAGACTTCTTACTGTGTTCATATCTGGTGAATATGCAGTATTGCATGCATGCTAGAAATTTCCCCAATGAATCCTTTGAAAATGTGACAATACTTAATGGAGGGGGAAGGAGTGGAAAAAAAAAAAAAAAAAAAAAAAAAAAAAGTACTATATATATATGTATGCATATGTACACAGCAAAAAATAGAAAACATATATATATTGTTTTCATCCGAAGAAGAGTTGTCTACTATTGAAAGTAGATGTAAATAAAACAAAGCATAATATTGATGGAAACAGTAAGTTTGTTGTTAGCTTTCAGACATGAAGTGAAACCTTAGGATGGCAAGATATTCTGATTATGATATTTTTTACATCACTGTTGAATTATCATAATGCATAGTGAATATTTGCTGAGAATGGTGGTGGAAGAAGGTCAAAGGCAAATTTTCATATCAGTTATGGGTAGGGTATACTTTGAAAATTACGGTTTAGAAAAACACAAGCAAATCAGAACTTAAATTCTCTAGGGTAAAATGGAAGGGAGAGCAACTTAATTTTATATTGTTCTCAAGTGAAAGGTTTAGTGGGGTAAAGGTAAAAGTATGTCACCTGAATTAATCAATAATCTAATAACAGAGATGATTTTAATCCAGTATGTATTTGTTCTTAATTAAAAATAACACTGGGAAATATGATTTGAAGTGAAGAGCATATGCCACTTAACAATGGCTTCAAGCCATTTTCTCAATGAATCTCTAATGAAATTCCTCTAATTCAAAAGAAGGACTAGCAAGTGCATCATTTTCTGGCTAGAACACTCATGGGAAATATGCGGTTTAATTTCCTGAGGCAGAAGAGGGAACTTTTCCTATATATCCAAGAGAATTCACATTTTTATTCATGAAATCCTGCCTAAAAGTTTGTATATATTCACAAAACAAAACAAAACAAAACAAACAAACAAACAAAACACTGTGCTCTTTCAAATTCTGCAGCATGCATCATATCATAAATCATATCAAATAATTCTGCCATTTCACGCTCCTTATGAATTATCATGACATTAATGTTGAAGTTGTGAAATGGTTTAAATACCATGTCTACATAAATGGAGATTAACCTATGACTTATTTCAGAGAATCATAGAATATTCTGAGTTGGAAGGGACCCACAAGGATCATCAAGTTCAACTCCTGATTCCAAAAAGAACCACCCAAATATCAAACCATAGGTCTGAAAGCCTTGTCCAAATGCTTCTTGAACTCCAGCAGGCTTGCTGCCATTATCACTTCTGTTGGTGCCCAAAACTGCAAACAGTAGTTAGGCTGCAACAGTGCAGAATAGAGTGGGACAACCATTGCCCTCGACCAGCTAGCAATGCTCTGCTTGATGTACCCCTGGGACGTGGTTGGCCCTTTTGGCTGCCAGGGTACACTGATGGCTCATATTCAACTTGCTGTCAACTAAAACACCCTCATCTTTTTCTGCAGGGATGATCTCCAGACTTGTCCCACAGCCTGTACATACAGCCAGGGTTGTCTCTTCCCAGGCACAGAATACAGTACTTCCTGTTAAACATCATGTGGTTGGTGATTGTCCAGCCCTATAATTTGTCAAGATTTCTCTGTAAGGCCTCTTTACCCACAGTGGAATCATCTCCTTCCAATTTAGTTTTGTCTGCAAACTTAGCACACCTTCAAGTCCTGTATCCAAAACTTTTGAGAGAAGTGGCTGTAAAATGGAGTCCTGCAAAACCCCACTAGTGACTGGGTGCCAGCGTGACATAACCATATTTCTTTTGAGTCCAACCCATCAGCCAGTTCACCTATCATATTATATTTTTATCTAGCTGTATACTGGATATTTTGCCCAGAAGAATACTGTGAGGAACAGTATCAAAAGCTTTGTTGAAATCCAAAAGATTGCATCAAGTGGTCTCCCTTGGTCAGTTAGGCTTGTGGCCTTGTCATAAAAGGAAATTAAGTTCATTACACAGGACTTTTCCTTCCCAAGCCCATGTTGGCTGTGACTAATGACTATATTGTTTTTCTGATTTATTTTTTTTTTCAGTAACTCCCAGATAAATATTCTCCATATTTTTACCAAGCACCGATGAGAGACTGACAGGCCTGTAATTACCAGGGTCTTCTTTCTTGCCATTTTTGAAAATTGGAATAACATTTGCCAGCTTCCAGTCAACTAGGACTACTCTGGTTTCCAAAGAACATTGAAAAGTAACTGAGAAAGGTCTTGTGATGACATCAGCCAGCTCTCTGAGTATCCTGGGATGAGTCTCATCAGGGCCCATAGATATCCAGCTGCAGTAGAAAATCCTGCACAACTTCAGGGTTGTCTGGAAGTTTATCATTACCACATTCACGGTCCTCTAACTCAGGGCTCTGGGGGTCCCAGTGCCCATCATCTGTGTTGAAGACAGGGGTAAAGAAGGTATTAAATGTCTCTGCTTTGTCTATGTCCCTGTTTGTGACCTCATCATCCTCATCAGGTAACAAATCAATATTTTTTCTGTTCCTTCTTTAGCTGTATATAAACTCTGCACTATCTGTGTTTGTTTTTTTTGTTTGTTTGTTTGTTTTCTTTTTTTTTTTTTGGTGATGGTGTTGGAAGTAGTGTTGTGTTTTGTTGTTGTTGTTGTTGTTGCTTTGGTTGGTTTTCAGTGTCTTGAATGGAGAGGAGAATGTAGGAATATGGGTAGAATGGGTGAAAAAAAAAATCTTTACTTCAGGATTTACAAGAATAAATCTGGATGACTAAATCAAGATTGTGAAACTGAAAGCTCCTTAACATATATTGCTGCTTTTTATCAGGGGATTCTGATTTTATTCTTAATGAATGCCACAACAGTCAACATTAAATTCTTGAACAAAATATAAATCAAATTATATAATATTTCTGTAGTGACAATCATTAAGTTTCCTCAGTCATAATACCAAACCAATCACAGCAATATTCCTGCTGGAATTGTTCCAATAAATCCAAACACGTTGTTGTTAAATTTACAATCATTAGTGTCTACTAACAATACTTTCCTGTTACACTATGTATGGATTAATATTTTCACCATTTCAAAGCATTAAAGATTTAAGCTTCCTTTGAACTTCCTGTATGAAGTTCAACAAGGGCAAGTGCTGGGTCCTGCACCTGGGGTACAACAGCCCCAAGCAGAGCTACAGGCTGGGAGATGAGTGGTTGGAAAACTGCCTGGCGAAGTAGGACCTGGGAGTATTGGTGGATAGTCGGCTGAATATGAGCCAGCAGTGTGCTCAGGTGACCAAGAAAGCCAACAGCATTCTAGCTTGCATAAGAAGCAGTGTGGCCAGCAGGGCTAGGGAAGTGATTGTTCCCCTGTACTCGGCTCTGGTGAGGCCGCTCCTCAAGTACTGTGTTCAGTTTTGGGCCCCTCTCTACAAGAAGGACATGGAGGTACTCGAGTGAGTCCAGAGAAGGGCGACGAAGCTGGTGAGGGCTCTGGAGAACAAGTCCTATGAAGAACGTCCGAGAGAGCTGGGTTTGCTCAGCCTGGAGAAAAGGAGGCTCAGGGACGACCTTATCGTACATTAAAGTACATTAAAGGAGGCTGTAGAGAGGTGGGGGTTGGTCTATTCTCCCACATGCCTGACAACAGGACAAGGGGGAATGGGCTAAAGTTGCGCCAGGGGAGGTTTAGGTTGGGTATTAGGAAGAACTTCTTTACTGAAAGGGTTGTGAGGCATTGGAACAGGCTTCCCAGGGAAGTGGTGGAGTCACCATCCCTGGAGGTCTTTAAAAGACATTTAGATGTAGAACTCAGTGATATGGTTTAGCGGAGGACTGGTTGGTCAGAGGTTGGACTAGGCGATCTTGAGGTCTCCTCCAACCTAGATGATTCTGTGATTCTGTGTGATTCTGTGGTATTAGGCACCATTACAAATTCCATAGTAATCAAAAACTCTACAATTTTTTTTCCAATGATGCTTGTGAATTTCAAAAACAGATGACAAAATTCAGGTAACAGAGAGATCTCTTAAAAATAGAAGGTCCTTTAAGTTAGAAGTACAGAGAAAAACAAAACATTTTTTTTACCATATTGGAAAGAAAAAGACCGTTCTTCTGTAACACCAGGGATGGACATAAAAAATTTTCACTGTGGCAAAAACTCATGAAAAGCTAAAACTGATAATCAGTATGCACTCAGCATTTATTCTCAAGCCTTGATCTCTATTAAACAATCCACTTTAAATATTTAATAAAACAAACATACAAATAAAAGACATACATTATATAAATTTCACTTCCACACAAATGAATAGGACTGCTTTTTGTACCTGGGTAGCATCTTTGCTCAGGTGCTTATTCATAGTAATTCAACATAGTTAGGTCCAAATTACTTCTACTTCAGGATCTAAGGGGCTGCTGGCTGCAATCACCCTTTGCTGCTCCTGTTGTAGTCTGCCAGTGAATTCAGCTTCTGTCAGTAACAAAAAATAATTAATCTGTCTTGGAATGTATATTTTCTTAGCAAGCTACTTGAAAATATAAAATATACATATATTTAATATAAATATATTAAATTAACAACATTCATACACCTCCTATTAACATTTTATTGTGCTTTACATTATTTACAGTATTATATGTATTACATATTTTCCTTAATTCTGTGTGTAACTTAAATGGAGCTTTACTATAATTAGTGATTATTATGTAAGAGCCTCATAATGGAGATTCTTATGTTTATGTAGCTAAATTATAATAAAGAAAAAAGAAGTTAAACATGGCTTCAGATAAACTAATCTCAACAAATATGTTTGTTTAAAAGAAACAAACAAACAAATGTTGCTTTTTATTTTTTTTTTTTTCTTCTGGTGAACTAAAAATTTACACTAGTTTGTCATGAAGATTAAAGACTAGGAGTTTACAAAAGCAAGGGAATTCTCTTATTTCTGTAAGAAGAGAGGAGAAATCTCAACATGTTTTGTTGTCCTAACTTTGGCTAGAATGTCAAAAAATTAGATCTTCATAGGTGAATCTACACTTTGATACACTGTGATGCATATAAATGGCAATTTTGTAAGCACTGAAAACATGATATAATAGTAAGGTTCAATAGAAGATTGTGTTATAGAGATTTGAAAAGCTGAAGGTTTTACAAAAAAGCTTCTGATTCAATCAAAATGTGTTTTTATTTGAGAATAACGAATAATATGAAAAGTATATATTGACATAGTTGGGTTTCACAGAAAAGGAGATTCACTCTTGCTTGAAGCACACTGTGTGTTATGACAAAAAAAAAAAAAAATAAAAAAAATATCCACATCCAAAAAAAAAAAAAAGTATGGAAATGACTGAGCTATTAGATAAAAATATATGTGAAAAAAAAAAAAAAGAAAGGGAGCAGACACTCCTAATTTTTTCAACGGTTATGTTTTGTGTAGAAAACCTGAGAACTCAAGATCAGGAGAACAGGACTTAAATCCAAGTCAGGTAAACAAACTTAGATTGCAGGTCCTGCAGAAAGATGGTACTTTAGATCAACCTACACTTCATTTCATCATATTGGATTAGCTAATGTAGTTTTTGCTCAGCATAATGACTCTGAAGTTGTTTTTTATAGGATTGTGTTCTTTGTGAATTTAATGCTGAGCCTATTCATATACCAATGAATTTTTAATTCCACTCTTGGATGAAGGACCTAGATGACTATCTTAATATTGTAAAACAGGGGATAGCTAGCCACCAACAGAAATTAAATGCCATTAACACAGATAAAACACTCCCCTTGCTTCAACAGCATATTGGTTCAAAAACTGTTGCCTGGACATTGTCAAGCAGATAAGTGGTCTGTTTAGAAAAGTAATTTCTAGAGCAAGTGTAATAACACATCTTTCAATTATTTATAAGCAGTCTAAGCTCAGTCTTCTTTCTAAAGTACTTGACAAAAAATATGCATCTGGTAGTCCAGACTCAAGGGGAAGGGTCAAAGAGAATGGACAGTTTTAATTCATTTCTTGCATAGATGCAAAGGTTATGTCTACACTAATAAATTAAACCTACCAAGTCATGTTCCCTGACCCTGAAAGTAAATAGCACTGAAGCCAACCATCACCGCAAAACTCATGCTATTAAATTCTCTTCTCAACTAAAACAGAACAGATGCATCCAAACCACCTATTGAAGATAGTACCTTGCTAACAGCTATTCTGTATTCACAAACTACAGTATTAGAGACTAGCACAAGACAAAAGCATACCAGACATGACTAAGTTAGCAACAAAACTGAGACAGTCATTCCCTGCTACTGCTTAGCTTTTCTGTACTCTGCATTCTGTAGGCAATAAGACTACATGACACCTTGAAATTCAGTAACATGTTGTATTGTAGTAAATAAATCCTTTATTTCTAGCAGAAACAAAGAATCCTTTATTTCTATCGGTTTCATCAGAACTAAAATGTCTAAGGATAATGTTCACCAAAAGACAGCAGCACATCTGTGCAGTTAAAGGGGTTCTAATATAAGAAGGGAATAGAGATCTGGAATTAGCACTAAGATTTAACAGACTACTAGAACAATTGGAAAACGCTTAAGATTGGCAAATAGTAGACTAACACACAAACTAGTTTAATGTTTAAGGTACTACACAAGACATTTAAGATACAGAGTATATATTTTTCCAAATATACTAACACAACTACTCCGACACAACAGAACAAAATAAAACAGATTTGATAATACATTAACATGAGTAATAGATACACTTTACATGACCCAACTGAATCCATATTCAATGACAATTCAGTGCATCTATGATAATCCACTTAGCAAACCTCCAAAGAAATGCAGAAAACAGCATTAAAATTGTTCTACCATACAGCTTTAATGGATGCATAATAAGGTAAAGAAAAATAAAGAAAAATAAAGAAAAATAAAGAAAATAAACTCCTGTTCAGTCTTCTCTTTCTCTAAGCTTCATGTGTTTGAGGTAGACCTAAGTGTTCATTTCTGTCCGGTGAGCTACAGGATGCAGTTTAGTGTACCAGGCCTGATTATTTTGTAGGATACACTTCTAAGACAACCAAAACCCAGGGACTTTGAACATCAAAAAAGAATTCACATCTATCCAAAGACTATGAATAAAATATAATACCGGAATATTATACAATTTTAAAGTAGCATTCACTAAGCAGGTTTTTTAAATCATTTTAATCCTGGTTCCTAAGAAGATGAAAATGCTATTCTATGTTATCACGTGGGCATTTTTCACTCTTTATGGCAGGCCCATTGAACATCAATTCAGTGATCGATTTCAAACAAATTTGATATAGAAAATGATTTCAGAGATTAAAAACCAAAAAACAAAAAACTTTGACATCTTTTAGACATCTTAATGTTGAATCACATTTTAGATGTGTCAGTTGATTGCAAAGGGAATTTATGTGTTTAACATGTACATGTCTACATCTGGTGTGATGAATTCTATCACAGTTTTGAAGTCAGCTGGAGGAAAAACACTTTATTAATAGCACCTTAAGGGAATGTAACTAAATGTGCTATTTCAGAGAAACCATAGAAAATAAGCATATGCAATACATATTATATATATATCTATTGTAATACATATCAAGACACTCATTGAATGACAAAGTTCATCGTGGGTTAGATCTTGCTGGAGTGAAATGAAAACTGGAGACAAATCCATGTGGAATCAGGTTTCATTAATTCTGCTTTCTACAGTCAAACTTTTTACAGAGCTTAGTGGAGAATTATCAAAGCAGTGCTGTATAAACTTCTCCTGACACTCTCTTCATTGCTCTAAGATCTTTGGGTATTATGCTGTTTAATAACACTGTTTCAGACACTTCACATTAAAATACGCTAAAACAAAACTGAAGTGTACATAGATTGCACCTCCACCCTTCTTATATGCCAACAGAAGAATCTTGTTAGAATTAAGTATCCTGAATCATAGAATTGGAACAAAAAGACCTTTGTTCGTTCTTACACTGTCAACATGTTATACAATAAGACTAGACAAAAGCTTCTAAACTAAAGTGAGAAAAAATAACTGTGAAAATCAATACAATCTATTCTCTTCAATGTTGGGAAAAAAAATCATCCCACAACAAATAATGTGGGGTCAGCTAGATGCCTACTGGTGTTTTGGTGTCCCTCTGATGTTTGTACCAAATAGCATGCCTGATTTAAACTGGGTATTTTGATGGTGCCTCAGCAATTTTATAATATCTGAATGCCATACCATGTTAATTGACTAGAAAATGTTTATTTTGTAGAAACAGAGGAAAGGTTTGGATGCTATTAAAGTTCATCTTCATCCTTACAGGGAATGCACAGGATACAGAGATTCTTGCATGACTGTTGATTTTGAATGATTACTCCTGGAATTGCTGGTATACTCAGTGGTATATTAAAGACATATAAAATAAAGTATGATGAAATGGAAGTTAGTAATAGAGAACATTTCAGAGAATAGTGTGATAGATAAAATTCAGCCCTACCAGAAGCAGTACTAGTTCACATGTCCTGGAGCTATTGGGTTTCCACAGGCAACTACTTAACAAATCTCAAAACATAGATACTCTCTTGTAAGACAGTTTTAAAAGTAAAAAAATAACCCACAGTATAACTAAGAGGCAGTAATTCTAATTCTCAAATTGATTCTTAAGAATTGAAATGTATAAAATATTAAAAAGAAGAGCAGTTTTGCACTGCAGTATACAAGTGTAATCCCACCCTACCTGGGAGTTTTCTCTTTCGCTTTAGCTTTTGGTTTTGTTTTCTTTAGCATGCTTTAGTGATGAAAGAAGCCTATTGAATAAATATATACAGAATATAGAAGTTTGATCACATTAATGTAATATGTTTTAATGTTACATTATAAAATCTGTTGGTTCAATAGCTTTATTGTCCAAGCAACTTAACTCTGTCTAATGTTTTAGACTTCCAATGAAGAAATGATCCCTAAAATTAATGCCCTGGGATTACACCTATTTTACCTGCTTACCTACAGCCTGACAGCCCAGATGTTTTTTTCTTAGCAGGAATTGCCTGTCTCATTCTGTTCTACATATCTATCTAAACTGTATCTCTTTTTTGATCCCTATTTTGCCTTTTAAGACAATATTCATGAAATATCTTGCAAATATTATACCAGACGTCACTCTTAAAGAACTTACTTTTCTTTCTGAATATAAACTGATGTTACAAATTTTATTTTAATTATTACAGAATATGTATCTTGTTATCTCAAAACACAAACTAACCTAAATTAGGTCCTAGGTCCTAAGTGTTGTCTTCTCACAGATAGTTCAGGTCCTGTGCCATAATTTTAAACATATTTGAAAAGCTGAGCTTTTGAAGGATTGTCTAAAATACTGAGATAAAATCAATGGGCAGCAACGTTCTTCCTCAAACAGGATGAAACCATCTATTGTAAGCATAAAACTAATCTTTATGGATGACAACATTCTCAGGATATGGTCCAGGGAGTGAAAAAAAAATCAAATTTATCAGCTACAGCACCTAGCTCTTTGAATATTTCTACTGTTTCAACAACAAATATTTAAGAGATTGCAGACATTAAAAAGTATGTAAATAATAATAATAATAATAATAATAATAATAATAATAATAATAATAATAATAATAATATATACATAATACATAATATACAATGTAATATAACATATAATAATATAAATATATCTATAATATATATATATTATATGTTATATATTTCATATATAACATAACATATATATTATATAATATATATAATATATAACATATATCATGTATTTATATTATATATAATGATATATAATATATATTATATATATTTATATATATATATATAATATATATATTATTATATATAATATAATTATATATAATATATATTATATATAATGATATATAATATATGAAATATAATTATGATATAAATATAAGTATAAAGATATTGATATAATCTAATAAATATAATAAATGATATGTAATGCATCATACTTGCACAAACATTGTCATGAATACACCCATCTAATAGCATTCATACATGTACAGATGTTTTGTTGTTGTTGTCGTTTGTTTTGTTTTGTTTTGTTCGGGAGGGGGAGGATGGTAAAAAATGTTTTGTTCACAGATAAAGACTAAAGGGCTTTGAAAGCTTTCTTGTGCAGGGAAGCCTACACAAGGGGGTCAACATATTCCCCTTTTGGTCCTGGTGCCCACAGCAGGGAAATGGCTGGTTCTTATAACGGCTCTTTCCCTACCTGCAACAGAATTTCTTTCCAATGACCTGAAGACACAAGTATGTAGTGGGCACTCACTCCTCATCCCTGCATGCAAGCAGGTTATGGTCAGATGCCCCAGCTCAGGAAAATTCTCTAAAGACAACTGGGTGAAATGAATCAAGACACAGCAGAAAAGAATAAGGGATTGTGATCTGCTGATGGAAGCAGATTTATACAGGGCATGCAAGCACCCTGGTACAAGAGTGGAGCAGAATTTCTCAGAATTGTTCTCAGGAATTCATACTCTTCAAGAAGAATGGGGTGGCTAAACTAGCAAATAAAGGAGAAAAAAAAAAGAAGGGGATGGGAGGAGGGGAAATAGAAAAAGAATAGAAAGTAATCAAGATTTCTTCTGTTGTGGACTAGAAAAAAAATTAATCGTACAAACTGGGCAAGGTGACACAATGGATATACCCTCATATAGAGAGATTAAGGATAGCTATCACAAACAGATATGTTTTCCTGAGCCTAGAGTAACATGGAATTATGTTCCTTATTTGTTTTTCCTCTCATATCATTTTCTGGTTTTGTTGTTGTTGGTTTGGATTTTGGCTTTGTTTTTGCTGTTTTGTTAGTTTCTGATTTTTATGTTGTTTGTTTTCTTTTGGTTTGATGGTGTTGTTTTTTGTCCTTGTTATTTAAATATAAACATTCCAGTCCTTCCCTATTATTGTCCCATGCAAAGTCTTAAGACTGTAAAGTAAAGCCAGTAAAATTCTATTTAATGAAATATTGATAATGCACTAATTAGAAAATTGGTAATTTTGACAGCAAAAAGACAAACAATGGAAATGTATAATCAGTGTACAGAAGCTATAATCACATAAGAATTATAAAAGTGATAATTTTAATATTTTTTTGAATAGCATTTTTATTCCTCTTGTAAAGACCAGTTTTGTCAATCAATACTGTTTAAATAACCTGTAATCAACTCTCTCTCTCTCTTTTTTTTTTTTTTTTTTTTTTTTCCACATAAAAATAAAACGATATTCTATAAGAGTCCCAAACAAGTTGCTTGGATCATGTGAAACTACAAACATTCCTCCTTTAACAACCAGGTTAATCATCATCATCATCATCATCTTCATCATCATCATCATCATCTTCATCATCATCACTAAAATAATATAACACTGATCTTTTTTAGATTCTTTAGAATCTTGCCTTTTGTAATATTATTCATAAACTATTTAAAAGACAAAACAAACAGATTGTTATAATTTGTGACTGAGAACATTTAATTCTAACAGCATGTTTCTGTTTTGATGGGTGCACTAACTATGCCATTTTTGTGAAACTTATGTTAAAGGAATGTTAGTGAAAGGAAATTTAAGTAATCAGTAAAGATTTTTTTTTGTCTTATTTTAATGTGATATTAACATCAAAAAGAGCATTGTGGTCCCTTGACTTCTGCAACAGAAGCCAAGGAAGGTGATTCTCCCTCTCTGCTCTTCTGAGACCCCACCCGGAGTACTGCGTTCAGCTCTGGGGCCCTCAGTGCAAGAAGGACATGGATTTGTTAGAATGAGCACCTCTCCTATGAAGGTAGGCTGATGGAGTATGGGTTGTTCAGCTTGGAGAAGAGATGGCTCTGAGGAGACCTCATTGCAGCTTTCCATTAAAAGAGGGCCTACAGAAAAGCTGGAGAGGATCTCTGTCAGTGGTAGGACAAGAGATAATAGTTTTTAACCGAAAAAAGAGTAAATTTAAATTAGATATATGTAATAAATTCTTTTCTGTGAGGATGGTGAGGCACTGGAACATGTTGCCCAGAGAAGTTGTGGGTGCCCCATCTCTGGGGGTGTTCAAGATTGGGTTTTATGGGGCTTTGAGCAACCTGGTCTAGTGGAAGGTGTCCCTGCCCATGGCAAGGGTTGTGGAATTAGATGATATTCCCTTCCAACCCAAATCATTTTATGATTCTAAGATTCTATAATTTAACATTTTTTCCAATAATCAGGTTGTTCTGGGTAGAAGATTTGTGTCTGAGAAGAGAAGTGACAAATTACCGGGAGAGGCACTGGGATGCCAGATGTGGCTTTGTGGTGCTATAAATGAGGGTTTCTCTCCTCAATAATTGCAATATATAGTTCTTCTGAATAGACCGGAGGATTCACCTTTATTAGCCATTATTTCCTTTTGGTTATCTCAGCACTCTCTGTAGATCCCTCTTTCTTCCATATTCTGATTTTTTAATCTTTTTTTTTTTCTTACTTTCTGAACATCGGTCAAGTATCCTGGATCACAACAATGTTTCTTGTAGTTTTCTGATATCAGCTCCCTGGGCTGTCATCATAGAGTCCTCTACAATTGCTGTTTTCTTTCACCTTGAAAGAAAACTTTTAAAAATTTTCACATATTTCTTGAAGCTCTTTTTTTTTTTTCTTTTTTAAGTTTTGTCTTTTTCTTTTTTTTTTGTTTTTAACTTAAATGATTTCAAGTTCAGTTTTGGAACATATCTTAAGTAAATTCGTAGCCCAGGTATGAAATTCCTGTACATGGATATAGACCTGGTGTTACTAGTTTCATGCTGTGTTTACTATTGTTTTGATAAATTAGTGTCGTGTTCCTTCCCCCCCCCCCCACACACACACTTTTTTTCCCCCTCTTAAAGGCATATGGAAGTTGTATTTATAGTATGAAATATGAATATTCCATCCAAAGTGTAAGCAGACTCTTTTTGTGTGTGTGTCCTTGTCATTCTGCAAATTGTAGACCAAGAAATGTTGAGGGAAAGTTACCTTTGGTAGCTTAAGTCCTATAAGAGTAGTGTTTCTAGTCTTCTTATTATTATTATTATTATTTATTTATTTTTTAAGTGTGTAATGTTTTTAGTACAGATCTAACCTTCTATCTGTTCAGTATTTTAATGAGATGATTAGGATGCTTTCAAACACTGAATTTCATTCTCCATCAAAAATACCAGTATTAGTAAAATCTCTTATGTTTTCACATATCGTGATTCCTCTCATTAACAGGATGGCACCCCAAACTGACCAGATGGCTTTCATGAAGAAGAGCCTATCTATTTCAATTGATGAGAAGGAAGCAATGTTATAAATTGAAGTCTCCACAAAACATGCATAAAGCTGAGTGACATAAATCTAACGTTTGTCCTACTACCCTAATGACATAACAGGATTCTAAAGCTAGTCCTCGAAAATATGAAACCCTTGGAGATGCCAGTAATCATCTGCATATTTTGTGGTAAATTCAGAAGCTCATGAGTTCATGGCAGGACTGTTACCTTGCTGATATGTCTCTGAAAGTCAATCTGGTATAGATTATAGCCATATCTGTAACCACACATGTTCTTTTAACTCAAAAAACAAACCAGGTGTTACAGTTCTTTTCAGAGAGTATGTGGTCTCTAAAGTATTTATTTATTTATTTTAATTTTTTTTACAATTTCTAAACCTTCTCAAGATTCTTCAGTACTCCCCCATGGTTTTTGTAGAGAAACTGTGTATCATTATCAGTGCAGATTAGCAGCTGCCAGTTTTATTGTTACTTCTGTTGACACCTTTTCTTGCAGTACATCAATTTTGCAATTCCTTTACATTTTGAATACTTTCTCTCACGGGTCAGTGTGTTTTAGTGTTAGTACAGTCTAGTCTTGCAATAATGATGGCAACCAGCTTTGGAATGTACTGATTTGTCATCATTTATAAAATAAGATACCATGTTGATATTTCTGCAGTCACCTGCCCTGACTTAGTTTCACAGCACTGATAACGCAAAAGATTAAATCACACTAAATAAAAGTGTCAATTCATAATGTTTCAGCTACTACTCAGTAATTACCAATTTACATCTGTAAATAGGAAGAATAAGATTTATTGTTTTCACTGAAAGGATGAGCAAACTATTTTTTACAACTTCATAAAAGTACAGATATGTCTGGAAAGAAGCTGTTTGTAATGAGCCTGTCTTACCCTAGAACCATTTGCTTATATAGTCATGCCTTCTACATATGTGTGGCTTGCATGGCTGAAAAATTACTTGTACTCACAACACTGCATATTTTCAGATGGACCAGGAGGAACAGAATCATAATTTTCACCTTTCTGAAACTAGTAACAAGTATTCTCTGTAGAGAATTTTCTATAGCAGGCACTCTAGGTCTGTGTCATTAGTTCCTCCAACCTTTTGTGAAGAAAAAACAAAACAAAACAAAAACAACAACAAAAAAAAAAAAAACACAACACCTTTATGTATAAAATGCAATCCTGCTTGAGGGATGCCAAGAGTACTCATGGAATAGCAGCTGCTGGTATGCCAGACTACTTTCTGGAAGCATGGAAAAATTATACTTAAATGCTTGTCCAGAAATATAAGGAACAAAGATTGAATCTGGACTTTCAACTGTAGGTGAGTTCTCTACTTTTCAATTGTTACTTTGTAAACATAAATTCTAATTATTAAGAGGCAAGTATGGTCCAGACATTAGCCACACACATAACAAATTTTATTATTATTATTAATGAGAAAACATTGTAGTTATTTCAGAAAATTATCGGTGAACCTAACAGTCAGACAGAAGACTGAGGTAATCCACACTGATATGTAAAAATCATTTGGGATTCAAAAGAACAATATAAATAAAAGAGGGAAAGGATGGTCAAGAAAAGTGTTGAGTAGCATATGGTATTGTAAAGAAAAAATCATTATCCCATTGATTTCTGTCTCTGAATGCAGCATGCTTTACTTACAAAAGGAGGACAAAAATAGATATTGAAGATTTCAGTCTGTAGAGTGAAATGAAGCAATACTCACAATAATCTTTCATTTGTTAGTGTGAATAACCTATTTTCAAAATAAAATATATTGCATAATATATATATATGATTAATTAGTCATATATGAATATATATAGCATTATTTTATGTTCAGAATTATCTATGTGTCTTTGTTCCTACCATTATTATTTGGTAACATCTGCTATGTACTCCTGACAGGCTGTGTCTTCTGATAAATTGAGCCATTGAAGATATCAGCTTTAGACTAACAGATTATAAGATGAAAAGAGCAAAAGAGAAGACAAACCATAAAAAAAAAAATAAAAATTCTCTTTTATTTTTTTTTTTTAATATATGTAACTTTATAATTAGAAATAATTATCTCTAACTTCTTTGTTAATTTAAGCATTTGCAGAAAGCTCAATTTATAGTCTGTATTAGGCCTTCTGAAATTAATTCTTACGTTTGGGCAACCAACAATGACTTTTTCATTAAATTGTGAATTTTGTCATTTGATGTAGGCTATTCTCACCATTTTGATACTCATTGTTTCTTCAGACTAAGAAAAAATATTGAAAAAAAAATCATTTGCCTTCTTTCAAATTGCAGGTTTACAGTACATGTGAATGTAAAATATACTATTCTAAGTAATGCATCACTTTTATGACTGAATCCACAGTTTCCTTGTTTGTAGCAATAGATAATAACAGCAAAAACTAGCAACAGTAATAAATTCCACCTACCTTGAATATACAAACCTAACTATTTTAACAAAACAAAATTTGAACATAATCAGAGATATACACTAGAAGTCACAAACACGTTTGTTTATTTTTTAATGCTGGAAAATACCCTTTTATTCCATGTTTACTTAGAATTGTCCTTGTCTTTTTAAAAACAACTTCTGGCATTCAAGTTTTATCTCTGTTCCAAGCATTACATATAACATCCTAAAATAAGATAGTAATAATAAAATAAATAAACTTGGATTCATCCCCTAAATGCAACTTCTATACAATAAATCTCAACCTTAACACCATTGTTGCCATGATATTTAAGCATCAGGGAAGAACGATAGACAGAGAATGAATTGGAGCTAGGCCACCGCTTTCTGCAGAAAATCTATTATACTCTTAATTCCATTAGTAACTATATTCTGCCTTCATCTGAAGTTAGACCTTGATTAGACACATTACATCAAGGTACATGACCTTAGAATTTCAGAATGTCTCACAAAAAATATTTGATTCAAGAAGAAACTCTTCTTATAGTTGGAATGCTAAGAGAAAACAAGACAAACCTACATGTAAAATGGAACAGAAAAAAGAATTAAGGAATAAAACTTTTTTGTTTGTTTTGTTTTGTTTTTACAGCTTATCTGCCACCTCACTTGATAATGGATCATGCAACAAATATTATTATAAGCTTTGCTGATATTGGGAAGACTTGTGGTTCTTCTGGACTATTCAAGGACTTGTTCTCTCTGCTGTTTAGTAGTAGGATCTCAGCACTCAGCAAAATTAGTCACCATCAGCTCCAGTAGAGTATAGGAAAAAGCAACAGTGGGGCTCTATATTTTAAGATACACAGCAAAATGCTGTTATGTATATGTCATATAGTATAAAAATATTACAGACAAGGTAAACTGGGAACTGGAACAATCAATGAGTCAAGGGCAATACATTTAAACTGATAAAAGATGATAAGATTTTACTTGACTTATAATTGACTAGTGGAATTCATTGCCATAAGATAATACTGACATCAAGAGGAGTACCAATACATATAGAAAATCTATTATATGGAATGCAAGTAAATTCATAGTTATGCAGTAGACGATTAAATAATTTAAAATTAATACACAACCATAAGTTCTTAGATATAAATTAACCACAAGATAACAGGAGTTAGAAACAATTTTTTCTCCTGGACATGTTGTTCCTTGTGTGTTTCAGAATTTGCTCTATCTGCCTCTGATTAATCTGGTTGAGCTATCATCAAAGGCAGTATATTAGGTTAGCCAAACAGTGTAGTATGGCAGTTCTGAGGCTTTCTGCACCCTTGACTTTCAAAGGCTGTAGTCCTGTAGTAGCTCATGTGTTCTTAAGTACATTTCTACCATTTCTTAAAAATAGGAATACCAAAGGGCACAATATGGGCTAGTGTCTGTGTGTCTTGAGGTCCAGCTGGACAACAAGCTGACCAGTCAGCAGTGCATCACTGCAGCAATGAAGGCAAATCAGATCCTGAACTGCATCTGCAGAGGCATTGCTGGTAGAGAGAGAGAGATGTGATCATCTCACTCTACTCATTGCTTGTCACATTGCACCTAGTTTACTGTGTCCCCACAAGTCAAAAAAAGACAGAGAGAGACTGGAATGAGTCCAAAGGAGGGCCACAAATATGATCATAAGCTGAAGCTCACGCCATATGAGGAAAGACTGAAGGAGTTAAATCTCAGCCTGGAGAAGAGAAGGCTCAGGGATGACCTCATCATAGCATTCCAGCACCTGAAGTACAGCTTGAAGAGGTACTTCACAAGGAGACATATGCAGAGGATAATGGCAAAGAGGACAAGTTGTACTGGGAGAGGTTCCGTCCTTACATAAGACATTTTTCAAACTGGGAATAATCAATCACTGCAATAACCTCCCTAGGGATGTGGTGGAGGTTTTCAGGACATGACTGGTCATGGCAAAAAAAATAAATATCTCATCTAACACCCTTTTCCACAACAGATTGGACCAGGTGATCTCCTGAGGTCCTTTCCAACCTGGGCTGTTCTACAATTCTATGAAATCAGGGAAAAAAAAAGTCTTCATTGTAAGAGAACTGTAACAGAAAAGAAATGTGAAGGTACTATGTGTGCTATTCCACCTGCAGGACTGAGCAGTAATAAAAGCTACTCCAGACTAAACCTAAATTTATAAATTGTCAGGATAGCTCTTGACAAATCTGTATTTTCCCAACTGTTCACTGCACACAAGGAGCTTCAAGTATTACAGAACATATAGATATCTTTCTGTATTTGCTCATACTGCAGATAGTGATAGTACAAGAAGACTGAAACCCTGAGAACATATGCTTTATGTCACACTTGGAAATACCAACTACTAGGACTCCCCTTAACTATTGTTTTCAAAGCTGCATAATTTTGTGTTTGAGGTAGCAACAAAATGCTAATGTTTAAGTTTTTAATTGGACCGTAAAGATAAATACAATCTGTTGCACTACAAAAATCTGGATTTTGACTGTTAAATGAAATTGCATAATATAATAATGAAAATGTATTATTTAAACATACAAAAAGGAAGCGAGGATTAGTGTTCACTATTCAGAGTTTTCCTCTGTCCTCTTCCTCCCCTGTTGTCTCCTTGTGTTGCTATTATTTGCATGCAGAAAGATAATTTTTGTTTTGATTTTTTTCAGAAACAGGGTAGCTTACTTGCTCAAATACTATGTTTCCAATGTTTGAATTTGACAGCCTATGTACTGGATAACGCTATAGTGGAATCTGGTTATATCTGCTCAGTGCTTAGTGGCTAAATTACATCACAGATGCAACACATTTAACTGTCTGGCTAAATTTGTCTCTTTTGACCAGGAAAGCCTCAGAGCTGAGATTTCATAAACAGGGAATTATATCTTTTTCCTCAAGAGGGGGCCCTTTATGTTTAGGAAGGGGTCATGGGAAGAAGGGTACAAGATACTTCTGGTTTGACTGACTGGAAATTCAGTCAGTGCCACCAGAGTTGTAGCATTTAATGAGTGCACCCTCAGTAAGTTTGCAGATGACACCAAGTTGGGGAGAAGTGTCGATATGCTGGAGGTTAGGAAGGCCCTGCAGAGGGACCTGGACAGGTTGGATCAATGGGCAGAGGCTGAGGGAATGAGGTTCAACATGGCTAAATGCACTTTGGTAAAAACAACAACCCCATGCAATGCTACATGCTTGGGGCAGAGCAGCTCAAAAGCTCTGCAGAGGAAAAGGATCTAGGGGTGTTGGTCAATGCTCACCTGAACATGATCTGGCAGTGTATCCACGTGGCCAAGAAGACCAAGAGCATCCTGGCTTATAATAAGAATAGTGTAGCTAGCAGAACCAGGGAGGTGATCGTCACCAGTTTTGGTTCAGTTTGGGCCTCTCACTACAAGAAAGATATCAAGGCCCTGGAACATGCCCAGAGAAGGGCTACGAAGCTGGAACACAAGTCCTGTGAGGAGCGTCTGAGGGAACTGGGGTTGTTTAGTCTGGAGAAGAGGCTCAGGGGAGATTTTATGGCTACCTACAACTTCCAACAAGTCATGGGGAGGTGGGGTCAGCCTCTTCTCACAGATAATTAGTGATAGAACAAGAGGCGCCTCAAGTTGCGCCAGGGGTAGTTCAGGTTAGAAATTACGAGAAATTTATTCTCAGAAAGAGTAGTTAGGCATTAGAACAGGTTGCCCAAGGAGGTGGTGAAGTCACTGTCCCTGGGGGTATTTAAGGAAAGGTTGGATGTGGTATTCTGGGACATGGCTTAGTGGGTGATGTTGGTGGTAGAGTGATGGTTGGACCAGATGATCTTGGAGGTCTTTTACAACTTTTATGATTCTATGATTCTATGAAAATCAGAACGGCTTAGGTTGGAAGGGACCTTAAAGATCATCTAGTTCCAACTGCTCCAACTCCCCTGCCACAGACAGGGATGCCACCCACTGAATCAGGTTGGCCAAGGCCTTGCCCAACCTGGTCTTGAACACCTCAAGGGATGGGGCATCCACAATTTCTCCAGGCAACCTGTTCCAGTGCTGCACCACCCTCTGAGTGAAGAATTTCCTCCTAACATCCTACCTAAATCTCCCCTCTTTTAGTTTAAAAGCATTCCCCCTTGTCCTGTCATTGTCTGCCTGAACAACAACAACAACAAAAAAATGTAGAAACATATGGAGCAGTTTGACTGAGAGATACCTCAAAACTTTTAAATATAGCTCCATTTAATTACATTTGGGATATTATAATACCTGCTACTTTTCCAAAATAATTAAATGTAAATTCATGACAGTAGAATATTAAATTGAGGTATCACCAAAGTCTCTGTCAGATATTAACATACTGTTGAACAAGCTTTCTTATACCTATCAACCCATCTACATATATTTAAAGAGACTGTAGTCAAATGTGGTGGTTTTACTCAGCTGGGCATTATGGATTATTATTATTATTATTATTATTATTATTATTATTATTATTATTATTATTATTATTATTATTATTATTAGTTAATTAATATTATTATTAATAATAATAATTAATTAATAATTATTTTATTAATAATAATAAAAATAATCTGAAAAGAAAAAGGACATATAATAATTTTAAATAATTTACAGATTTACAAATGGCTAATGAATGTATTGGCCTTGTAAGGAGCTATCAGTATTGTTTGATAGATTGATTGATTATTTTTCTTTTCCTATTAAATCTTAGAAGTATATATTAGATTCTTGGCTTCATATAACAGCAACAGTTAGTTTAGTGATGTCTTTCATGAGACAAATGGCTCAAACTGGGGCATTTAATACATCATAATTTCAGAAAATCATTGACAGTCTTCAGCACATAGCTCCATAAGTTTCTATAAACTGTGAAGCTATGGCTTCTAAAAAAATTCTCTTACTGCTTTCTCTTGGAAGAGGGGTAATTTTAAAACCTAACTTGTCATTTCGGTGGAACCATTTAACCAGTTGAGATGGATAATAGGAATATAAAATCATTTAAGTTAGTACAGAGTTAAATTTTGAGCCATACTCAAAAAGAAGTTGGATTTTTATTTTTTTTTTTAAATAGGATCTACAAAGCTATTTAAGGAAACTTAACAGTAGGGTTACTTTTGCTCTTAAGTTCAATTTTTTCAAAGTCTATCTGAAGGAATTGTACATGAAATAGAGTAGATTGAATCAATACCATGTGTCTAGGCTTATTTATTTCGTATCCTAAAGTAAATGAAGTACTCCAGTGTCCAAGTCACCACAAAGTTCCTATACCTGAGGGAAAGAAGACCTGTAGAAAATGTAACAAAGCTACATGTTGCTATTTTGTATGTCCAAATATTTCATTCAAAATGTAAAAAAAATAAAAAAATAAAAAAGATATAACACCAAAATCTCTGAAGCCATGCTATTTATTTATTTATTATCTAGGAAAGTAGAAAGTATTATTAAATAATGTTCAAATGTGATGGTGTTGGGATTTTATTTTATTTTTAGTAATAGCTGGGGGGAAGAGATGAGTTGGGGAGAAGGAAGTAGAAACTGATAAAACATCCTTAGAGAATCCTTAGGGATTTGCAACTATTTCTAGAACTATGTAGAAAGAAAGCATGCTCAAAAAAATCTGGTTTGCTACCCCCCATATTTTTATATAGCATAAATATAAAATGTCAGTAAATAGAACCTTGCATGGGGGAATGAGATGAAAGTTCACTAGCAAGAACATCCAAAAAGTTTGCTAAATTTGTATTGCTAAATTTGTATTTCTTATTACACCTGAGCTTTGTATACACAGTTTTGGAAACTACTGGATTACTAATAGTTAGATAACTGAAGAATCTGTTGCAATGTGTCAGATATATCCCTTGGGCGCTCCTAACATTAGGATTGCATAAGGAACAATTTAGCTGAATGTGTCTAGAAACATAGGATTTATTTTAGTCAACTGCATTGCAGAGAAACTTCCAGTCTGGAATGGAGACAGGAAAAAAAGCACTAGAAATCTTCAGATCAAAAAGATAATCTTACTTCCCTAAAAAAAAAAACACAGCATTTTTAAGCTCTAGGGTGTTGCAAATACTCAGGGCTTGATATATGGCAGTGCTTACATTGTGTGAGCAGGTGAGAATGGAATTGTTAAGAGGTGAGATAACAGTTCTGTATCTATAACTCATTCATCTGTAAGAACAGCAATAATATGTGGTTATGTGTTTTGTTTTCTTTTTTTCTGTTTGTTTGTTTTGTTTTGTTTTGTTTGTATTTTACTTTTCCTATTGGTAACTATATCTAGGATTTTTAGTATCGCTGTCTAAATGGCATAAAATAGGATGTGTTAAATTAGAGAAACCCTAAAGACTTGATGAAGCATAACTGTCACAAATGAGGGAGATGATTATTTTGAGTAGGTTTGTATCATGCAAACATATACAAAGTGATGTACAGTATATGCGTTATTTAATTAATAGACAAAAAATGAAGAGTTTTTAGGGCTCTCCAGACTCTACATATAGTCTCTCAAAAGAAATATGTGCTGCACAGAGGATAATTTCCTTCCATGAATTTTCTACTCTGCAAGAAAAAAGAAATAAAAACATTTTATTAATAGAGGATTTGGTTACTAATTCTGAAACTACCAGCAATTCCTATGCTCATATGGATGGTCTTAAAAGTGTAAGAAACATAGGGCTACTTATATTCTTTATCCTGTTGTTTCCTCTGGACTTTAAACTTTATAGATTTAGGCCATTTTTCCAGAACTAAAGACTAAAGACGGTACAACACAAAGAAGCAAAGGGAGAGAGAGGAAGCCTGGAACTCCTCACTAAGCAGTTAATTTTAGTTCCCAATAGAAGAGTGAGGGGAGATTTCTCCAATTTCATTTAAATTCCTCTTGGAATTCCTTTCTACAGAGGTCACACATTGGGAATATTTAGATGAGTGGGATAGTCATACAATTTATTGTTAATTGATCACATTAGACCTTTCTGAAAATGTGTTAAAAACCAAAACACAGCATATAGCCCTTAGAAAATCTTTTCTCCTGTGTACCTGACATAAATAAAATAAAATAATAAAATAAAATAAAATAAAATAAAATAAAATAAAATAAAATAAAATAAAATAAAATAAAATAAAATAAAATAAATAAAGCTAAACAGAAGTAATATATATTTTTAAATCATCTATTTTTGCTGATTTATTTGCAAACACGTCTAATGCACTGTTGAAAAATCTTTCTATCAATTATATCCATGTATCCCTTTCCTGTTTATTTTATATCACTTGGGGAAAATATTTCCAAATTTGTAAGAGCTTGTTGTGCTTTCGTAATAATTATCCCATATACATACATACATACATTGATAATCATCTCATTTTCATTATTTGATGAGAGTAGGAATTTCAGGATTTCACAATGGCTGTTATTAGTAAATATATTAAAAGTTCATACATATTAAAATTCAAAACACTTCTATAAATACAAAAAGACCAATAAGAATGCTTCTAACAGAATAAATTTCATCTGCAAATATGCCATATAGTTTTAAGCAAAACATTTTTTCTTCTCCAAGGTTTGAAATTAAGCAGACTGCCAAATTACATTTATTTTATTTTTAGTTTAGTTTCTGTGTAATCATTCTTGAGTACTACTCAAAATGTTACTGAGAAAATGTTAGAAGACTGGAGATACAGAATTAAATGAGATTCTGTGATTCTACTGATTAGCCGAGTCTGCCTGTTTCTTACGGTACTATTCCCTGCTACTGGAAAGACAGAAGAAAACACTACCCGTACCGATAATCCTTTAACCAATTGTCCCAAGGTCTTGAAGTCCCTTTGGATCACACTTGGACTTTTCTGCCTCATTGCTGCTGACATGAAAAACAAATGAATAACAATCTGAAGGCTGTAACAAGCTAGTGTGTTTTCTAGTAATATCTTTTACCCAGGCTCTAGCGAGGCAGCAGACTTTGATATGAGTTGGGTCTGGTCAGCATATCAGGCCCTCTGTTTCTGGAGGAGTCACTGATGACAATAACCCTTTTTCACTTGATAGAAGTGGTCATGATATAGGGAGTAGGCTGACTTGACCCCTCTGACCTAGATCAGAGGGGTCAAGACCCAGACCTTCATCCACATCATAGTATGACTGTCCATCAAATTCCAGAGACTCAAACCTGTTGTGTAAGCACACCTGGGGAAGTAAGGTAGGCCAGGAGATGATTCGCTTGCCACCCCAAGTAGAAATATGCTTTCACTCCCCCCTGTCTCTTAAGTCACCTCTTCTGGAGATCATCTAGTCCAATATCTATTCTCAAGCAGGGACACCTACAGTTGCTTGCACAAGACCGTGTCTAGACAGGTTTTGAATATCCCAAAGGAAGAAAACTCCAGAAACCTGTTGGGCAGCGTGTTTCAATGATCAGTCACCCTCACACAGCAGAAGTGTTCCCTGTTCCCCAGTGTTCAGGTGGAATCTCGTGTGTTTTGGTCTGTGTCCACTGCCTCTTTTCCTGTTAGTTCATCTTCAAGAACACCAAAAAGGAGGTACAAGGAATGACAGACGAAAGATCAGATCTTCTTAGAAGTGATGTCCAAGGGCAAGACAGATAATGTCAGAACACTTAGGATATTATTAGGCCTTAAAGGCTCTGACTGGCCTTCCCTGGGGACTTCCCTCTCTGCTCAGGGGCTTCATACACCTAGTTGCTGCCCCAAGTTACACTATACCTGCTTCCAGCACTGTTTCTGGTCCTGTTTCCAATCCTATCTCAAGCACTATCTTCTGCTTTCCTGACTCACTGACTGGACTTCTAGACCTGACTCTTTACCTTGCATTACCTGATAATTTGTGACCTGTAGACAAAATCAGTTACTATCAGCAACCCACAGTCAATATGAAGTCACTCTCTAAATTGCATTATTCTAAAAGCATGATGTAACTAATTTTATTATAAACTACTATAATGTTAGGTACACAGTGACCCAAAACTGCAAGCAACAAGAATGCTATGTTATTAATTACTTAGAATGTATTTCTTGTATGTCTTGTATTATGTCTAAAACCTTGGAGATATAGTTCAGTAAACAGCTGATTAGCTGGCAAATGAGCCTTTAGAGAGTGTGCAATGCTTCTAGGACCTCTTACTGCAGAAGACAGATGTAAACTTAGGTGATTGATGAACTTGCCAAACACTTTAAAAGCTGTAAATTTGGAGATATTTGAAACATTTTTTAAAATCTGTATTTATAGAATATTTATTTATAGATATAAATATATAGAGAATATAAATAACACTTATATTCTAAAGTTTTTTGAGCCTTCTTTTAGGAAGGCTCTGCAGGAGGATCTGGATAGGCTGCACTGATGGGCTGAATTCAACTGCATGAAGTTCAACAAGACCAAGTGCCAGGTCCTGCACCTGGGGTGCAATAACCCCAAGTAGAGCTACAGACTGGGAGAGGATTGGTTGGAAAACTGCCTGGCGGAGAAGGACCTGGGAGTATTGGTTGATAGTCGGCTGAGTATGAGCCAGCAGTGTGCTCAGGTGGCCAAGAAGGACAACGACATCCTGGCTTGTATAAGAAGCAGTGTGGCCAGCAGGGCTAGGGAAGTGATCGTCCCCCTGTACTCGGCTCTGGCCACACCTCGAGTACTCTGTTCAGTTTTGGGCCCCTCGCTACGAGAAGGACATCAAGGTGCTTGAGCGAGTCCAGAGAAGGAAGACAAAGCTGGTGAGGGGCCTGGAGAACAAGTCCTACGAGGAGAGGCTGAGGGAGCTGGGCTTGTTCAGCCTGGAGAAAAGGAGGCTCAGGGGCAACCTTATTGCTCTCTACAGGTACAACCTCTTAAAGGAGGCTGTAGCGAGGTGGGAGTTGGTTTGTTCTTCCACATGCCTGACAACAGGACAAGGGGGAATGGGCTTAAGTTGCACCAGGGGAGTTTTAGGTTGGATGTTAGGAAGAACTTCTTTACCGAAAGGGTTGTTAGACATTGGAATAGGCTGCCCAGGGAAGTGGTGGAGTCACCATCCCTGGAAGTCTTCAAAAGACGTTTAGATGTAGAGCTTAGTGATATGGTTTGGTGGAGGACTTGTTAGTGTTAGGTCAGAGGCTGGACTCGATGATCTTGAGGTCTCTTCCAACCTAGAAATTCTGTGATTCTTCAAGATAACCTTAATCCCTACAGTCTTCTCTGGAGTCACAATATATGAATTCTACATGAACTCACCAGATTAAAAAAAATAAATAAATAAATTTAAAAAATCTGTAAAGTGATTAATTTTGATAGATTAATTTTATGCTATCATTTCAATAGAAGGCAGGAAGTTGAATCTGAAATCCAGTTCAAGTGTAATTCTTTAGCTGTCTATTAATAGTGATATAAACTTGTGTGCAGTTCAGAATTAACAATTTTAAGACTGCTAATTGATAACAAAATGTATCTTATATACATGCTGGGGTCATGATATCTGGAAATAATACCTGAGAAGGAAAAAGAAAATGGAATTGGGTGAATCTTCTGTTTTCTATTCAGTTTAGTGAGCCTAATGTAGATGAAAACTCCATTCAGCCTTGCTATAATATTAAGATTAAAGCCATGTGGTACAATAAAGTACTTTGTGCCATGGTTCATGCATTTAAAATATTACATTTACAAGAAGAAAGTAGAAAATAAGATGAGAAAATATGTTAGGTGATGAACTATATAGCTTAGTTCTTAGTTAGACTTTGAATAGTCAGGTACAGAAAAGAATTTTGAAAAGAATTGTAAGAAGACAGACATTAAAGGCTAATTTTCAAAGCACTTATAGCATTAATGTGGGCTTTTGCCTCCACAATTACATACTACGATTGTTTAAGGTCTTCTCCCATCTGCAGAGGAAAGTATAGACTGGGAACATTGTGTCCTCTGAGTTGTTCAATGTGTGTTTTCTTCACTACGCTTGTCTTTGAACTTGCAAGCAGCTTAGGTCAGAAAGGTCTTCCATTTTTCATTTGTGTAACACAGAATATTTTGAGGTTCATAGAGAATAACAAACAGGAATAATACATTAAAGTGCATCCAGAAAGCTATATTTGGTACTTTGCATCTCATAGAAAAGGTTGTTTGAATGAGGAATGTCAAGCAGGAAAAAATGTGGAAGAAAGTGCTCTTTTTCCTCAGCTCCATTCCAGCAAAGAGTTCTGCACATTGTTTATTGTATTCATGAAGTATTCATTAATTATGAAGCCAGGACTAGAGGATATGCTTATCAGTGAACCTAGTCAGGCTACCTATGTATGTCATAGCTAAACATCATAATATTAGCTGATCTAGGACTTAAACTATTACCAGTATTAGTATGCATTATGTCGTGTTACACAGAAACCAAACCATGGGGCTGACCCTATGAACATATAAATGTAACTATCATTTGTTATGAAGAAGGCATATAATTCTATTAATATGGATTCACATGGAAAAAAAAAAAAAAAAAAAAAAGTGGATTAACTCCAGTTACGTCTGAAATTATTTAAGTATGTTTAAAATTTAAATATTCATAAGTAACTCTAATTTATGCTGTTAAAAGAACTTTTCAGATTTAAAAGGCTATTTCTTAGTGGATTGCTTTCATGACTGCAATTTTGCAGAAGCAGATCATTAGTAGTCTAAAATTGCAGGTTTATCCTAAATCTCTGGAAATCTATAGTCCCTGGTTTCCTTTCAAAATTGTTCTGCATCACTTTGCAACATTCCATGCTATCCATACATATTGAAAGCAGTAGCCTTCATTTGGTCCCCAGTAGTTGCAAATAGATTTGTTTGTACACATGAATAAAAAACACTTGCCTGTTACATGCTAATGCCTCAGTACTAAATACATGCAAACAAACATCTTCAAGTTTTCTAGCATATTTGTTGAAAACACTATTTATCTTACTAATGTTGAGCAAAAAGCAAAAGCATGCTCTGCTTCCCTGAGTTCCACAAACTCCTTGGTTGTTCAAAAAGCTGGCTAGCATATAGTTCACTTGTGCTATGAGAAGTAGCTTAATTTCAACACTACTTCACTTACAGCCTAGATATAGAGCTCCAGCTTGTTTCTTTTCTACCTTCTTTTGCTCCTTCTTTTACTTCTGTCATTTTCTCCTTTGTTTCTGTAGAGCTGTTCCTGGAAAGAGAGATCAGATCAAAGCAGAAGGCAAGATACAAGATGGAACAAGGTATGAGCAGGAACATATTCTCTCTTATAAACCTAATTCTAAGAGGAAGACAAAGATACAATATTTAAGTATTCACAAGGGTCTGAAATCCTTTTTAAAATGCTTTCAAAAAGTCTGATCTATTTTATTGTTTTGGTTTGGTTTGGTTTGTTTTCAGTGACCTATGCCTTAACTAGATTAGAATTAGGGTTCAGAAGTGCATTGTCATGTAAGAGACATTCTTAAGGCAGCATTTTCAGGACAAATTTTATTTAAAAATAGGAAAGTTTTTTCTTCTTGTTGTTTGTTTGTTTCATTTTTATATTCTGAATAAGTTCCAACATATTTTTTTCATTGGATTAATAAATTAGAATAAAAGGACAACTCTGAGAATGATTACAGAGTCTTATTTATAAAAGAACAATGCTCTCACCTTATCCTTTGCAAGGCACTTTAGGAGACTACAGTAATGAGGTCTGATGCTCTCATTCTGAAGGATATTAAAATTCACTTCTGAACTTTAACACATTGACTGCACAGATTCAAGTGGAACTCTCTGTGAAACATACTGTTAGACATATGCTTTTAAAAACTTTGCCTTAGATGTTAGGTATACTTTAGGTACACACAGAGCTGTATTTTGGGAAGGATTAGAGCTTCAACATTTTATAAGTGTTTATAGTGTTCTTTATGTATAGATATAAATATATAACAACATATCTGTTAAGCAATCTTGTGGATTCAAAATACTTCCTTTGGCAAACAATGTCAAGGGTTATAAATGAATTTAATTAAGAGATAATAATTGTTCACTGTTAAACAGCTTTTTGTACTGCAATCAGATAAGTTCAGATTGCAATTATGAAATTACCAGCTGTTAGAAAATGACTGAAGGTATTTAGGTTCATAATTCTATAATGTGGCATAATTATGACAGTAATAAACTATTTTATAGAAAAATTCTTCTTCTTCATTAAAAAAAATGTTTGTTTGTTTTTTTTAATAAGGTGAGGAAGTAAACACTTGGTTCTTTCTAGTATGCCAATATTTGAATGCAAATTAATATTTATATCTCAACATTTGCAACACTTGAAGGGTTAAGGTAAGAGGCATAGGTAAATAAGCCATATGCACTAATATTAAATGCAATAATAGATGATGGAAAAAAAAAAATTGATTAAAGTATGAACCGTGTATGTGCCTGTCAAATACTTACCCTACCTATGATATCATAATAGTTCTTAATACCTACTTATTACCTATCAAAACTATTATAAAGGCTCTAATTTTCTGATTCAGAATTTAAATGAAGCCCATCAATGGTAAACCTGAAAAGTCAAAGGACAAACATTATCTTGCATTTTTTGTTTTTGTCTTTGTTCTTGATAAAACTTATGTTGAAATCAACAATACCATATGTGGAGGACAAAAGTTCAGACATAAAAAAAAAATAAAAAAAATGAAATACAATTTTTCCTGTAGCTTTTGTAATTGCACATGGCTAAAAAACATATGGGAAGTACGTAGAATAATATATATACTGAAAATTAATTACAAAGGTAAAGAACATAGATATCACTATCACTCTTTGTTGGTACCAAAATATGTTTAAAAAAACTCAAAATGCTGACAAATTATTGAACTGTAAATCAATTGGTAGTCCTATCATCATGGTTTCAAATATCTGAAACTGTGAAAAAACAAACAAACAAACAAGAAAAAAAACAAACAGCAAAAAACAACAACATCAACAACAACAAAACAAGCACATTTCTGGTTGAGTTCTGATGATTCAGATTTAGAAAGACTTAGAAAAGCATACGAATAGAGACTTTTTTTAAAATCCAGATCTTGGATGCCCATGAAGGTCTGTGTTAGGATAACACTATGTAAAGAGATTTTAAAAATACTGTCAGTGAGTGCATTTGAAACCTAAAATTTTAAATTACAATAATTTATGAATATATAATGTTCTGTTTAGTAACATAATCCTGGATGATGTTGAGAATATCAAAATAGATGTGATCACGTTGAACAGAGAATGTCATAGAACCTCTCTCACCAGTATTGATTCATTCTAACACAACAATGATCACTAATCCTTTCTTTGTTTGATTCACAAAGTTTATATTAGCCTGGGACTAGAGCATTGGCCCAAGGATTGTCACAGAACTGTCTACACCATTAAATTGCTCGACTGGTACCAGCAATGATTTTGGCTCAGGCAGGTAACGTTCTTCCAAATGCTGACTCAGCACAGTCCGAAATTATTAACAGCCAGGAAAAATGGACCAGAAAAAAAAAAACATTAAAAAAAAAAAATGTGGGTTGTGCCATGTCACTGGTCCACACAATCAGAAGGCAAGCCTTAGTCATGTTTATCTGGCTAATAAATACGAAATCTTTGATTTGCATGGAATTTAGGAGAAGGTGGAGAATGATGTGTGATATATATCACAATAGTTAATGCCATTTTACTTATGTAGCACCATCTACCAACACTAAAGAACTTGAAGGTAACCTTCCAAGAAGGGTGGTATTGAACAGTTTACCACTAGAGGTACTCTAGAAAGTAAGGAATAGCTTCCTACCCTTATTACCTATCTGTAAACAAAGAGAGGACCATCAACCCGTTCTGTGGTGCAGTTCTGAGGATACATACATTAAAGAATTGAAGCTGGCCATGCCAATTGTATCAATTGTATAAACTCATAAGAAAAATTTCAGTGTCCTCATAATATGTGTCTTATACACATCACAGAATATGACAGTAATTTAATTCTAACTACTTGTGTCATGTGACTAATTAATTCATCTAGTGCATACCACTACTATTATAAGAAAGCAAAATGAGTGAGTAAAGTCTGTATTTCTCACTCTTGTCCTAACAGGACCCCTACTACATTTTTTCTTATTTCACATTTTCCTAACCTTTGGGCTGATAATTTAAAATGATGAAAAAAATACTCTATGAGATCAAGTATGACCAACCACCAGCCAGTCAGAAAGGAAGTCACCAATATTCTGAAACTTTGTATAGGTCACACTACTGTAATTTCTTTTTCTGTGTATTATTTAGTACCGTTTAGTGGAAGAAAAGAATTCTCTCTACAAGGGTGATCAGCAAAATCTGGGATTTTGCTCATACATCTCCCGTAATATCCTCTACAAATTTCCATATATACAGTAATTAAATGTTCTAATAGAATACTACTCTGAGATTAAATGAACTGTTCCTTAATAGGCATTCAGTTTTTGCAATAAATTATCCTGCAAAATTGAAAACTAATCAATTTTACTATTATACTTTTGTTTGATTTTTTTTCTTCTTCTTCTTTGTGCCAAAATAATTATAGGTATAAAGGATAATTGCATATGCCAACAGTTTTTCTTTCAGTTTTAAAATGTATATTACATATGCTTTCATCTTGGCCACACAGCATACAGAAACAAATTTTCCTTCACTAAAGCTAGTGATAAAACTTCTATTAACTTTAATGAAAGTAAGATCAGATCCACATCATATTCTTCAATATGACTTTCATATTTTCCATTAGGTTATGTAATAAAAAGCTCATTCACACTCTCACAAAGGAACATAGAATGGCAACGGCAGGTGTGGAAAACCGAAACAGCACCATGTCTTGGCTACTCCCAGGCTCTTCATAAGAGCTATCAGCCTGCCATGGGCCTACCTTCACAATCTTAGGTAATCACAGAGCCCAAATACAGGCAGAAAGCCAAAATACTCAGAGGAAGGGACATCCTGTCTGGACCTTTCTCATGGCTTTCCCAGGAGATCCTCTTCCCCTGTGTCCATGCACCCACTATGATGAGTCAAGGCTGAATCACATTTACAGCTGAAGGAAATTACTGCCTAGGTTTATGGGACACATTTTGAGATGCAGGGTAAAAACATTGGGGGATCACACAAGACATTTTATAAGATGTGTGAGGAACCAAGGGCAGGGAAAAGGAAAGATATAGGTTTGGAAAAGAACAAGCATGGAAAAATAGATAAGCAGATTAAAGGAGTCTGCCACATGCAAACAGGGACTGGCTGATACATTTGCTGTGCTATGCTCCATGCCCGATAAGCAAAGTTGTTCCTGCTTTCATCTTAAACTCTGTTTTCTACTATTTTCCTGCATATCTTGTCTCTCTTATAAGGGTCTCTCCGTATTCTTATGTCTGCTTGTCTATGGGAGCCTGAGTGCCAGCAACTGGACTGGGACCACTAGTCAGTCATGGGGGCCTATATGTAAGTGGTGCAGCACCAGGAGCAAGTGTGGGCATGTAAATAAGTGTAGAAGTACTATCAAAGTTCCAGACATATGAGCCAGTGAGCAGGTGACATGGCTTGGGAACCTCTGTGTGTGAGTCTCTCAGTGAGACCACAGGAGGGACCTGCAATTGCATACCAGGAGAGTCCCACCCAGTTGTGTGTGTGTATGCATGTGTGTGCGTGCTTGTGTAGGACAATCTGTACTAGCAACTGAGAGGGGCTGTGCCCTTGAGGGGCCGTATACCCAAGTGTCTTTAACTGGGCAAACTGGGGTCCAGAGATAGCTACTGGGCAACATGATTGTCTGAGAGGAGCTGATGGAGGGACCCACACAGTATACACATACATACATATTTTCAACTAATGAATCTTCATTCTGAACAGGCAGAGAAGGCATTATCAAGGTGATACCCTTTTGTCATCTGTGTCTGTGTCAGTGCTGAGTTTGTCTGTCTGTGTTGATCCATGTTAATGGCCGTGTACATATGTATCTAAAAGTATAGATGCATATATAAGTTGCATGTGTGCTCTGAGTGCACGTGCCCAGAACAAACATACACTCAGCCTCATTACTAGTTAAACCTAGGGAACGGAGCTGCAAGAACTTCCACTGTGTCAGGCAGCTTCATTCAGCTTCCCCCTAGTATTGTCATTTATGAGTTATAAATTTTCTGACTATCCCTATAATCAGGTTGTTAATAAAAGTGAAATAAATAAATAAATAAATAAATAACATTTGAAAAATCTGAAGTTTCCTTAGTAGTTTGCAGGAACTTAAACCATAGCTCTCAAAACTTTAAGGTAAAACACAATTCATTAGATTTTTTTATTATTATTTTTTATTTTTTGGGGTTATTTTAGATCTGCACCTTACCTTCTAAATTATTACAACTACAGTTCTATGACAGTGAATAGTCTTTGGTTGTAGAAAGTGATTACAGATAAAACTTCTCTAGCTTGATGTACTCTTTCAGATCTGTTAAGATGAATCTAGATTGATCTTTATTTCATTATTTGTGATCTGGGGACATGGGTGAGCTACCCAACCTTCACCCATTCACTCCCCAACTTCAACAACAGGGGGTATAAAAACTCATAACACAAGATAAAGACAGGGAGATCACTTACCAGTTACTGTCAGAAGCAAAACAGACTCAATATGGGGAAAACTAAATTATTTTATTGGATTTAGATGGTGTGAAACAAAAACAACTTAAAACAATACATTCCACTCATCCCCCTTCTTCTCGGTCTCATCTTCCTTCCCAAGTCCTCTAAGTAAGTACAAATAAGAATACAAATCAGAAGAAATCAGACATTTAGATGCAGAAGGCAGCCCCTGGCTTCTTCTCAGAAAGACCACCCTTGCTACCAAAACCTTGCCGTTGCAAAACCCAACCTGGTGCAGCAGCAGGAAAGTTAGTTATTTTCTCTCTGTTCTCTGGGAGATAATCACAGAAGGAAAGAACTGATTTAGATAGTCAGGTGTGCTGCCTGTAGATGCAAGTGTTCTGGGAATTTTGACTTTTTATTTCTTGTGCTCTGATACTTCCAACCACACTTTTCTATATCCTTTACCTCTTCTTTCAAGTGAAAAAGCTAAAATTATGCAGTGCATAATCGATGAAGTTAAATTGAGCAGAACTATTTATTTTACAAATATTGGTTGCATAAAGTGACAATTACCAGAGACTAAATGAGACAAAGAGTTTAATTTGAAATTGCTATCTGTAAAGAATGCTTATTTATAATCAAATTTAACGGTGGCTGTAAATGTTAATTTTGCTAATTCAGCTTGGAGATAAAGGATAGTAGCTAACTCCTTATTAATTTACTAAGGATTAGCAAGAGGAGCAATGAGCATACATGAAAGGGTTTTTCATGTGAAAGAATACAAATCAAAAGAAATCACATATTCAAATGCAATTCTACTTTCAGATAATGTTACTTTACAGATTAAAAAAAAAAAAAAAAAAAAAGAATAAGTAATATAATTTTTCCACCTTTATAAAAATAGATGATGATGTTTTGTTTTACTTTTTTTTTTTTTTTAACTCATTTTGAAAAACATTCCTAAAGATAGCTATTGAAAGTCAAAATCTGGTATGTGTGTATGGATGTGAATCTAAATGCATCTGATTATATGTGATTTAAGAA